>NC_138725.1:28424179-29024179 GCF_965113295.1 Leuciscus leuciscus | reverse complement strand
GACTGTACACTCATCGGCCTGTAGATGGTGCTGTTGAGCGAAGGGTTGCTGGTTTAGGATGATACTGTCACACACACACATGCAGGAATACAAACAAACGCAAGCATGCACACACACTGACATCCACACGCACAGACACACACCCATACACACACATACAAATCCACATGCACAGACACACACACACACAAACACACACGCGCACACATGTACGCACACATACATACACGCACAGACACACACACACACACACACACACACACACACAGACACACACATACACAAATACACACACATACACACACACACACACACACACACACACACACACACACACACACAGACAGACATGCACATACTATTACTTTTTTTAGGTATATACATAAACACGCAATACAGCCAAATTACTCCACGTCATTTATTTTTGTGGAAAGCCAGTGCAGGCCTGAGCGGCGGTCATATTTTGTACATCTAGTTTAACACCGTGGCTAGACTAACAAATAAACAAATTTGTCACCCGAACAAAATATCCCGTTAGGGTTATTATAAGTTTCAGTCTGGATTCAGACCGCATCATAGCACTGAAACTGCGCTCGTTAAAATCACAAATGATTTACTTTTAGCTTCTGACCAAGGCTGTATTTCAATACTAGTTTTACTTGATCTTAGTGCTGCGTTCGATACTATAGATTAGTGATGGGGACGAGACCGCCTATGCCGAGTCCGAGTCAAGACCGAGTCTTTGAAGGGTCGAGTCCGAGTCGAGACCGAGTCCGATGGTTTTCAAATTTAGTCGAGTCCGAGTCAAGACCGAGTCTTTGAAGGGTCGAGTCCGAGTCGAGACCGAGTCCGTTGGTTTTCAAATTCAGTCGAGTCCGAGCGACTCAAAACGGGGGTTGGAGGTAACGGAACAAAAAAATAAAAATTACTTACGTAGCTTCTCTGCAGGGGCGGCACCAGATAATTTTTAACGCATGTGCTGAGGAGGTGCTAGATCATTGACAGGGGGAGCTGCGCAAAACTTGGCCACTAAATATTTAATATTCAATTATGATTATTAAAATTATTATGAATTATGAATTATTATTAAAAGATGTAGGCTATTATTATTAATAATAATGTTATTTCAACATAATATCTCGTTATTTCGACATAATATGTGTGCGTGCAACAAGCAAGATGTACATTTGTAAATCCGGTGACGCGTACATGATTTTTATTAATAAACTAGTGTTTTCTGACAGTGTCGGCTGTAAAGATGAAGTTGACGATCGCCATAGGCTATCCGTAGTGAACGCGCCTATAGAGAGAAATGCACATAATGGATTACATAATCAGAGAGTAGCCTTTTTCTTTTTTCGTTTTGAATTATTTCGTTTAAAGACATTTCAAGCTTTGTGTATTTGATGTATTTCTCATGTCTGTGTGAGGCATACACTGAGTTTCGTTAAGTTAGGATGAGATATGCGCTACAGTTAACGTGCAATGCAAGAGACCGCGCGGGCGCCTCCATGATTATATTGTCTGTTATATTTGCTTCTTATTCATTAAATCCAGGCAATTGGTTGATGAAAAATTGATTAAAATTAAGATGCAATTTATACAAAACGAAATTCACTTTAAAGAAAGGCTTTTTACAAAACAAAACTTAATGAAGTGGTCAAAATTCAAGGATAATTGTGCGTGCATTTATTAATCATTATGATACTAAAATCATAACAAAGTAGGCTATGCTATGTACAAAAAATCAGATGAGCCCAGAATATGAACGCAATTACACGTTAAAGGTAGGGTAGGTAATCCTGTTCAGAAACACTTTTTTTTATACTGGGTGAAATGGTCCTTCCATCCTGATAGTAGTCAATACATTATGTGTTTAGAAAAAGGAATGAAAAAAATCAGACCTCTGTAGCAGCTGCAGGACAGTAAAAACTCTGACCAATCACTGCCATTCGGTGCGAATGTAAAGAACCAATCAGATACCTTCATGTCTCGTGCCCGCCCCGAGCCCCACTGCGCGCGCTGCCCGGCGTGCACTCATCACATGTCACCGTTCCCGGAAATATTCAGCTCAAAGCACCTGCATATGCAGTCAGCGAAGGCAAACAAGGCAAAAACGACTTCCTCGGACCCTGCCCGCGCTCTTGAACGACCTCCTCTGCTTTGCCCTCAACCCCGGACCTGTCCTCGAACCGACGATACGGTACTTGTCTCCGGACTTGGAGTGTACGTTAGTCTTCATTAGAGTCAACAATGTTTTCATCATGGAAACTCTTACATGCAAAACACCGTATATGTTATGAATCTTACACGAAATTCATCTTCATCACAGTGTAACTGATGGTAATGGAAAAACGTGTATCAATGCAACCTGTTTTTAGTTTTGCCTTATAAATATAGCTCGTTACCGAATGAAACTTTACCATTATCGATATGCTAGCTTGATAGTGAGTACTAAAAGAAATCTTATTTGTTTATATTCATAGTGATAAAGTTAGGTATTTTATTACATGTGATTCTGACATGATGTCACTGTATGTACTGCGCTCCTTCCTCTCCACTCGTCTCAGGTAATAAATGCGTCTTGTTCCAGCCTGAGCGTTTGGCGTCGCGCGTTCATGTGTTTTGGGGGCGTGGCTTTGGAAGGAGCTCAGAAGGGAGGGGGTGGAGTGAATGGAAATAATGAGCTGTGTTTATTGCAGATTAAAAGGTCTACAGTCACTCGATTTTTATATTTTCTTTTTCAGAGTACTTACATTTTAATTATGTATTGGTATATAAAGACAGTTTAAACAAATTTGGAATGTTTTTTTTTTAGAAAAATGATTACCTACCCTACCTTTAAGCATTTTCCTCCCATAGAAAACCATTATAAGAACGCTTAATGTGGCTTAATGCAAATTAGAATGTCCCCTTATTATGTCGAAATAACAAGATATTATGTCGAAATAACAATTCAATGTAATGCAAATGCAAACACAAGATTTTTGTAGAACTTTTGATTTGCTCTGCATATCCTAACTATGATTAAAAAAGTCAGGGTGGGCTTAACATGTTGATGACAGCTTCAACTTGCGACAGCTTGATCGCAACTTCAATGGCGAATAAAGACTAACCAGAAAAATAACAACATTGAACACTACACAAACAGTAATTTTATTTTTTTCATTTAGGCAATTAATTTTCCATAGTGACACAGGAGGTGCCGGATCCAATAAAAAAGGTTCCGGATCCAACGTCGGAGGTGACGGAACATGTTCCGGCTCAAATTAAGCCCCCTGCCTATTTTTCTAAACTGCTTCAACAGTGCTGCTCTGTCATCAACATGTTAAGCCCACCCTGACTTTTTTAATCATAGTTAGAACATGCAGAGCAAATCAAAATTTTCTAGTGGTATGTATTCTAGTGGACTAGTGATGGGGACGAGACCGCCTATGCCGAGTTCGAGTCAAGACCGAGTCTTTGAAGGGTCGAGTCCGAGTCAAGACCGAGTCTTTGAAGGGTCGAGTCCGAGACGAGTCCGAGAAAGCAGAAATCGGACCCGAGTACTACATCACTACTATAGATCATACATTACTCTTAGATCGACTACAAAATTATACTGGTGTTCAAGGACAAGCACTAAGCTGGTTCAAATCATACCTATCTGACCGCTACCATTTTGTCTATTTAAATGGAGAAAAATCGACCATAACTCCAGTAAACTATGGAGTGCCGCAGGGATCTGTGTTGGGCCCTCTGTTATTTTCAATATATATGATGCCACTTGTAAATATTATAAGGAAACATGGAATTAGTTTCCATTGTTATGCTGATGACACTCAAATATATATTTCATCACGGCCGGATGAAAACGCTAAAGTGTGTTAAAGATATAAAAGACTGTATGACGCGTAATTTTCTTTTATTAAATCCAGACAAGGCAGAGGTAATACTTATCGGTTCAAAAAACCGCCCACAAAACCTCGCACAATACAACTTTAACATCATAGGATGTCCTGTTACTTTATCCTCTACAGTAAAAGACCTGGGTGTTATACTCGATTGCAACCTGTCTTTTGAAAATCATATTTCATATGTTACAAAAACAGCCTTTTTCCACCTTAGAAACATTGCTAAGCTACGTAATATGCTATCAGTTTCTGATGCAGAAAAGTTAGTTCATGCATTCATGACCTCGAGACTGGATTACTGTAATGCTTTATTAGCTGGTTGTCCTGCATCCTCAATAAACAAGCTACAGTTAGTCCAAAATGCCGCCGCTAGAGTTCTTACGTGATCAAGAAAATATGATCATATAACACCGATTTTATCTTCACTGCATTGGTTACCTATAAAGCTCCGTATTAATTATAAGGTATTGCTACTGACTTATAAAGCCCTAAACGGCTTAGCTCCAGTCTATTTAACGGATCTTCTATCGCCCTATAATCCATCTCGCTCTTTAAAAGGGAAAGTTTTTTTTTGTTTTTTTTATGAGGTTAAGTGCTCACGGAAGAGATGGGTTTTTGAATGTTGTCAGGGATTCTGCATTCCGGATGAGGGTGGGGAGAGCATTCCACCAGCATGGAACTGTGAATGAGAATATTCTGGAAAGTGATTTTGTGGCTTTCTGTGATGGAACCACGTAGGAGTGAGTGAAAGTAGGAGGGAGCTGAGCCTGTGATAGATCTGTAAGCAAGCGTCAATGCCTTGAGCTTGATGCGAGCAGCGAGAGGTAGCCAGTGCAGAGAGATGAACAGAGGAGTGACGTGGGCCCTCTTGGGCTCGTTGAAGACAAGACGAGCTGCAGCATTCTGGATCATCTGTAGAGGTTTAGTTGCACATGATGGAAGTCTGGCCAGAAGAGCATTGCAGTAGCCTAGAAATGACCAGGGCCTGGACGAGAAGTTGTGTTGCATGCTCAGTAAGGAAAGGCCTGATCTTCCTGATGTTGTGCAGTGCAAACCTGCATGATCGAGCTGTCTCTGAAATGTGATCTGTGAAGGTCAGCTGGTCATCAAACGTTACTCCAAAATTTCTGACCGACCTTGATGGTGTGATTGATGAAGATTCTAGCTGGATAGTGAAGTTGTGCTGTAGAGACGGATTGGCAGGGAGGACGAGAAGCTCAGTCTTTGCCAGGTTGAGCTGTAGGTGATGTTCCTTCATTCATGTCGAGATGTCCGCCAGACAGCTTGAGATCCGTGCAGCTACTGTGGGATCATCTGGTTGAAATGAGAGGAAGAGCTGTGTGTCATCAGCATAGCAGTGGTAGGAGAAGCCGTGTGCCTGTATGATGTGTCCCAGTGATGTGGTGTAGATGGAGAAGAGGAGGGGACCAAGAACTGAACCCTGGGGAACCCCTGTGGTCAGTTGATGTTCTCTGGATACCTTGCCTCTCAATGCGACCCTGAAGGACCTACCTGTGAGATGGGACTCGAACCAGTGGAGTGAAGTTCCTGTGATGCCCATAGATGCTAATAGATCAGAGATGATATATCACAACTCCCAGAACAATCAGGGCTCATGCTTTCAATGTTGCTGCGTGTTCAGCTCCTTCATCTACAGCCAAAGTCCATCATATTCCAGAGAGGGATAATGATACTAAAAATAATAAAAAACATCGATTTTTCATGCAGTGGTCAGTTTTGAGATTTTGGCCGAGTTTACTCCTTCAATATGTATTATTTCAAGCTGCTATAAAGAAAACGCTGAAAATATACATTACAATGTTTATTTTATTACATTTTGTTTACTTGCGGCAGTAAGTTTCTCCCGAATTTACCAGGAAGTTAGTATTCCATCGCGACATGCCGAGCTCCGTCTGTTCACTGAAGTCTGTCATGTCCGGGATCGTTGTAAAGCTCTGAGTCTCCTGCACAACGCTATGTAAACCAAATATGGGCATTTCCTTTCTATCAGTAACCAATCGTGAATGTCCAAAGGGGGATTTAAAGCTAACGACGAAATCTCATTTAGAGCTATTTAAATCTTTAACTGCCGTTTTCTCAAAATAATTTTTTTGCGTTTTTTTGTCATTCTCCAGTAGAAACATCTCAGCCTATGTAGCACCTATGTACACCAAACTTTCCAGTTATACACTTAGCAGTATTCTGAAGATCTGTTCAGAGGGATTTGTTAATAAATCATTCCTGGCCTGATTTATGTGACATTTTAATAAAAAAAAATTTCGAAAAATCGATATTTTAAGGCTATGGACAGTATATTTTGATTTCCTAGGTAATGAAAGCATATATCCTGAAATCCCTCTGAACATCTTTTGTCATCTTGTGTGTAATCAAAATGAAAAAATAATTTTGCGTCTGGCTTTATCATATTTTCAGATATATCTACTGAAAAAATATGTAAAATTGCACATATTTAATGAGATAATACCTAATTTGCATAATTAAACATAAAAATTTCAAAAACTTGTAAAACATTTTTTGTATGAACTTGTGTAAGTAATGAACTGAGGAAGTTTCATGGTGATATCTATTATTTTAAAATTTTACCCTATTCACCTGTAGTGTCTCGCCTTAAAAACTGTATTATTAACATACCCCCTTCTACTGAGTTTAGAATCATCTTTAATGTTAATTGTAGAGATGTTCCGATACCCCTTTTCCCTTCCCGATACTGATTCCGATACCTGGACTCAGGGTATCGGTCGATACCGAGTACTAATCCGATACCTGGGTGTGTATCTATACAGCTGCAATTCATACTAGCCCTGTATGAATTGATAGGATTCGGTTGGATACGATACACTGGTGTCACGTTTCGGTACGTTTTCAATACAGCAAAAAGAAAGAAATGGCAAAGAAATTTCCTTGATTTACATTTATTTTTTATTTTTTATTAAAAGTAACATCATAAAGTATGATCATTTTTTACTTTGAGCAATGATGGAGCTATACTTGACATATAAAACAAAAACAGCTCCTTATAAAAAAATGAAATGTAAAATTGTAGTAGTTATAAACAAAGGTTTATTTTATTTCAGATTAACATTTGAGGGCAGCAATTTTATTCATAATGTCAAAATAAAACCGACATAACGTTACATGAAAGCAAAATGGTTTCCATGGTTTCTAGTTTCCACACGCTGTTTGATCCGTAAATAACGGAGAAATGTGAATGCTTCTCACTAGATCTCGCAGCGATGTTATTACTTAAAGCTATGGTCTACGATTTCAAAGATTGTTCATTATTAATAACCTCGTTTAGATGCTGGTTATGGTTCTACAGTAAAATCCTAACAATATGAAGAGAAAAAAGAATGAAAAAAATCCATTCACTCTATTGGCTGTACAGCTGCAGAGAAGTTGACCAATGTAAGCTGTCCGGCCGGACAGCTTACATTGGTCAACTGCTCTCATCCAATCCCCCGCTCCACTTGAAACCACCTGGCGCTCGCGTCTCCACCCCACCGCACCCCACCCCGCCCCCCTCCTGCGACATGAAATTTCGCGGGCAAGCAGCTGACAGTCTATGGTAGCTAGCAAAGTAGCATCAGCTCAGCAATGGAGAAAAAACAAACAGACAGCAGCAAGCGGCCCCTGCTTGTCCCTACAGTCAAGGTTGGAAGAAAGAGAAAGTCTGTAGAGTAAAGAGCAGAGATAAAAAAAAATGTGAAGAACGCCGGACTCAAAGTAGAATCAATATAGGGTCCACCATTGACCGTTGGAGGAAGCTTCAGGGAGATTTGGGACTGAATTCCGACGCTGACACGGCTGACTTTTTGTTGAGCAGGTAACGTTAAGCATTTATTTATACTTTTATGGTGTGAGGTGTTACATAAATATCTTTTTATTAGTCTGACAACATGCTCATGCTGCCGGTCGGCATTGGAATGTTAGCCGTTTAGCATCGCCTATCACGGGTCAAAGTAATTATATTTCTTGAAGTGCTTGAATATATTTCAGTAGGCCTAGCGGGTTTCTGTTCGAGCCGATCGGAATTTGAACAAGATGCGCCGTGTGCTGCTATAACAATTACTCAAAACCTTAGCAATACTAACTAATAATTATTGTGCAATTAATGTGCGCTAGGTAGCACTTTTGACCAGGGGAAACGTATGCCAAACGTACCCTGCTAAGACGGCAGCTGTAATACAGTATTTTTTCTTTTATTTATTTATTATTGTTTGTGTTTCGGGGGGTGGTGGTGGTGGGGGGTTTAGAACATTGCATGTGTTGCTAATCTTGCGTGTTTACTACCGGTGATCACAGCTTGACTGAGTGACGTTGTTCAGGTCGTTTCCCGGTGGGAGGGATCAGGTAGCACAGAGGGGAGGGGTGTGTGTGTGGAGGGGCGGGATGAGTTTTTTAAAACTTCCCAGCTTTCTCGACCGATTTTCAACATCGTAGACTACAGCTTTAAGTGGCAAATTCAAATGCTTTCTTTACTGGATCTCTTAGTGCTGTGTAGTAACAGTGTAGCTTGATCAAGATCGGATCGCGCTGCATTGTTCCAAACTGTTTAATGGTCCGTGAAGCACAAAATAACGAGAAGCGCAGTTTTGTTCCGTTTTCATTACGTTTGCCATTTGATGTTGGGCGCCAGCGTCTCTTACATTATGCGCTTGCCGCGCGCCTACATTTGAAATAACGAAATTTTGGTCGGCAGGAAAAATTGTCCAATGAACCGTGTTGCTAATACTTGTGCCTCGAAATTGCAGTATGGCATATGAGACATGTCGCCGTTTTACTGGCTGGTTGGTCCAGTCTAAAATACGCGTTTTCATTTCTTCTTCGCTGCTCTAAACAGTGGTTGCTTGTGGCAACAGCACAACTTCCTGTGTTGCCACAAGCAACCACTGTTTAGAGCAGCGAAGAAGAATTGATCTCTGATTTGGAGCGTTAAGCAAAGCTAGCGTGCATAACTAGGTATTGTTTAATAAAATGGTATCGGATCGGTACATGGGTAGATGTACTCGCCGATACCGATGCCAGAATTTTTATTGGTATTGGCGGCATTTCCGATACTAGTACGGGAATCGGAACAACCCTAGTTAATTGTTGATTACCTTTCATCTGAAATTCTTCAATTATCTTACTTCTTTCCTCTGAATATTTATTTCACTTAATAAGTACATGCTTCACTGTTTCTCTGATTCCACACCAACACAATCATGTAGGATGTTTTCCTATTATTTGCATTGTTGAATTAAGTACTGTATGTCCCAGTTTTAATCTAGAAATAATACACAGCAAACACTCCAGTGTTAAATTAACACTCCTGGGAGTGTATATGAGTCCACATTCAAGAGTGTAAAGTGTTAAAATATGAGTGTTAAATTAACACTCAAGAGTGTTAGAGTTAATGAGATAATTAAGCGATTAATTGAGTAATGATTGAGCATTATTGGAGACACCTGATGTTAACAAGCAGAATCACTGAAGGAGAAAATCTCAAATTGTGAGTCACCGTTGTGGTGATCAGTGTTTGCTTTAGTTGGGATATTGACCATTATATTAGTAACGATTTTGTTAAGCTGCTGTTAGTGAGTTATAACAGCCAGATGAACAAAGAAAAAAAGTGATCTGATGGTGTTGGTTATATTATGACAATCATCATTTGAACCCTTATTTCTGACTTAGATTTATGTTGTTGATTACAGCATAACTGGGATTCTACATAACTCTATCTAAGATATTTGATATAATACAAAGAATTTCTTAAAAGTTGTTTTGAAAAAAAAAAATCTTTCTTTTAGGCACACACAGACGTCAAGATTCAGTCTATGCATCTCAACAATGGTGACGAGCAGAATATTCAATTAGGAAAAGGAAATTACATAGACAATTCAGATCATAATTTATTCATACCGCAATGCATGATGGGAGCCATTAATGAGTTGTGATTGGTGGCAGCCACTGCAACATGCTTTATTATTGTCACCATTGTTGAGATTCACAGGCTGATTATTGATGTCTGTGTTTCTAAATACATTTATTTAAAAGTCTTTTGATCAGAACAATGTTTATTAAATATTTTGAATTATATTAAAAATACTGAAAATCATATGCTGTAGAATCACAGAGCTTCTGTAATTAACAAGTTAAACGAAACTATCTCAATAACTTTCGTTTTTTCAGATCACAACATGATTATGTCAAAACATAACCAACACCATCAGATCACACTTTTCTTTGTTCATTTGACTGTTATCAATAAATAACAGCAGACAAGCAAAATCTAAAGTAAACATATAAGGGTCAAGAGCCCAACTAAAGCAAACACTTTGCAATATGTGATTTTTCTACTTCATTGATTCTGCTTGTTAACATCAGGTGTTCATCACTAATGCTCAATCATCACTCAATTAATCACTTAATTATATCATTAACTTTAACACTCTTGAGTGGTGGTGTGGCGCAATGGATAAGACACATGCCTTTGGTGTGAGAGACCCGGGTTCGAATCCACTGTGAGACACCAATGTGTCCCTGAGCAAGACACTTAACCCCTAGTTGCTCCAGAGGCGTGCGACCTCTGACATATATAGTAATTGTAAGTCGCTTTGGATAAAAAGCGTCAGCTAAATGAATAAATGTAAATAAATGTAAATGTAATTTAACACTCATATTTTAACACGTTACACTCTTGAGTGTGGACTCATATAAACTCCCAGGAGTGTTAATTTAACACTGGAGTGAGTATTTGCTGTGTACAGTCTTCCTTCCTTCTCCCACTTGAATTCCTTCCTCTACCTATCAATGGTTGTATTAAATGTAAATGTCTACCCTTTATCTCATTATCCCAATACGATTGCCAATTTTTATTAATCTCCCTTGTAATTATTGATTTGATTTTTAATTTGCTATACCTAATTTGCATATCTATAGTTTCCTTTGCCATAGCCTGTTTTGCTAATTTATCTGCTGCTTTATTTCCTGACACTCCAGTATGTGCCGAAACCCATAAAAACTGAACTATCTTATTTGTCTGTTGCATCATGAACAATATCTGTAAGATTTCCAAAACGATATCCTGTCTAGTATCTGACTTTTGAGCTTCCAGGCACATCAAGGCTGAAATTGAATCTGAGCATATTAAAGTTTTACTTAGCCCAATTTCATTTATTTTATTAATTGCTACCATAATTGCTAGTAACTCTCCTGTAAATACAGAGACATGATCTACCCCTGAGCACCGCTCTTTCCCCTCTTGCCACTTTCAATCTGGGAATGATATACACTACCCCCACCTGTCCCTTCTGTGGATCCTTAGATGAATCTGTGAAAACCTGTATATATTGTTCATACTTAATACCAATATATTATTTTGTCATCTCTGCTTCCAACATCCTCTGATCTTTATCTTGTCTTGATTCCAATAAGAATAGATCTACATTTGGTTGAGGTAAAATCCATAATGGTGTTGTTGGTAATATTACTGCTGGAATAACTCTATACTCATTTAATTTCATATCCTGAACTAAATCCTTAATAATCCAACCATAATCTAATACTGCTCTTATCATTGTCGAATAAATTGTTTTTAATGCCACTCTATCAGCTCCCCATTCTCGTCCTGAAATACACCTCATTACATTTAAAATCTTCTTACATTTATCCTCCATCTTATTTATATGTACATTCCATGTAGCCTTTGTATCAAACCACTCCAATCACCGGCCCAAAGAGGGTGTCCGGTGTCTTGGTCGAAGGCAATGCAGCGTGTATGTCTTTTCGGGCGCTTCTGGAAAAATCACTTTAATTTATTAAACAGTTGATTTCCAATTTTAATTCTGACTCCATGAATAATTTAATCTGACTCCAAATTTAAGTGACTCTTTGTTTTTATTGATTTTCTCTCTTAACAGCTGATCAAAAAATGAATTGTGATTTCATTTAGATCTTTTATAATTCTTGACATTCCATACTTTCAGTTATTAATTCATTATGGACCCAATGCCGCATAGAGATCACGTCGGCCAGATCGTGTTTCTCACGGACACAAACTTGCTAATTCTGATTTTATTCAGAGGATGTAGGGTTAGCTAATACCTCTAAAGTCGGTTGCCTACTGCTCACTTGTACAAAAAAAGTGTAGTTTATTTTAGCCATTTCCATACAACTTGCTAAACCAGTGAAAGACAGAAATCAAAAGGTCTTCAGATGACATGCCTACTGCTCCGTTCATACATGCGCCTTTAGTTTGACCTACCTTAACTAAGATTTGCGGTAGCATCAGCCTCCTTAATTTACTAAAATAATGATTTCAGAATACTTCAGAATAAATCAAGATGTAACATTAATTTTGCCAGGTAGGATTAAGCATCAATTAAAATGATTAAACAGAATACACAATACATAACTGATCAGCATAAAATACAAACATAATTCAAAATGCAATATCAAAAATAGTTTCAAAGAGTCAGCATACCTGGCAAAAGAGACACACAGCAACAGTGTGGGAAGTTCTGTTTACAGATGCTTCCTGGAGTGGTTTGCCAATTCCCTTTAAATACCCAAGTGGAACAAAAGAACAATAAACATCTAGCACCCAAATATTTATTCAGCTTTCGTTGGACCCTTTCTCATGCCCCAAGTGGTCACGCCTGAGTTTGGGGGATAAAGACAAATGATTATCAACAATCTTTATTGGGGCATCTCCCACATCAGAAGAACAGGCATTGTTTTCTTTGTTCTGACTGTTCTGCTGCTGCGGGAATGAAACTTCTTTACCATTCGCACCAGAGGTATTTATTTTTACCTCTGATAAAACAGCTGGAGACAGTAGGTTTTTGTGTTTTGCATGACTGAATGAGACCTGGAGGGGAGAAGATAGTGTGAGGAACTCAGCATGGGGGGAAGAGACGAGATTGGAGAAGTTGTGTTGTGCTGTCCCCCGTGTCACCAAGCTTGCGGCGCCTTCATATAGGCTACACTGCAGCACGACGTATATTCACATCAAATGTTAACGCAGAGGAACATGTTGCCGGTTAAACATGTCATTTGCTGCTGATGCGCTGTTCAAATATGCGCTTTACTGAGCGCGTACACTCGACGCGCACATGCACTAAAAGCCTGTTACTGTACTAAGGGGTGGTGGTGGCGGCGCAATGGATAAGACACATGCCTTTGGTGTGAGAGACCCGGGTTCGAATCCACTGTGAGACACCAATGTGTCCCTGAGCAAGACACTTAACCCCTAGTTGCTCCAGAGGCGTGCGACCTCTGACATATATAGCAATTGTAAGTCGCTTCGGATAAAAGCGTCAGCTAAATATGTAAATGTAAATGTTATCTTTTGAGTCTTATATTGCACTAATACTGTCAAATACAGACAATGTTTACATAAACAAAGTTGGTTATATCTAAAGTGAAAGCAAACAGAGAAAATTTATAAAAATCTGCTTGTCATATGCGTGTATATTAGACGCGTCGCGTGCATTTCTTAAAGAGACAGTAGCCCTAATAATAAACATGCTGCCGCTTGTCCTTAAAGAGATAGTTCACCCAAAACCAAACAGTTGCTGGTCCCCATTGACTTCCATACATAGTAGGAAAAAAATATACTATGGAAGTCACAGGGGTACATCAATATACTATGGAAGTCACAGGGGTACATCAACTGTTTGGTTACTCACATTTTTTTAAAATAACGTTTATTTTCAACAGAAGAAAGAAACTTATTCAGGTTTAAAACAACTTAAGAGAGTAAATTATGACTTTTTGGGGGGAGAACTATCCCTTTAATGTTAATAAAACAACAAAACAGAGGAAATCATTCACTGCTCTTGACTGAGAACTTTGAGGTCTGTTGTGTTTTATTTTCATATTTGTTCATTTAATTACTTTCTTCAATTCTACTGTTAAATACACCTATAGCTGAAAAAATAAAGCACTGTTTATTTCATTTGTATATTAAGTTGTGTATGTGTAATATGTATCTCTGTTCTTAATTTTTAATAACAAAGAAAATAGTGACAAAGATTTTTATCTTCGCCACTTTGACCTAAATGTCTGCCATTCTTTTTTATTTTATATTTTGTTACCTATATTTTGTTAAGGCTTTGTTTTTAAAATAGGGACATTAGTTTGGCTGTAATGCTCAGTCACATGCAAAATAGTAAAACCAACATGAAAAAAGAATTGTGATAAAATCGTGATTTTCCTGAAAAAAAATTGTGATATGATATTATTGCCATATCGCCCACGCCAGGTGTAAAAAAGTGCCTAGATGTGCTTAGATGCTAAAAATGTGTTGTTATTGATCATTATATCACACTACAATTAAACATAATGAAACATTCACTGTAAAAGTATTGCTGTAGTTATGCAGCTATTTGCCAGTAACTTACTGTAGATTTAAATTGATGTTATTTACTGGCAACAGTTTGTTCAAAGTTAAATGAACATTAAACATTAACAAGTCTTTGTCTTTACAGAATAAAACTATAAAATAACAATCTAATGCAAAGCATTCTGGGAACCAGAAATCTTCATCAACCTTTTTCTGTTTTTTTTTCCTTCAGATTTTGGTTCCCAGAATGCTTTGCATGAGGCTGTTATTTTAGTTTTATTCTGTAAAGATAAAGACTTGTTAATGTTTAATGTTCATTTAACTTTGAACAAACTGTTGCCAGTAAATAACATCAATTTAAATCTACAGTAAGTTACTGGCAAGCAGCTGCCAGTAATACTGTAATTTCTACAGATTTTTTTTTTACAGTGTTCATTTCAATTGAAATTGTTTTATTAGCTTAGCTAATATAATTTATTAGCTTTTTCTATAGATTGCAGTCATTCATGACATGGTGAAAAATGACTTGAAATAATACTGAAAATAGGTTAAGATGAATGTTAAAGGTGTGCCCCCTAAAAGCACAAGTGGCCCCTGCCTATCATTTGGTTTATATATCCTTTAAATTCTTGACTTTTGGCACAAAGGCTCCTGGTATTCCATTGTAAAATAGTTAACATACTAGCCAACCCCTAACTCCTCCCAGATAGCAACATTGTTTCGGCCCACATGCAGCGTGGAATGACGGCACTTGGGTGGCCCACTCCTGTTTGCCAGATCGGGGCCACAAGCAGGCCATAGCAATGCCACATGTCAGCCAAGAGCAAAGAAATAAACCAGAACTGGACCTTATCTGAGCCATAAAATCTGTGTATATTAAATATGGAGTCATCCCAGCCTTAATAAGCCTGTTAACAAGCAGAATCACTGAAGGAAAGAAGAGAACAGAAAAAGAGACGAGCAGAAACACAAGAACTACAACTGACTTCAGACACAGTCTTCGATGAAATCAACTGAAGAGAAAAGAAGACATTAAATCTGTGAAGATCCCAGCAGAGGAGGATTAAACAACTCCACAAATTGCAGTGTTCAGACATATTATAGACTGTTAATAATTAATTATATGCATATAATTCATTGTAATCAACCTAAATGTTTTAGACAATTTTTAATGAGGAGGAGTAAGCTTCTATGTAATATTTTATTATCCTCACAGCACGTTGGTTATGCGGTGATTGGCTATGAAATTACTGCGTGGCAATTTAATTATAATAGCCTATCACTTTAATAATAAAAATAGACTAGGCCTTCCCTAGTAATAATAGTAATAATAACAATAATACAAATAATAATTTAATACATAAATTGGAAATGCTAAATCATCTTGATATTGATAGCTGATGCTTGTTTTGACAATAGCCTATCTCTGGACACATGATATCGTCCATAGGCGCAACCTGGCACAAGGGTTTATCGTGCTGATTCACGCATATTTCACATGTATAGTGTGAGCAGTGAAGTCGCAGCTTGACGTTCGGATCGTATAGTGTGAGCACATAAATCCTGAGCTTTGGCTTTACATCGCATGCGATCTACTCGTTCAGTGTGAGTAGGTACCTTGCTGACATCGCACAGACATCACACAGTGTATGCTCACCTTTAGGGACGTTGGGGTCATCTGCAGGAGTGGAGAGAACAGTGCTCGTAATATAAGTGCCATCTGTAGGCCTGGAGGGAGCATGGCATAGAAGACTCTAGGAGAGCACCCCCTGCTGGTCAGGAGGGGAACAGCAACCCAAAGACGAGAACTTTACATTTATATTGAAACTATTTTTGTTGTTGTTGTTGTTGTTTTAACCTATGGCAATGAAAATAAATAGTGTCATGTAAAAGGTGTAAAAATCTTGGTCAAGCTGTTTAATCCTTTTTGTATATTTGGCTATTTATGCTGTTGGAATATTGTTTTTAATGGAATGCACTTTGGCCAACTCACAATGTTTTAAAATGTGCTATACAAATAAACTAATCTAAACTAAAATCCCCCCCAAAAAAAAAAAAAATTTGTTTGTTGTTATTCTACTGTTGCGGGTCAAAAGTTAAATGAAAAGGATGTATTACTTTATGTATTAAAGTATGGTGATTCCAGCAACTCTTTATATTTTGCATCCAATTATTTTCTTTTGAAATATGTGGGATGATGTACATCCAACAAGTCCTTGAATGTGAAATGAGACCCTGCCTGCATCTGTACTGTATACCTTACTTTACGTATAGGTATACAGTACCTTTACTTGATATACATGTACATATATGTGTGTTTAAGGAAATGTACAGAACCAAAACTTGAAATGGCTCTTAATATTTTTTTCAGCGTCAGTGAATTTTTCTGGAAAAGAGAAGCTGAACCTGGTGCTGTGTGGAAGTGATGAATCACTTAAAGTTTCTGTGTCAAAACTTTACAAGGGAAAAAGATACAACAATCACATCAGAGAGCAAGCAGTGAACTTTGTGTGAAGAAAGACTTGAAGCTTCATGGACGTGTGATCAGTCTGGTAGAGCTTCCAGCTCTCAATCAGCTCTCAGAGGAGGAAGTGATGCGTGAGACTCTCCGCTGCGTGTCTCTCTCTGATCCTGGAGTTCATTTTTTCCTCCTCATTGTTCCTAATTCTCCACTTACTAATCAAGAGAAAGCAGAAATAGAGATGATCCAGAAGATATTTGACTCCAGAGATCACTTCATTCAAATTTTTGGGTCAAGTCTCTCTGTTGAAGAACATGTGAATAAATCCATACAATCCAATCCAGAATCTCAGAGTTTAATCAGCCTCTATGGGGATCAGTACAGAGTGATTGGGTTAAATGAACCTGAAAACTCGAGACAGATCATAGAACTACTGGATTATATGGATAAAATGAAGATTGCACCATATTCACTTCAGATGTATGTGAAAGCTCGAGAGAATAGAGTCAGACATGAAACTGAGAAGAAATATGAAGAAAGTCTGAAGAGAATGGAGAATGAAATTAAAGAATTAAAGCAGAAGATAGAGACAGAAGGTGAGTTTTTTTTGTGTGTGTGTGTGTGTGTGTGTGTGTGTGTGTGTGTGTGTGTGTGTAAATTATCTTATGAATCTTCATAAGGATGTAGAACATTTCTTTCTAACAAAATTCAGTCATCACAGCAAAATCCCCAGTGTTAAATTAACACTGCTCAGTCCACACTAAGAGTGTTATAAGTAACACTGAAGCAGTTAAGTGATTAATTGAGTGATGATTGGCCATTATTGAAGACACCTGATGATAACAAGCAGAATCACTGAAGGAGAAAATTTAAATTTGTGTTTGCTTAAAGGACAATTCCGGTGAAAAATGAACCTAGGGGTAATTAACCCTCTGAGGTCTGAGCTGTTTTCTGGGCCCTGGAGGTGGTCTGACATGCTCTGACATTTGTGTTTTTTTCTGTTACTTGTGACATTTTCATGGCTAAAGTCTGATTACACTGTATTCAGCACAAACTCTGCTACAATAATATATCAGCAGCATGTATGTAAAAGTTTGTAGTTTTGAGATAATGACATTTATGTGTGGTTTGTGAAAATACAAAAAAAAAATTCTCACTGAAATAAGGCCATGAAACCCATACTGATTATTTCTTCACAAGACTTTTGAAAATTGTATGACGTAGCCTAGAATATTTGCTCCAAAACTATGTGAAAATCACCCTGACTGCTCATTCAGATATGACAATATATTGATTTAAAATTTCTAAGACGTGTTTTGTGTGACAAAGCCATATGCGAAGAGGCGTGATCATCTCATTAATATGTAAGCTTTTCACACCTGAGAAAGACAAAGACACTCCCCTAACTGCCCTATTAGGAGCGATCAGGCCCTGTCATTCAGAGCAACCTTGCACAAAGAATGAGGAGATTTAAAAAAGAATGGCTTTTAGATTGTTTGGATTTATTTACAACACAACACAATCCAAAAATACAAATGACAAAAGAGCACATTGAAAACAATGATCCAAAGACAGAGACCTTTGTGCCATTCCTAAAAACATTGTACATACCTTTCATTTCCAAGGTGTTTGATTTTCACTTTACCATGTTCATGTACAGAGACTCATGTGAATGTTGAAGTCAGCAGGACTCAGTTGCATCTGGTCCCTGAAAGAAAAAAAAAAAGAAAAAACTGTGAACATACTGATATCAAGAGAAACTATAGGGCTGCACGATTTTGGGAATAGATTTTAGATTTTTCTGGTTAAAATTTCTTTTTAAAATTCACAGAATACACACACACACACGTTTCCAACAATATATAATGAACACCAGGTTTGTTGTGCCTTGTAGGCATAGGCTACGCAGTGCTGCATAAAATAATAATAACAATAAATTAAATCTTCCAAAAGATTTCAAGAACAACTACGCTAGAGAAAAATATATTGATTATCATATGTTACTTCAAATGTTTCCATTCGTTATGATGATATGAAATGAGATAATAGTAAAAACATAAAGCCTAATGTTTGGTGCATTTTTCCTTTCAAACGCAATCGCGCTCCAAAATATGATACATTCAAACGCACAGCGCGCTCCAAAATATGATACATTCAAACGCCATCGCGCTCCAAAATATTAAACATTATGGTTATACATATCTATGTTTGAGCAGATATCCACAAACAGTATTTAACAGTAAACACGGGTCTAAATAGTATAATATTCACCATATATCTAGCAACAGTTCAACTGCAATGTGAAGTTTATGCAACAATACCATAAACTAATAAGTAAGAATTTCTTACCTTACATCTTTCTTGTCTTCAAATCGCGTTCTTCTTCTTCTGGGGGTAAATCCAATGTAAGCTCAGACGTGTCTTCCAAACTCGACGAAAAGCAGAGACTTGTGAAGTGTTTTGGTGTTTTGTGTTTGAGGTAACGAGGGCGTTCGCGTCCCATGTGGAGATTTGCATGTGAATCTCTTTTGCGCGAGTGGGCGTGTCGAATTAAAAAGTAATTAGCAAGCATTTGAGATACTGGACATCCTGTTGGTTTTATACAAATTACTTAAACAGAGAATATTTGTTTTCAGTTTGAATCCGATCATTTAAAAGTACACACTTAAATGTGTATAAAGGTATATGGCTCATAAATGTGTGAGAAGTATTCGCTGAGTTTTGATTCAGTTTATAGACGTGCTCAAGAAAAAAAAGTTCACCGCGACGGAGAGGCAGAACGCACACCCTGTTTATTTTCTTTATTTTACAAAAGCACAATGTTTTGATTTGATTGTAAGTGGACACATACAAAAGTAGAAGTATCACAGATTATTTTTTTATATTTCTCTTTTCTGTATAACCATAAATGACGGAGTAATTTAAGTTTATGTTGCTGCTATGTGAAAAAAATCCAGCAAAACGCGTCAGCGCGTTTCTCGACCTCAGAGGGTTAACACATGGTTACCGAGTCGATTGTTCCCTGGGATGCGTTTTCATGAAAATCGAATATGAAGAGTTTTATCTCTAAAAACAGATTAGCTCATAACACTAGTATATGGGGCAGAGAGTACGTAAAAGTAAATCACTTTTGTAGGGACCCTCATTATGCTACCATGTTAGTGTGAGGCTATTTTGAGCCTTAGTGGTATTAACTAGAGATTTACTTTTACGTACTCTCTGCCCCATATACTAGTGTTATAAGTTTTTAGAGATAAAACTCTTCACATTCGATTTTCATGAAAACGTATCCCAGGGAACGATCGACTCGGTAACCATGTGTAAATTACCCCTAGGTTCATTTTTCACCAGAATTGTCCTTTAAGTTGGGCTCTTGACCCTTAATTGTTTTATTTTAGATTTTGTTTGGCTGCTGTAACTGAGTTATAACAGCCAGATGAACAAAGAGAATGTGTGATCTGATGGTGTTGGTTGTGTTTTAACAATCATTATTGGACCTGAATCACTGAACTCATTGAGAGCCTGATCTCTGAGTTGGATTTACTTTATTGATAGTAGCAGCAATGTCCTATTACAGCATAATAATTTTAGCCTTTTCAAAGAAATCCAATTGATTTCTTCTTAACCCCCTGAGGTCGGCGGTATCGCCGGCGATACCAGCTGGCTTTTTTTTTATCAGTGTAAAAGAAACTCATAAATACTCTGTTGACTTTGATTTTCCATAGGAGTTTCATACATCAATCGATTCTGTTAAATGTGTATTATTTTTGTGTATACTCACAATAAAAACAAAGTGTTGTGCTTTTTGCCAAATAAAGAAAAATAAACACAAAGCGAGTTCTACCTTCTCTCTGCCAGTGAAGTCCATTCTGAAACGCGTCCGAAAATGAACAATAACTCAGCAAATACTCAGTCAAACAGGCATACAGACACACAGGCACGAAGCTTGAATTCTCTTCTTTTAAATGAAGTAATTTATATAAAAAACAAATATTCTCATCTTGTGAAATCTGTATTAAAAGAGAGCGATTCCAGTCGACCTCATCTCATCTCATTACGTTTTAATCGGCCCCGCCCACGGAGAGCGCGCGCTATTCAAACGCAAATGACTGAGACGATCCCATACAAGCTGTGAACGCCCACATATCAGCTCGAGAAAACACAAGTTTATTCAGATCATTGCACTTGTTTACACTGTCTCGCAGCGCTGTGAGGAATAATAATAATGGAAAACGTACCTCAGAAGTGCTGGTATTTCGAGGAGCAACGGATGGAATACTGTAGTAAGTTTTTTTTCATTCTCAAGTAAATCGCGTTTCTGTGTGAATGAATGAACGGCAGAGATGCGCTGTTTACCACAACTCGCAAAAAGACGGTTTAAATTTGAATTGCGTTTCTAGTAGGAATTAGATCGGTCTAGTAGGAATTGCGGTTCTGTGAATGAATGATCTGCTTTTAGCAAACTATTTTGCTATACTGAGTAAAAATCGACTGAAATGTGTTGAAATAAAATGTATTTGTATAAGCAATGTATTAAACTGCAAATTAACATTTATATTCCTTATAATAAAAACGAAAGACCGATGTTACAGACATATGAAAGACAACATTTCGTTGATTAGTTTTGGATAGATTACACATTTTTACTGTAAAATATCTGCCACCTCAAATAAGCTTTTGTTTGCCAATTTTTGCTAATATGTTAAATATAGTATGTTTTGTCAATGTAGGCTATATTCGAAGTAATGAATCCTTAACTTTGAAATATGTATGATAAAATGTATACTTTAGTTTTTACAAAGAAAGATTACACTTCAATTGTTGTTGTAATTGTAACCTTTTTAATAAAAAAATATATTTACAAGGTAGATGTAAACAAATTTTAAAAGGTAAATATAAGCCTTTTCTTTAAATAATTTTTATTGTGTTTTATTATTGACAAATTTGGGGAGAGGATACATATTCCAAAACTGAAAATACAGTATGAGAATTAACTGCACAATTACTAGACATGTTTTCCTTGGATATTATACAATTTGCAAGCAAAATTTGTGAAAAAAAAAAAAATAATAATTAAATGCTTCCAACTGTGAACCAATTTGGTAGAATATATATATATATATATATATATATATTGCTCTTGCATTCTTTCTTGTGGCTATAGGTGACACACCTGAATGAATGGCTCATTAAGTATGCGCCATTGTCCCCATTGTCTCCTCAGGTGTGAATCACTACATATGCATGATGCGGTTGAATGGTTGCGCATATTGGCCCTCATTTATCAAAAGTGCGTACACCAAATTCCCAGCGTACACCTGGCGTACACCCAAAACCACGGTGACTTTGAGATTTATCAATATGAACGTTGGCGTACGGCACGCTCAAATCCTACGCCAGCTCAGGAGGTGGTGTACGCACGTTTTGAGTGCGGGAATGCGCAGAAAAACAATTCCTAACACCACAAAACGCACTGACAAACTAAAAGATATGATATATTATGACCCACTGTAAAAAAAAAAAAAAAAACAACATAGTAGGCTAATTATAAACTTCAGTGTTTATTTTTGTGCAACATGGACTTCAATGTTTAAGTTGTGTGACTTTACCAAAGCATTTGATTTGTAGGCATATGTATTCCTTCAGTTGCGAGCCTGTGCGCTTTACCTGACGTTTCAAGCCTTGTTAAATACTTTCGCCTGGCTCCGCAGCGCGAGTCTCCACAGACTGCGCGCGCACCTCCCCAAACGGACGAGGCGTTTATACTCGACGCGCTCGCCGTTGTACTATTCTTTGAAACGATGGTTAGGCCAGGGTTAGGCCCGGCAGGTGTGCACGGACTGGCTTCAGTAATGAAAGGCTTTCAATGACCAACAAAATTATTCAGACTGACAAAATAATAAAAATGACATTCTTCTTTTAAATAATAATAGCCTAATAATACAAATAATAATAATAACGACATTCTTCTTCTAAATAACAATAAGTGTCATTAATAATAAAAATCTAGAAATCAATTTTGTTTCTTTCCACTTCCCTGGTTTCGCTTTCTCTTTCTCAAAGAAGTTTCTCTTCTTTGCCGTCTTCCGTGTGTCCATGGCGTAAAATGAGGGCGTGGGGGAAGCGGAGACTTGAATATATAGGGGCGTGTTATTCTAATGACGATCGTTTTCAGCCGCGGCATTTATCAAGGGCAGGTATTGCGTACACCTGGATTTCAAAGGTACGCACAGCTTCATAAATCAGGCGATGAGAGGAGTGTAAGCATAATCTTACGCCAACATATACGCCCGTTTCTACGCAAGATTGATAAATGAGGGCCAATGTCTTTACAAACAAAAAGTGTTTTACAAGATTTAAATCAATGTATTGTGTTATGTGAATGATAAGGGCAGGATGATTTTCACATCATTTTGAAGAAAAAACTCTAGGCAATGACATCCATTAGTCAAAAGTCTTATTGTCACATATTTAGTATGTGTTTTGTGGCCTTATTTCAGAAACTTTAGTTTTTAGTTTTTTCAATAACCATGCATAAACATTATTCTCTCAAAAATACAAACATGTACATGCATGTTGCTCACATATTATGGTAGCCCTGTTTGTGCTAAATACAGTGTAATTATACCTTTGCCATTAATATGTTTATAAGCAACTGAAAAAAGCACAAATGTCAGGGCATGTCAGAACATCTCAAGGACCCCAAAAACCACTCAGACCCCAGAGGGTTAATAGTTGTTCTGATACCAAAAAAACAAAACAAAACAAAAAAAAAACCTTTTATGTAGGCACACACAAACATCAAGAATTTGCATATTAATCTCAGCAATGGTGACAAATCGTATATATTCTGATAAAAAGATCAACTTTAGACTAGTGATGGCAGTCTGACACTGAAGCTTTGAAACATGCTTCAAACCATTAACTACAATTCCAATTGAAGCACTGCTCCCAAAGGTTGCTTTGGTACAGAAAAATCACGTGACATATTACGTCCGAAGCAGCAACTGCTTCATTCTCTGAATGAATCACCTGAGTGTTTCCCAGTGCCACCGCCACACGCAAACCAGTCAGTGCTGCCACTGCAACTGGCACCACCTTGTTTCGAGTCTGAATTGTAGCGCTCAGCCTCAAAGCATAAAAACTTTAATGCACAACATTGCGTTTGGTTCATAGTAGCCTCTTCAGTGACAGGCATTAGTTGGTTTGTATCGATTTATTTTCATGGAAGCATCTAAAGAGAGGTCGTTCTGACGTGAGAAAACTTTATTCTGATCGCTCCTGATAATATATGTGCGCTGGCATTTTAATAGTATTATTAAATATTAGGCTAAAAGTAGAGTTATAGAACTGTAACTATCAGTAGCCTATATAATAGCTGTCTCGAGTCTGTATAAAAACAATAGCCTACTTTATAATTATAGGTCTATAATGATAATTGTATGATTATCATTAGGCTCTTTGAAGACTAAATGCTTTATTATTTACAAATAACGATAAAAAATATCTCAGAAGGTGCTTGGTGTGTTCTGCTGAACTGAAGTACCATGGAAATACTTCATCCATGAATAGGCACTTCACCGCATAGCATCAAGCTGCTGTGTCCACTATCTAGCTGGGATCATTTAGATGCAGCCTTGGCACTTCTCCAGGCGAGGTCGCTGAAGCTTCGAGTAATGAACCCATTTTCAAAACAATTCTTCTCAGTGGTTCAGTGCTTCACCAAAGCTTAATTTGCCCATTACTAATTCATTGTTTGTTTTCTTATTAAGACACCATTGGATGTCATGTTATAGAAACATTACTATGATCAAGGATATATAAAATTAACATCATACATGACGATCTAGAAGAGATCAGCTGAACAGAGCACTACATGATGATTATATCATTATTGTCGTCGTCAAGTAGCTAACATCATCTGATCACATCTTCTCTTACTGTTCTTGCCATAACAAACAGCTACAGCAACCAGAAAAAATCTAACATTAAAACATCAAGAGTTAAACTGACAAACTAAAGCAAACGCTGATTACCATAAT
This sequence comes from Leuciscus leuciscus, assembly GCF_965113295.1. Taxonomy (NCBI): domain Eukaryota; kingdom Metazoa; phylum Chordata; class Actinopteri; order Cypriniformes; family Leuciscidae; genus Leuciscus; species Leuciscus leuciscus. Next base: position 28,999,435 of record NC_138725.1, on the reverse strand, counting down.
GGTGACATCAAACCAAACTATTAATTTCAACAAATCATCAACATCTAAGCCTCTGTTAAACCTCTGGGGTCTAAGGTGTTTTAGAGAACAGGTGTTCCTTGAGATGTTCTGACATGCCCTGACATTTTTTTATTTTTTTTCAGTTGCTTATGAACATATTAATGGCAAAGGTATAATTACCCTGTAGTTAGCACAAACAGGGCTACCATAATATGTGAGCAACATTTTTGTACATGTTTGTATTTTTGAGAAAATAATGTTTATGCATGGTTATTGAAAAAACTAAAAATGAAAGTTTCTGAAATAAGGCCACAAAACACATACTAAATGTGTCCACAAGACTTTTGACTAATGGATGTCGTTGCCTAGAGTTTTTTATTCAAAATGATGTGAAAATCATCCTGCCTAATCATTCACATAAAACAATACATTGATTTAAATTTTGTAAGACACTTTTTGTTTGGAAAGGCAATATGCGCAGGGGCGTGAACGATCATCTATAATAAGTGGTTCACACCTGAGGAGACAATGGCCCCAATAATGGGCTGCATACATAATGAGCAATTCATTCAGGTGTGTCACTGAGCCACAAGAAAGAATGCAAGATAAATATACATATACATATATATTAGGTGTGTAACGGTACGTGTATTTGTACCGAGACGTTTCGGTACAGGGCTTTCGGTACGGTGCACGTGTGACCGAATGCAATATTTTGTGTGTGGAACATAGGTACATTTTCGTGTTTCCACACGAACATATTAAGTGGCCCGCCCTGCAGCTGATTTAAAAAAAAAATAAAAAAAAAAAAAATCACACACCGCACGCTGTACAACAACATTGTGCACGCTGGGCACACTTTAGCCCAGCCTCTCGCTAGCTAGCGTCATGGCCAATGCAGACAAGCCCATAGACAGTATAAATATTTTTTAAATATGAGCAGGCCTACAAGCTGGGATTGGTAATGCTGCACTGTAATCATAGTTATTTATTTATATTTTTCATTATATTTTATTATGTGATATTGGTTTGAGACTGAGAGTATTTTATTTAGTGGTGAACTTTGCAGCAGTATTTTATTTCTTATTCTTTTTTTATTTTATATATATTTTATTATATTTTATTAAAACGTGTTTAAAAAAAAGTGTAAACAAATTGTTAAAAAACGTTTATAGTAATAAACAACCTGCAGTTTAATGTTTGCATTTCTTTCACTTACTGTACCGAAAATTAACCGAACCGTAACTTTAAAACCGAGGTACGTACCGAACCGTGATTTTTGCGTACCGTTATATATATTATATATTATATATATATATTGGAAGCATCTCTTTTTTTTCACAAATTGTGCTTGCAAATTCTATAATATCCAGGGTAAACATGTCTAGTAATTGTGCAGTTAATTCTCATACTGTATTCTCAGAAAGTTTTGGAATATGTATCCTCTCCCCAAATTTGTCACTAATAAAACACAATACAAATTATTTAAAGAAAAGGCTTATATTTACCTTTTAATATTTTGTTTACATCTACCTTGTAAATATATTTTTTGCTATTTTATTAAAAAGGTTACAATTACAACAACAATTCAAGTGTATCTTTCTTTGTAAAAAATATTTCTTTGTAAAAACTAAAGTATACATTTTATCATATTTCAAAGTTAAGGATTCATTACTTTGAATATAGCCTACATTGGAACAAACACTATAATAACATATTAGTTGATGACTTTATTTTTGAAAAAACATACTATATTTAACATATGAGCAAAAATTGTCAAACAAAAGCTTATTTGATGTGGCAGTCTATTTTACAGTAAAAACTTTATAATCTATTCAAAACTAGCCAACGAAATGTTGTCTTTCATATGTCTGTAACATATGTCTATCATTTTTATTATAGGGAATATAAATGTTAATTTGCAGTTTAATAAGTTGCTTATACAAATACATTTTATTTCAACATATTTCCGTCGATTTTTACTCATCTCAGTATAGCAATATAGTTTGCTAAAAGCAGATCATTCATTCACACACAGACACGCGATTCAAATTTAAACCGTCTTTTTGCGATTTGTGGTAAACAGCGCGCATTTCTGCCGTTCATTCATTCACACACAGAAACGCGATTCACTTTAGAATGAAAAAAAATACTATAGTATTCCTCAGCTCAGCTGGATCCGTTGCTCCTCGAAATACCAGCACTTCTGAGGTACATTTTCCATTATATGATTACGATAGTATTATTCCTCACAGCGCCGCGAGACGGTGTTAACAAGTACAGTGATCTTAATAAACTTGATGTGTTTTCTCAAGCTGATATGTGGGCATTCACAGTTTGCATGGATTGCCTCAGATCATTTGCGTTTGAATAGCACGCGCTCTCCGTGGGCGGGATCACATTAAACTTAATAAGCTGAAATGAGAGTGACTGACATCTCTCTCTTTTGATTGAATATTTGATTTAGTTTAATATTTGATTTAAGTTAATTTAAAAGTACACACTTGAATGATTCTAAAGATATATTGCTCATGCCTGGGTGAATAGTATTCGCTGAGTTTTGTTTAAGTTTAGAGACGTGCTCCAAAAAAAAAAGTTCACCAAGACATATAGGCAGAAAGCTCACCCTGTTTATTTTCTTTATTTTACAAAAACACAATGTTTTTTTCGCTTGTAAGTGGACAAAAAGTAGACATTTAACAGTTTATTTTTTCATATTTCTTAAGTCTGTATGACCATAAATGACAGAGTATTTTAAGTCTATTTTGCTGCTATGTGAAAAAAATCGAGCAAAACGCGCCTGCGTAGTGAAGCTGGTAATGCTATTCGTGGAGTTGTTTAATGACGTTGGAGCCTGACATCAAACAAATGTTTAGACATCAACCCAATTTTCATTTTCAACTAAAATTTGACGTCAAAGCAATGTTGGAGTCCATGTCCAATAATATTTCTAGCTGTGGTGATTCACATTGTGATCATATGGAGAGATCAAAGTGTTGACTGGGAATAACAATAGAACATATTTTCATCAATTCTTTATGTAATCGAATATGAACTTATGAATATGAAAATAATTCAAAATTTTAAAAGCAAAAACCCCTCTTTGACTTCAGTCTATTCCAGTGAAAATCCACAAAGACAATCAGTGACATTCAGTGTATGATTTACGGGTTGAAAACGACCACACCTAGTGCGTGACATTAATAAATGCATTCTTACTGGATTTTCTAGGTGTTGAGAATCAACCAGATGATCAGGAGTGTCTGAGGATTGTGCTGATCGGGAGGACAGGAAATGGAAAGAGTGCAACAGGAAACACTATTCTGGGAAGAGAAGAGTTTCAGAGCAAATTAAACACTGATTCAGTGACGACTGTTTGTGAAAAGGGAGTTGGTGAAGTTGATGGTCGATCAGTAACTGTTGTTGATACTCCAGGACTCTTTGACACGACACTGTCAAATGAACACGTGGTGGAAGAAATAGTGAAATGTGTTTCAATGTCGTCACCTGGACCTCATGTGTTTGTCATTGTGTTGAGTTTGTTAAGATTCACCAAGGAGGAATCAGACACTGTAGATCTGATAAAGAAGATCTTTGGTCATAAATCTGCTCAGTTCAGCATCGTTCTGTTCACTAGAGGAGACGAACTTGGGAATGAATCTATAGAGGATTATGTGAAGAGAAGTAACTCTGCTGAACTGAAGAAGATAATCAGAGATTGTGGAAACAGATTCCTGGCTTTCAATAACAGAGAAAAACAAGACAAAAATCAAGTTACTCAACTGTTGAGCATGATAGAAGAAGTGAAGAATACTAATGAGGGTCGATACTTCACTAACAGCATGTTTGAGGAGGCAGAGATGTCCATTAAAAAGAGAATGGAGGAAATAATGAAAGAGAGAGAGAGAGAAATGCAGAATCAGAGAGAAGAATTACAAACTAAATATGAGATGGACATGAAAATCATGACGAAGAGGGTCAAGGAAGAGAAACAAAGAGCAGATGAGGAGAAAATGAAAATGGAGAATCAATTCAGAGAGAAAGAGGAAAAACTCAAAAGAGAGTTTGAAGAGAAAGAGAAAACAGAACAGAGGAAAAGAGAGATTGAAAACCAGAAACGATCAGAAGAGGAAAAACAGCGAAGAGCTGAATATCGTCAAAATATAGAAGAGATGAAGAGAGAGATTGAATATCAGAGATCACTGTATGAAAAACAGAGAAAGGACAGAGAAGAAGAAGATAGAAAGAGAGAAGAGAAATACAGACAAGATCAAGAAAAGATGAAACACGAACAAGAACGTATTATAGCACAGTTAAAAAAAAAACAAGAGGAGGAAATAAAAAAGAGGGATTCTGAGGAGAAAAAAAGGATTGAACAAGAAGAGAAAGAAAGACACGAATGGGAGAGAAAAATAAAGGCAGCTGAAAATGAAAGAAAAGAGACTAAAGAGGAAATTAAACGACAGCAGAAAGAATGGGAGGATGAAAAGAAACAACAGATGAGAAAACGAGAGGAAGAAGAAAAAAAGAGAAAAGAGAGACACGAGGAACAACTGAGAGAAAAACACAAAGAACAGGTAAACCTTAAAACTAAATTTGAAAAAGAGCGAGAAGATGAAAGAAAGAAGATAAAGGAGGAGAGAGAGAAACAGAGAAGAGAGAGAGAAGAAAAAGAGAGAGAATATAATAACAAGAAAACTGAAATAGAAAGACATTATGAGCAACTGGAACGAGAGAGAAAAGAGGAATGGGAGAGAAGAAAACGAGCAGATGATCAGAGACGAGAAGAAGAGAGAAAGAGATGGGAGAAAAGTATTGAATATCTGAAACGAGAACAAGAAGAAGCGTTCAAGAGAAGAGAATCTGAGAGAAAAGAAAGAGAAGAGAAAGAGAGAGATGAAATGAAAACTAAACATGAAGAGGATATAAAAGTCATGAAGAAGAAACATGAAGATGAAGCCAGAAAACAAGCAGAAGAAACAAATAATTTAAAAGGGAGCAAAGAAGAGCTCCAAAATAAGCTGGAAGAACATCAGAAACAACATGAAATTCTGGAAAAAATCTGTCAAATCCTGGGGCTCCAGAAAGGGGTATTAACGCAACTCTATGAACGCCTAACGGAAAACAAAGTTGGAAATCTCCATGGACGCCTGCAAGATGCAGAAGGAGATGAACTAAAAAAGCTAAAAGAAGACGTTGAAAAACTTTGGAAGGAATCAAATCAATCAAATTGTGTCGTAATGTGATTTTCACATGACAGCTCAAATAATAATTTGGTCGCTTATTCATAACAAAGGCATTTCATGATGAAGCTGTGGATGAGTGTGGGTTCATGGTCACAGCCAATATATATTTATATCATGACAACTCTCTGGAAATTTTAGCACAGTAATGGATATAGATTTATACGTTTACAATGGATAAACATCATCAATTATACATTTTTATGGGTACGATTCTAAACCTGAAAATTATGCTTTAATTAACAATTTAGAGATTTTTTTTACACATTGTTTATCTAAATTCCCAAATTCACTTATTATAAAAGGAGGAGATTTTAATATCACTTTAAACAACTCTTCCTGACCGGTGGCCACCTCACAGTGTAAACTCTTATAACTCCACACTGAAGGCCTTTAGGCAGAAATTTGGAGTAATAGACATTTGCTGAGAGAAATTCCCTGGAATTAGTTCTTTCACATGGAATAGTAAGGCATGTACCGTTATGTCTCATATTGACAACTGGTTAACTTTGTGCAGTTTACATAAAGAAGATATTTCTGTTAATATTCTTCCCTCTCCATTAACAGATCGTATGGCAGTGTATATTCATATTTCTTTACATTCCTCTCTTTCCTCAAACCATAACTCTTATTGGAAGCTTTATTGCACTAATTGGGAGTCATTTAAATTTGAAGCTTGTAAATTTCTTTAAAAATTAGGAAGTTTATTATTTAAAGCTAAAATACTTATTATTTATTATTTAAAGCTAAAAGATTATACAGTAATTTCAAAAATTATGGCTTTTACTAATTTTTCAGATAATGAATATCTTGAGTTACTCACACTTCAAAGCCAGTTAGATGATATTTATAAAAGAAGGGCAGGGGGGCTTCATTAGATCTAGACAGAGATGGAAAAGGGTGAACAGAATTCGGCATATTTCTTTCTAGTAGAAAAATGTCATACATAAATACAATTTTCCATTTGAATATTAATGGATGTTAACACATGACTCAAAGGACATTGCAGATTACTGTTCGACTTTTTTTAGCACTCTTTACAAATTAGGGTTTAATGAAAATTATTCCTCTGTTTTTATAGATAGTCTTACTAATTTGAAATCTATAAATGTAGATCAAAAACAACATTGTGATAGTTCTATATGTATAAACTCCTTCAAGCTATTACAGAGCTCAGGTTTAATAAATCCCCTTGGTGTAAATGCTTATACCTCCGAATTCCGAACATAAAACATTTTCAGAAGAACTTGCTCCTTTTCTTTGAAATATTTTCTTACAATGTATTGAAAATGGTAAACTCCCACCTAAAGGCCTAATTATCTTAATTCCCAAACCCAAAAAAAAGACACTTTAATTTTAGATTCATTTTAGATAAATTGTCGACCAATTTCCCTCTTAAAATTTTTTTTAGCCTCTATATTAGCTTCTTGAATTAAAGGGGTGGTTGATTATGATTTCACTTTGTTAACTTACGTTAGTGTGTAATGTTGCTGTTTGAGCATAAACTGCAAAGTTACAACGCTCAAAGTTCAATACAAAGGGAGATATTTTCTTTTAAAGAATCAATTTTTAAGGACTACAACAAACGGCTGGTAGGGACTACACGACATTCCTCCCGGATTAGTGACATCACCAACCCTAACATTTCCATAAACCCCTCCTCTGGGAACACGAAATAAAGGAGGCGAGGCCAGATGCTTCTTTATTGGAATTACATTTATAAACACAACTTCTCTCCAATCCAGTGTTTTATCTGGAATAATAAGCACATTATGTATGAATCTAAGTCTTTTATTTCTTATGAATTGATTTTGTAATGATATCGTTTTTGTTAGACCACTGTATAACCATGAAGAACTTATGTTGATCTATTCTCAATTTATTTTAAAATATATATTCCAGTTATATTTTGCTGTGGTTCTGGATGCTGTTCCCTCTGGTCTAAAAATGCTTCTTAAAAACACCTGTCCTCTGCTCTCTCCAAACTCGTTGGATCATGCTGATACTGAAGTAGGCCATATCTGTTTCTTTCTTTCCTATATTAAAAATAATAATCGTCGTGTACAGGCTTTGTTTCAAAGGGAAATTGTCTCCAGACCTGCTATCATATAATTTTGAAATGGTTGTGTTGATAGTCTGATGTGGAATAAAATCTGGAATCTTCCTCAAAAATATTTAATCACAAACAAAATCAAAGAAATGTCGCTTAAACTCATTTATAAATATTTCCTTTTTAATTAGTATCTTGTGAACAGATTTAATTGTGATATTGATTCATTTTGTACATTTTTGTGGTCTACATGATGAAACATTTTATCCTTTTTGGAGTTGTCCTCATTCAGTTTGTTTTTGGTCAGATTTCTGTTCCTTTATTAAGGCTCATATCATGCCCAGCTTTCAACTGTGCTTTAAAAATGTATTATTTGATTTTTTTCTCTTATGACAAATCTTATCATAAGGAATATTACTTAATCTGCTAAACATTTAAACACACTTTGCAGATTTCTTATTTTTTTAAACAATATTGTTTTTTGGTATTTAATATTCAAATTCACTTAATATTCAAAAACAATTTTTCCTTCAAATTGGCATTTATGAATACTAAATTTAGCTAAAAGAATTTTCACATTTTTATTTAACTTTTAAGTTTGTCACTGTTTCTTTATATATTTGTTTCTTTGTTTGTTTGTTTGTTTGTTTGTTTACTCAATGTAATCAAAAAAAAAATTTCAATGGTTTACCGCTGGGGGCAATGATCTCTGTCAACCCATGAATCACGAAGAGTCACTGAGAACAAATGAACAAGTGTCTGTGGGTTTTACCTGATCTCTGATCAGTTTTATATATTTGTAGATTGTTTAGCTGAACAATCCATAGAACAAACAAAAACCTGACAAAAGAACATAGACACTTGATAATCTTATTAGATGATTAGATAATTGCATTTGAAAGATTTTACTTTCAATCAAAAATGTTGCAATAGATTTGTAAAAGGTGTTGTTATGCATGTTTGTTTTGTTTTGTTGCATTTACACTGTTCTGACCACTAGGGGTCAACGTGAAGACGGGTGTCAGATTGTTTCGAAGCCTCGACACATTTGCTTAAACTGTTTCAGTGTTCTACAGGGGTGGAGCTGAGACGTGAGGAAAGGAAACAAGGATGCACAAATAAGAACAGAGAAGCGGAGGCGGGTCAAGATGGTGCCGTGTTAAACCCAAACTTTCTCAAGCAAAATTTGCATTTCTATGCAATTCTTTTATATAACTTGTGGAATCTCAACATATTCTTTTAAGACTGATTTTAACGTTTATTGTGACCCACTTTCGATTATTTTAGTTAGTTTTGTACACCCGAGTGAAGTATTTTAGCTCATTGATACAACCATGGACGAAGATAAATTGCTGGAAAGATTTAACCGGAAGTTTAAAGGCCTTCAGATGTTCAAGACGTCCAGCTGTAAAACTAAAAACAGCAGCAGAAAGAAAAGCAGCTGAAGGAGAGAAAGAGACTGTAGATCAGGGGTCTCAAACTCAGATCCTGGAGGGCCACTGTCCTCAAACCCCAATCAAGCACACCTGAAACAGCGGATCAAGGTATTCAGGATTATAAGACAGTTCCCTGTAAACTCTGCAGGATGTTGATCCTCCAGGAGCTGAGTTTCACATGTGTGCTGTAGATGCGTATTAAATAATGCAAAGCAACATTTCGTCCCCTTGGATAAGGTTCTATCTGACATTTTTGTCCAAATTTAGTTATTCACATATTTTTATTCTGTGACCACTTCTTGACTTTATGTGATGTTGTTTTTTAAGTTGTGTACATTTTGGAACTTTTTATTTAGAAAATAAAAAGGTTCTTTCTACACAGTCGAATGGAATGCAAAAACTTTAAAGCTCAATATCTCAAAACTGCTCAGAACGCAGAGAGAACCTTATAATTCCAAGGGGACGATTTCTCAATGGGGCAGTACCACTGGAGGCAATATTTTAGAAAGGGGGACGTTTTTTTAGACGAGATTACACCAAAGATTCATGACTTGCATAGACGTTGGAACAGGGGGGGCGGGGGGGTCGGCCGCCCCCCCCCCACCACCACCCCTTTTCCCCACCCCTCTAGGGGTCAGCCAGCTGTTTTTTTCGTTGTTTTTGGTTTCCATTTTATATATACAGAATCTGAATTAAATGTGTTTGATTTAAGCCTACATTTCAACATTTTGTGTCATAAAATTTCTTGTTTTTAAGCCTTTCGCACGTACGGTCACACCGTTGTGATCAGTCTAGGCTGGTCCCTGGAGCGTTTCACACCGGTGTGATCAGAACGGTCAGTGCATCACATGATCAACTGCTAAATTCAAATGTTGAATTTAGCCAGAGACAGGCGCGCTCAGAGCTGTCATATATCACAACTTTTCAGTGTTTTCAACCACATACTGTTTATTTTAGGTTTCAGACATATAAATTCACATAGCCTAAGTAGGTCTATAGACATCAGTGTGTATTTTACAAATTCTAAATGTATTGTTTTCGGAGGTAATAATAATCCTTTCCATTATAATTCGACACGTTTTATTCATATCAGATACACATTGTGTAAGTAACTTTAATGTTTACTCTATTCTTCTCCCAGTTCACCAGCCACTTACTTTTATGTATTTCGGGAGAAGTGGATGAATGTGAAATTTACACGTGTTGTAAATCCAACAGATCCGATTCTCTGAACTGCGTCTGCGGCACAAATTAACACGGCGGCGCCCATCGCGCATACAGCTCAACTAACGCGATCGTTATAAAGGTGTTTAAACAACAATACACTTCCACTTGCATATATTTGACAATCGGAATATCAGATATTTCATGCCATAGCTAACACATTTGTGAATATTCTGAATAAAAAAGGAAAAATGACATAAAAGCAGATCATCATTCATTCAGCGCTGTTGACTTTAGAGCGCTCCGTGGATAGACTGAAGGAGTGGTCCGTGGAGCTCGCTGAACTCCAGACACACATGGCCACGTTTTCTGCGCGTTTATGACCCTGCTCTGCGTAAATGCATTGCCTCTTTTGACGCGTTTTGACATAGATTTCATTGAAGGTAAATTGGAGCGGCCACACTGAGCTGTGCGTAACGCCCACAGACTTGAAGTGAACGAGACAGAGGCTGTCCGGTAGCCTACTGTCTGAAATGGTTAACTCTGTGGGGATGCATGTGCAAAACAGGTTTAACTAATCATAAAGTCAATCAGGATACATAACACAGGCTACTAGGCCTACACTAACACACACACCCCCCCCCTCAAGAATCCCGCCCCCCCTCTCACAATATAGTTCCCACGTCCCTGATGACTTGTGGAGCTGAAACCTGTAATACCTGCAGAAAATATGATCTAAAACTTTCTAAAACCGTGTTGACACCAGATGTGTCTGTCAAAGCGAACAATCTGGATCCATTTGTCTTGTCTTGTTGAAAGTAGCACTTTAAAGTGCCTTGAATATGTCAGAACTAGAATGAAGCCTATTTTTACTGTTGCTGACTTAACAAATCTCGAATCTAATGTAGACAGGCTGTAAAACCCTGACAGGAAGGTGTAGGTCAAGGACAACATCACAAATACTTTATATAGACTGGTCAGAGGTGGAGATGGTAAGCTTTTATAAATTCCTCGAGGTTGATATGAGCGAGGACATGTCATGGACATTTAATACCACCCAAATAGTCTAGAAGGTCATTGTACATATTGTAAATAACAATACATATGACAGTAAATGTGCTTTGTTTAACTTAATTGGACTGTAGCAAACCTGTTGGGCTTCATGTGAAAGCATTCAGACTCTATATCAAAACTTTAGGAAAATCCTTTTGCTTTTTTAGCATGTTTTTTTGTTTTTGTTTTTGTTTTCACTGGAATAATAGGAATGGTTCTTGTTTTATAATTTCCTGCTCTTTGTGATAAGCTCCTAATTACATTTGAATGTCAGACTTATAACTGATGATTTTTATTCACAATTTATTTTTGTTCCCTGGTAAACATTAACCTTATTTTTTTTGGTTTTTATTTTGAAGTTGCTTTGAGAAGATCTGTATTGTAAAGCACTATATAAATAAATGTGGCATTAACATTGGACAGTTAGAATATCATTATTGTTAGTTTCCCCATTTCAATCAAATCAAAAGTATATTTTTTATGACATTTATTTAAACAATGTGACACCACAGACTTTCACTATCCCACACTGCATGTGGAGCTCTTTCATGTAATAAATGATTTTTTAGCATCACAATTATAAGTAATTATATTTTCATGTCTTGTTTTTTTTTATTTTCATGTAATGTTTAATTAATTTATATTCTGAATATCCCATAATTAAAAATATCCCATAAATGTTTATTTCAATAGGAAGACGGCAGAAAAGACGCACAAGTATCGCTGTGCCGATGAAAACAATACAGAAATGAGTCTGTCACTTATTCAAACTGTATAAATTGTGTTTGATGGTTGTGTAAATATGTGAAATATCGTGAACCGCTCTCCTCACCTCCGAAGACTCGACGATGAAACTGAATAGCTGTGTCCCAAAGTGAAGGCTGCATCCTTCGAAGGACGCTCCGAGTCTAGCCATTGTATGATATGTAATAGCGCAACACCATCCACCACCATCAACAGGAAACCATCATCACCTGATCTCATTTCACTTTAGCTTTCTTTGCAGCTGCAAATGTGTTTGACAAACACACCGTCACAGCGGCCAAAAAAAGACTTCAAATGAAACACATTAAACCTCTGTTAATTCTCAATAAGAACTTCTGTAGACGTCTGACAGAAATAAAGTCAGTCTGGTTAGTAATAAGTGAAGCTGGTAATGCTGTTTGTGGAGTTGTTTAATCCTCCTCTGCTGAGATCTTCACAGATTTAATGTCTTCTTTTCTCTTCAGCTGATTTCATCTTAGACTGTGGCTGAAGTCAGTTGTAGTTCTTGTGTTTCTGCTCGTCTCTTTTTCTGTTCTCTTCTTTCCTTCAGTGATTCTGCTTGTTAACAGGCTTATTAAGGATGAGATGACTCTATATATAATATACACAGTCTTTATGGCTCAGATAAGGTCCAGTTCTGGTTTATTTCTTTGCTCTTGGCTGACATGTGGCATTGCTATGGCCTGCTTGTGGCCCAGATCTGGCAAACAGGAGTGGTCATTTTGGCACGGGTGTGTATTTTTATTGGAAATTTACTATTTCACCGCCATTTCCTTTAAAAAATCTATTTTGCACTAGTTACACAAAATACTTCCTCTCTGCACCTTTTGGACAAAAATGTCCCCATTGAAACCCATTAAAACTGCATTTTTTAATCCCTCTGCCGTTTAACTATAAAATGATGCAATCTTTTTTAAGAGGCTTTCATTCTGTTGGCAAGGTGTCATGATTCTGCCTTCTTGTCTTTGATTTTCTCTTGTCTTGCGGCAGAATCATGACAGGCCCATGTTTCATGTGCTTGCGTTGTCTCGTCCCCTAGCCCCGCCCCCTTGTTATCCTCGTTTTGTCATTATTGCTTTACCCATTATCACCTGTGTTCCTGATTATTTGTTCCCTATTTAATCCCCTTGTGTTTGCTGTCCTGTGCCGGTTCATTGCCAATCTTTATGTGAAGATTCATTTGTGAGTAACCTGTTGAGAAGTCTTGTGAAGTGTTTTGATCCTGTCTTAGCTGTTAGTTTATTGTTCAGTTTTCTGTCAGTCTTAGTCTAGTCTTGTTTGTCAATCCTGTCTTGTTTTGCCCCCTCGTGGGCTTTGTTTTCCCTGTTTTTTCCTATAATAAATTGTGTTTAGTGTACTTTGTCTGCGCCTGGGTTCTCCTTCCTCATCATCATAACAGAATGAACCGGCCAACATTGAACCCAGCAGACAGTGTGTCTCTTCTCAAGTGGCAGTCGGAGCTCCGGGAACAATGGTGGTTGTCCTCTCCACCTTCTGCCAAGCTTCCTGTGATCCCAGAGGGTCGCGTCCTGGCCGTTGTTGCCCTTGGTGATAAGGCTGGTTCCACTTCTTCTCCTGAGGCCTCTTCTGTTCCCATTGTTCTCCATGGTAAACGAGGGAGACGAGTTTCCTGGGATTCCCCGTCTGAGTCTTCCTCGACCGAGTCAGCGCTGCCCGAGAACGCCATCCCTGCTCCTGTTACGGTTCCAGCTGAACATCTCCAACTGGTCGCTAGCCCAGCTACAGATTCGGCTTCGCGTTCAAGGAGAAAGAAGAGTAGAAAGGGAGCCTCTCGCTCTTCATCTCTAGCTGTCCCAAGCGCTGTTCCAGAGCCCGCTCCTGCAAGCGCTGTTCCAGAGCCCGCTCCTGCAAGCGCTGTTCCAGAGCCCGCTCCTGCAAGCGCTGTTCCAGAGCCCGCTCCTGCAAGCGCTGTTCCAGAGCCCGCTCCTGCAAGCGCTGTTCCCGAGTCTGCAGTCGTGAGTGCTGCAGAGAGAGCAGCGGCCGATTCAGCTGCTGAAGCTGTCTTGCGGTCGGTTTCTGCTCATCAGAAGATGCCTGTCCTCGTCGCTGCCGAGACAATGTCAGAATACCTTAAACGTCTTGTCCAGATTCTTGAAGTCCCCGTCAAGTCAGTCAAGTCTTGTCCTGAGTCCACTGATTCTAAGTGCACCGTGAGCGCCGTACCCCAGTCAGCTGCCGAGAGCGCCGTACCCCAGTCAGCTGCAGCCAGTGTTGATCTGAGGCCAGCCACTCAGAGCGCTGTTCCTAAGTCAGCCACCGCTTGCACTGTTCCTGCTAATGTGTCCAGTCCTGTCCCAGCAGATGTGTCCAGTCCTGTCCCAGCTGATGTGTCCAGTCCTGTCCCAGCTGATGTGTCCAGTCCTGTCCCAGCTAATGTGTCCAGTCCTGTCCCAGCTAATGTGTCCAGTCCTGTCCCAGCTGACTGGAGGATGTCTGTGTCCAGTCCTGTCCCAGCTAATGTGTCCAGCCCTGTCCCAGCTAATGTGTCCAGCCCCGTACCAGCTGTCACCCGACCTCTGTTTGTTTCCCCGGACACCCCTGTCACCACTTCACCCCGGTCTGTTTCCCCTAAGACTGTTCCTCGTGTTTCCCCATCCAAGTCTGCCCGGACCCCTCGCCGTCAGTCATCGTCCTGTCCACACAAGACCACAGTCCCGCCCATCCACCCTGGACTGCCCCCTAAGGACTTTGTGTTTCCCCCCAGTCCTCCCATCCACCCTGGACTGCCCCCTATGAACTCTGTGTTGTCTCCACCTCCTCTGCCTTGTTTGTTGTTTTTGATTTTTCACCCCAATCCTGTCATTGTTTATTCATGTTTGCCGTTGTTGTTGTTTGTCATGTTTTGTTGGTTTGTGTCCTTGTCTCAGTCTGTCATGTCACGTGTTTAGTGTTCCCTTAGGGAGCGTCTGGAAGCCGCTCCTTAGGGGAGGGGTTCTGTCATGATTCTGCCTTCTTGTCTTTGATTTTCTCTTGTCTTGCGGCAGAATCATGACAGGCCCATGTTTCATGTGCTTGCGTTGTCTCGTCCCCTAGCCCCGCCCCCTTGTTATCCTCGTTTTGTCATTATTGCTTTACCCATTATCACCTGTGTTCCTGATTATTTGTTCCCTATTTAATCCCCTTGTGTTTGCTGTCCTGTGCCGGTTCATTGCCAATCTTTATGTGAAGATTCATTTGTGAGTAACCTGTTGAGAAGTCTTGTGAAGTGTTTTGATCCTGTCTTAGCTGTTAGTTTATTGTTCAGTTTTCTGTCAGTCTTAGTCTAGTCTTGTTTGTCAATCCTGTCTTGTTTTGCCCCCTCGTGGGCTTTGTTTTCCCTGTTTTTTCCTATAATAAATTGTGTTTAGTGTACTTTGTCTGCGCCTGGGTTCTCCTTCCTCATCATCATAACACAAGGCTTGAAAATTTACATTTTTACCATTTTTTTATCAGATGGTGCCATTTTTTCAGGTTTGGCCTATAAAGCAAATACTTGCTTTATTCCTGTTTTCTGCTTCGGCATATTATAGAGCCAATTGGATCAATTATGCAACGATAATTGTGTGGGTGTGTTGGTATGGATGTCAGAGTGTGGTTGGTATGTGTGTTATAAAAAAAAAAAAAAATGTGTTTGTGTGCATGTGTGTGTTTGTAATATTGAGAGAGAACAACTCTAATCACTGTGTGCACCAGTGGAGTTTTGCTGGTGTCCGATGGGGAAAGTCTGGTACTGCGCCCAAACAAAATATTACCAAAAGCTCATTTTTTGAGATATCAACCTCAAATTTGGAACACAACTTATATTTAGATTTATGGCTTTGCTATTCTAGCCATTTTAGAGTTCAACTTGTTTCACAAAATATATATTTTATATAAAATAATGTTCATAAATAATTTTGATAAACTTAAACCTTTTATAACTTTTTTTTTCTTATTTTTCTTATTCTTATTTTGTTTTACTTCAGCAATAATCTGCCAAGGGTATTCTTTAAAATGATACCAAACTTCAAGCTTCAATTTTTTATGACAGTTTTTTGACACAGACATTTTTGTCCTCTATGTAGCTATGTGTAACTTTTTTTTAATTGATGCACAATTATCTCATTATCTCATCACTGCTTCAGTGTTACTTATAACACTCTGAGAGTGTGTATTATATAAACACTGAGCAGTGTTAATTTAACACTGGGGATTTTGCTGTGTACCCAAAATGAGTTCACATCAAGTCTTGTTCCCCCAAAATCAGTGTTTTTTTCATGCATTTTGTCCAGTAGCAGAAGCAGAAAGCAGGAGACAAACTGAAGGTAAAATAAGCAGAGTTTATTGAGTAATCTTAGTTTTGTCTGTTTCAGTAAAACTGAATCTGACCGGCACAAATCCTTGAGTTATTATATCACAAGCGTTTTACGTTAAAAACCTTTAAACGGAGACACTCTCTGATCTCTTACTTGCTTGTGAAGACAACAGAACCTAACATAAGATTAAACAAACAGTAATGGAAAAATAATATAAAATGACTGAACGATAAATGTATCAGTGAAATGAACGATAAATGAATCCGTTAAATGAGTACATAAATGGTTAAAGGGTAACTAAACCCCTGGTTTAGGGGGAACGTGGAAAAGTGGGAAGAGCCCAGTGGAGAGGGGGCGTGCACCTGAGACGCATCTCTCTGTAGGCAAGGGCGTGGTTAGCTGGTTCCCTCTGATGTCACCGGCCACCATAACTTCCAATAGGAAAATTCAACTGCTGTAGCCACTGTTCAACCTAAAGAGGGGAGCACTCAGACGTTTTTACACCATATATCGTAGAATTAAAACACTTTAAAGCCAAATGTCAAAAAAAAGTTACTTGAATCAATGAACAGCATTAATAAAGCCCCAGTCTAACAGATCATTAACTAAAAAAAAGTTGTTTTAGGGTTTAGTTACCCTTTAAATGGTTATTGAAAATGATTATATGATTCAATGGTATAATTAAATGATAAATGATTATAAATGAATAAAAAGATGTACCACAACACAAATGGTCGCTCTCTTGAAGCTACACACACACAGGTTGCTAGAAATAATTATTAGCTCCTTCATTCCCCCCTTTTAATCATATATGCAAACACAAATTGATTGAGCGCAAGCAAACTTTCATAATCCTTATCAAACTTTGAAAGTATAGAAACATACTTTCTACATGTCCTTTTAAAGGAAAGAACAGGTCTCTTCTGTCATACCGCATACCGACGTCTGTTCAGGGGAATGTGTCTCAAACTGTTGTTTTACAGCTGTTAAGTGATCTGACAAAGCTGTAAACTAATGTACAGAAGTAAGATGATAAACAATCCTGAAACTGCAACTTCTAAAATTCTTCAAATTATTCCAAGTATCTAACATAGTATCTCACTATTTCTTACTATTCCATATTAGGGGAAAAACATCTTCATTGAGTTTAGCTACTTGTTCCTGAAGAGCTTTAGCTAGATTAATGACTAAATTAAACAGTTGCAAGGACATTTGCCCATGATATTTGTCCAGTTATAGAGATCAAATCAGAAAATCAATCGTAATGAATGTGCATACAATTGCCAAAATGTGAACCTTTAGATCTTTGGCATGCATGTAAAGCCAAAGCCAGATTGGCATCACAATGGCCTTCTAGCTATAGACAAATCAGTGAATCAACATCATGTTAATTTTGATCACATCTTCCACCCAGTGGGCATTTGATGTCAATTTAACATCAATATGACATCAAACAAAATGTCAAATGACGTCACGAAATGGGTCAAAAATGAAAGTCATATTGACGTCAAAGTGTCAATGTCAATTTGATGTCAATGATATTGACCTGAGATGTAGGGACCAGAAAAAAACATGTCAGATTGATACCTTTGTTGGGCCTCTTTACAACCACAAGGAAATAATTACAAAATATAATGAAAATATGCATATTCATGCATGTCATACATGGTGGTCAAAATCTTGACTATTTGTTGATGTCAAATTGACGTCAAGGCAGCATGATGATTAAAAACCTTCTATTTACTGGCCTGATTTAAATTGGGTTAAATTGCGTAGAACAATTATACAATTTAAAAACACCACTGCATGATTAGTAAAAACCAAAACAAAAATTAAAAACAGTTGGTGTCTGTCTAACTTAGTTTCTTTTCAGTCATGGATGTTTGAAAAAAAAAAATTCAATAGTAATATAGATTGTTTCTAATATATCTTTTGCAGTTTAGAATGTACACTGTAAAAAAATTGTAACACTCCACAATCAAAAATTTCAATTGACCGATAACATCTAAATTTTTCAATTGGCCCAAGTGAAATTCTGTAAATTCTAAAATTAAATGTACAGATTTTCACTTGGGCCAATTGAAAAATTTAGATGTTATCGGTCAATTGAAATTTTTGATTGGGGAGTGTTACACATTTTTTACAGTGTACTGTATCTGTTCTTAAAATGTCTCGGTAGTCTGTTCTTCCAGAACAACCATCTTGAAGTTGAAGATTGCAGTTCCGTTTCTCGGCCTGTTTGCCGGTATAATAATGCTTGAACCTCTCAGCAAATTTCTTAAAGATCACAGACATCGATCTGCGAAAACACAAAACCAACAGAACGGAAAACAGTCTGGTCTTTTTGAAAAACAAGTCTGTTTAAACTTTGTGGGAATTATTTTGACTCCATTATAACCAGAGATAGCCTAAACAAAGACCATAGAGACCATTTGGCTGTCAACTAAACTGTAGTCTGGTGTAAGCTAATCATCATACCCATATCTTCATCAAGAGGTTGGCCCCCAAGTCACTAAAAGACAAGGTTCTTCCCCATGACTCCATCCTACAGCATTTCTCTGGTCTCATTCAAAATGTTAAACATTAGCTAATTTACAGTGACTAATATGTGTCCATAGTCTTCTCTAACAATTTCTATGCCTAAAATACTTAGCAAAATTCCTTTTTTTCTTTTCTTTTTCTTTCTAATGTCGTCCCCCTTTTTTCTGCTCGTTTGCTTGTTTCTCTTTGAATTATTTCCTGTAGAATTCACTTATATTGAGACAAATCATGACTGCACTAGAAGCTCATTCTCTCACCAAGATCAATGTAATTTTAGAACTCTAAAATGCAAGCGTTATTAAGAGTTTTGGTTATAGTTGACCAAAATTTAGTTACCAAAAGCAAGTGTACGACTTTACATTATGCCTTAAATGTTCGTCTTGTCTGAAATTCATCTGAGCTCAAAGCAGTTAATTAGGAACTTTGTCTTTGCGGAAGCTTTGTGTTGAAAGAGCTAATAAAATAATTAAACTCAAATCAATATTTTGTCTAATTATTTACAAGTAGCCATGTAATAAACTGGATAATGTACCTTCAGCTGGTTGTTATCGCAGAATAAACCCCTTCAGGGTGATGCAAGACCCCTTCACTTCACATCAGTCCTGATCTTCCTGTCTAGGTTTATTATGCGATAACAACCGGCTGAATATACATTATCCCTTATACAACAAAAATGTCACTGAACCCAAAGAAGTCTACAGACTGTCTGACATACCAGATCATTAAAGTCTGTTCCCTGGCCAAAATCAATCATGTCTGACATTAATCTGGGAATTATGTCTCAAACAAGTATTTAGCCATTGAGACAGTAGTTACCTTTTGAAATAGAAATTTTGTCCAACTAAACCAAAACATCCTAATAACCCTTGTTAGTATTATATTAGTTTCAATGCAGTAATATTGCATTGAATACAATTTTGTCCCAATATACCTGAATTCACTCCTCCGATTTTGAGCTTGACATTGATAACATTATTTGTTATCAGTACACTATATCTTCAAGAGTACCAACTAAACTTCCAGCAGCTCCTCCAAAAAAAGGAACATAGTAACTCCAGGAACTAGCTCGTTTTGATCTGTATGATTCATTTGCTTCGGCTTCAGCCTTTTCTTTCTTGTATTTTCTGTCAGCTTCTTTTAAAGCATTAGCTTTTTCTATCTTGAGATTTTCTTCAGCTTTTTTTAAAGCTTTAGCCTTTTCTGTCTTGAATTTTTCTTCAGCTTCTTTTAAAGCTTTAGCCTTTTCTGTCATGAATTTTTCTTCAGCTTCTTTTAAAGCTTTAGCCCTGGATTTTTCTTCAGCAACTTTTAAGGCTTTATCCACTTCTTTCTTGTATTTTTCTTCAGCAACTTTATTGGCTTCACCAACTAATATATTGCGTTTTTTTTCTGCATCTTGTAAAACTTCATCCACTTTTTTCTTGTGTCTTTCTTCAGCTTTTTTTAAAGCGTGAGCCTTTTCGGTTTCATGTCTTTCTTCAGCTTTTTTTAAAGCGTGAGCCTTTTCGGTTTCATGTTTTTCTTCAGCTTTTTGTAAAGCGTGAGCCTTTTCGGTTTCATGTTTTTCTTCAGCTTTTTGTAAAGCGTGAGCCTTTTCGGTTTCATGTTTTTCTTCAGCTTTTTGTAAAGCGTGAGCCTTTTCGGTTTCATGTTTTTCTTCAGCTTTTTGTAAAGCGTGAGCCTTTTCGGTTTCATGTTTTTCTTCAGCTTCTTTTAAAGCTTTAGCCACTCGTCTATCAAGATTTACATTATATTCATGCTCTGCTTGTTCTCTTGTTTCTCGTTGAATTCGTTCCTGTAGGTTTTGTTTTTCTTCCTCATGCTTTTCTTCCATGTATTTCATAAAGGCCTGTTGTTGTTCTCCTAGAGATTTTTCTTTTTGTTTAATCTCCTCTTCAAATTTTCCCTGTTTCATCTCCAGTTTTCTCTTCATCTCTTTTTGTACATTCTCATCTCTTTCTTTCTTGATCTTTTCTTCTCTGTTTTTAAACTCTTCTTTTCTTTTTCTCAGTTCATTCTGAATCTCTTGTCTTTCTCTCTCTTTATCTTTCTTCATTCCTTCTATTTCTGTTTCATATTTGGCTCTCAGCACTTCTTCTATTCTCTTGATCTCTTCTTCTTTTTCCTTTATTATTCTCTTTTGTCTCTCTTTGATGTTCTTCTCCACCAGCTGGAACATCTCATTGGTGTAGAAACTCCCTCCATTTCCTGCCACCATACAATCAATCTTATCCAGCAGCTCAGAAACCTGCATCTGATCTTTAGTCTCGTTGTTATTGAACACATGGTCTCTCTGACCACACTGCTGGATGAGGTTCTTTAAACTATCATCATCTTCAATGAAATCTTCCATTCTTCTTCCTCTAAGTTTATCTCCTCTGGTGAACAGAACCATGGTGTACATTCTGGATTTGTCTCCAAAAGTCTCCTGGATCATCTTCACTGTGTCTTTGTCCTCTTGAGTGAATCGTCCCAGTTGAATCACCAGCAGAAACACATGTGGACCAGGTGCCGCCATTGAGATGCTCATCACAATCTCCTTCCTGATCTCAACATTATCAACTCCAGTATCAAACAGGCCTGGAGTGTCGATCACAGAGATATGTCTTCCGTTAAAATCGGTTGTTTCTTTCACAGAGCGTGAAGTCAGGATTGATTTAAAAGCTTCTCGTCTCAGTATGGTGTTTCCCGTTGCACTTTTCCCAACACCCGTCTTTCCCAGCAAAACAATCCTCACATCATCACTGTGTGCTACATCTGCTAACAGAAGAAGACAGTTATTACAGTGAAATTCTCCAAAAATCAAACATAATTTCATCTGCTTAAATGTTTAATTTTTAAATGCACTTTGTGCTAATGTACCACAGTGCCAATTGTATCCAAATCTGTGGGAGAAACTGCATTCGGCCTTATTTCATAATAATTAAAACAATAAAATATGAATGACCACCTGAATTTTTGCCTTTCATAAACTGCTGAGACAATCAAATACATTTTTTGAAGGCCATTGCCTAAATAATGTACATGACTACAGCATTTATTTTTACAACATAGGTGTAAAACTGCCATAGTAGAAAATAAAAAAGTAAATGTCTCACCTGTAACTGCTCTTTTCCTTGAACTTTTCTGAAAAACACATTTGATACTGATTTGTGAAACCGGCAAATAGTGGATAAGTTAATTATAAAAACACACTGTCGCATTGTCGGGTATATTTTTAAATAGTGATTTAAATCTATTTGATCATACCTCTGTGGTAACGCTGATTACGTCACTGTCTACGGTATAGTTGAGTTTCCCCACCGCTGCACACTTGATGTCATACTCAGTTCCTGGTCTCAGATCAGTCAGAGTAACTGTGTGTTGATCCTTCAGCACAGGTTCAGATCTCCAGACTGTGTCATGCTTCGGTTTATACAGTAATCTGAGCTCCTCTGTAGCAGGACATGATGGAGGAACCTTCAGAACCAAAGTGTCACCTTTAACCTCTTCAGTGATTGGACAGGCTGGTGTGGATGGAGGAGTAAAGCGAACAGGTTCATCACACTCACTTTCGTACAGAATAATGCAGGATCCAGGATGATTCTCCATTTCCTTTGAGGACACAATGAATCTGTCTTGTTTACACCTTTCCTTTGAATTGATCAAATTCTCAAATATCTTCAAGTTTCTCTTCATGGTCTTTTTGTTATCTGAAGTGAGCCAAGACTTTTGCTTTGAACCAGGGCTGTGTTCACCAGTTTCTCCTTGTGTTGAAGAACTCAGATAGGCAGTTTGTTTAGAAAGAAGCACATCTGAACAGTCCAATGATGTGAATGTGTAACTCACCAAATTTCCGTATTCCAGACCCATCCAGATAGCATCCACATTGAGCTCTACCTGTGCACCAGCATCCTTCAGCCGCCCGAGGATTGTTTTAATGATCTCAGACTCTCTTTTTCTCTCATTCAGCCATTCTGCAAGATCACTTCCTCTGAATGGAGATTTATCATGTTCTTGTAGAAGATCATTCAGTGCAGTTTCCTTCATCACGTCTCCACGGATGTTTGGCAGCAGAGAGCCGAGTGTCTTCACGAGTCTCAACTTGTATGTGCAGCAGTTGTTTTTCATTTGCTGAATGTGATCATGAAATGCAGCAAATGTCCGAGCAGGAGAGTCTTCTATTAGGTCACTGCATTTCATCTCAGTTGTATTTAAACTCTCAATCACTGATTCTATCTGTGTGATTAGATTCATGTTGATGTCTTTATGAAGTTTTGAAGCTCTTGAGTTAAGTTTGTCCAGAGGATAAAGCCAAACTCTCAGAGGAACTGCCAGCTCTTGTTTTTGTTCCAGCAGTTTTGGAAGATCAGCAAAAACCTCCATCGCTTTTTCAAAAGAGGTCGGGTTAGACTCTAGCAGGAAATCTCCATAAAATGTACATGTGAAATTTTTGACTGCCTTTTTCTCATTGTCATTCATCTTCAGACCAACATTTCCACTCACTGAAAAACCCTTCAGTTTCTCAATGGCCACTTTTAAATCTCCATTCACAGTGGTTGTGTCCTCATCTACTGAAACTTTTCTGTCAAAAATGAAATAGGCATTTGCTCCATACAGCACTCCTGTCACTACATGCGTAGCTGTATCATTATAATTGTCTGGCATATTTTGCATGCTAGGCAAATGGTTAATGATCAGTTCTTTAAATTCACAGGTTGAATGATAATGTAGCGTCAGTCTCTGCTGTATGAAAGACTTCTTGGTGTCATTGAGATACTTTGCTGCTCCACTAACCTCGATGAGTCCACCTAAAACACTCAGGCTCATCCCACCGTCAATATCTAGTAATTTTGATTTGTCCTTAATGGAGTCTGAAGCTTCGACATTGAATTTTGTATTAATTTGGGAACGAGAGTCCGTATTCTTCTCCATCTCCTCTATTTTCCAAGGTCTGATCCCTGAAGAAGGAAAATGTGTATTAGCTTTCAACAATTCATTTTTATTAGAATCACATTTTATGTCTAAAAAAATATTTTATGTCTTGTTTCACATGTTCTCCTGCTCATTCAGTCTTAATAGTTAATGATAAACAAACTTGCTGTCCTCGAAGGGGATCAAAATGATGATTGACAGGACTGAATGTTTAGGCTCCTTCCGAACTATGTTTAGAAACTATGTTTAGAACTTCATTTTTTTTCTCTCTTGTTTTCAGCTGGTATCTACAGAGCCCCTGACCCAGCTAAAAGACTTTTGTTATAAGAACGTTCTCCAAATATTCAGTGTTGGTTCTGGGAATGTGACAAATGTCCAGTTTTCTTGACGTTAGAGGAACGTCTTTTAAAAGGTATAATGTTCCTCAAATGTTCTTTCAACTTAATTTTGATTTAAAATTCAACATTATATGAACGTTGATTTCTAACATTCCAAGAACATAAAAATATCCAGTTTCTTTAATGCCACTAGAATGTTATTTAAAGGTTAGTGTGATGGTTCCTGAAACATTCTTTCAATCCTCTTTCTAAAGAGTAATAAGAACACAAACTACAACTTTATTCAGACACAGCCTTAGATGAACTGAAGATCAAAGACATTAACTCACTCAAGATCTGATTAAACAACTCTACAAACAGCATTACCAGCTTCACTTATTAGTAATCAGACTGACTTTATTTCTGTCAGACGTCTACAGAAGCTCTTATTGAGAATTAACAGAGGTTTAGATGTTGATGTCTTATTGAAAATGTTTTGTTTGAGGTCACCATCATGGAGATCAGTGTTTGCTTTAGTTGGGATCTTGACCCCTGACTATCTTTAAGTTTGTGCTTTATCAATAATTGTAGGTGTTCATGGAGAACATTTCTGCTTTGATGAAGCAGATCAACTTGTCTGAGAGTATAGTCAAATTGGAATGAGAGTATAGTTCCTAGCCATATCAGCCTAGAAAATCGCAACTTTTAATTTTCCGTCGGTTTTAGCACACGATCTAACTACAGAAGAGTCAAGTTTTAAATAGGAAAAATATCGAAACTCTTTGTTCATTTTTTTGAGAGAGATGCTAATGGTCTTGTCCGGTTCAATTAATTATGCTAAGCTATGCTAAAAGTGGTACCGCCAGACCCGGAGTTCGGCTGAATGGATTCCAAAATGGTAAAACTCAACTGTTTAACTTTGGGGGAGTTGTAAACTGAGCCTATTTCCCAAAAAAGTCGAGTATCCCTTTAAGCCGGATGTTTCATGAGGCTCTGGGCACTTTAGCGTGGACTTCCGATCAATTCACAACAGAGGAAGACTTTCTAGAATCGCAAAAAACTTGTGTGAAGGAGGCTACTAGGAGGATGGCTGCAGACGGCAGGGTTTCGTTGCCAGAGCCGAGTGCCGTCGAGTAAAAAACAGAACCGAGATGTCTTCGGATGTAAACAGACATGGCGGCGCCCACGGAACCACGATGGTTGCCGCTGTAAATAGACATGGCGGCACTCCCGGAGTTGCGCTGCTTTCCAAAGTGAATAAACATGGTGGCACTCGAGCTTCCCCGGCTAAGGTGGCAGTAAAGCCCCCAAATTATCAGGTAAATCCATTCTGAATGGGAATTTTTTTTTATGTACAGATCGATCTCTTGGCTCATGCTGGAAACTGGTCAGAGAACCGCAAAGCTCTTGAGTGGGCTATGTGTCTTACAGATGACATTCTGAACTGTTACTGCTTAAGTCTGAAGATAGATATGAGTATAATGCGCTTGTCGGGGCACTAAGAATATACCAATTCATACAGGCCCTTTGCCCGGTGGTGCTTCGTAGACCGACACAAATCTACTGACGTGGGGGAAGACAAGAGAAAGACAAGCCTGGGTTTATGAGATTACTAAATTGATTCAAGGGTTGCGTGACTCACGCTCCTACATCATTAACTGACGGCCCGCTTCCACTGTTGCACAGAAGTTTCCTGTCTGCCTGAGTGAATTACGTTGTAGCTTCGTATAGCTTTGTTTCTTCTTGACATTCTGATCTTCTATAGAAGTATCTAAAGCTCTTGCATTCTTAATATCCATGATTAAGTCTCCTGACTATCTCCCTGCATTTAGTAGCAGAGAATGATATATTATACATGTGACAGGCAGAGCAAGGGAAAATAACAGGAGAAGACATGACTCACCGTGTTTGTTGACTGATCCAACTCACCACAGTTTGATAGACTTGTTTTCAAGAGAATAAAAGACGGCAAGCACGGATGGCAGATGAACTGTTTAGTGAAATGCTAGCGCGATGTGCAAGCTATAGCAATGTCAGATCAATTTGACAGACAAAAATAGATAATAAATATAGATAATAAATTGCAAATAAAGTATATTAAGCAATAAAAACGCCAGGAAAGATACAAAGCAAAATCCCCAGTGTTAAATTAACACCTCATTGCAATATGTGTCCACACTACAGGGTGTTAAAATTAACACTGAAGCAGTGTTGAAGGTAATGAGATAATTAAGTGATTAATTAAGTGATGATTGGCCATTAGTGGTGACACCTGATGTTAATAAGCAGAATCATTGACGGAAAGAGAAAAAAAAATAACTGAAAAAAGAGAAACACAAGAACTACAACTGACTTCGAGTCATTACACATTGTTGCACTTATTATTACCAGTTTGACTTTATTTCTGCTAAACGTCTACTTTCTTCAGATTGAACAGAAGTTTAGACGGTAATGTTTTATGGAATTTTTTGTTTCAAGTCACCATTATTGTGGTCAGTTAGTAATTGGGCTCTTGACCCTTTTAATTTTTTGATGTTAGTTTTTCTCTGACTGTTCCAATGTTGTGTTTATAAAGCACATTTGTTACTGCAAGAGAAAACATGATCTGCTCACAGTATGTTTTGATGATGACATTATCATCATGTAGTGACCTGATTCCCTAATGTCATTCAAAGTCTAAGGGCCCTATTTTAACGATCTGAAACGCAAGTGTCAAAGCGCAAAGCGCAAGTAACTTTGTGGGCGGGTCTCGGCGCTGTTGCTATTTTCCCGGCGGGATAAATGACTCTTGCGCCGGGCGCAAATCTAAAAGGGGTTGGTCTGAAGTAGCTTCATTATTCATAGGTGTGGTTTGGGCGTAACGTGAAATAAACCAATCAGAGCATCATCTCACATTCCCTTTAAGAGCAGACGCACTTTTTCCTTGGCGTATTGCTATTATAACGGCGGATTTGTCAGGCGCGCGTCAAGAGGGGTTCACAGCCGAGGAGACCAACGCTCTCGTCACGGCCATAAAAGAGAGAGAAGTGACATTGGGGATGGAGAAACACACCCAAATTAGCTTCGGTTAAACAGGGATATAATAATGTGGGTAAATGTGTAAGCTAGATGTATGCTTTTATAATAAATTATTATATTTATAATAAATTGTCTATCTATCTATCTATCTATCTATCTATCTATCTATCTATCTATCTATCTATCTATCTATCTATCTATCTATCGTTTGTAATAATATGATTTGCAAAAATGAAAACTGCTGCTTCTGTGTAGATTAGAGAATCACAGTGTATGAGCGTTGTGCACTCTATACATTATGGCCAAGCATGCGCCCTTAAAATAGCATAATGAACAACGCGCAACGCGCCACTGACTTTAGACTAGGTTTTTTTTGGCCAGTGGCGCAATTGTTTTATGGAACAGTAAAATAGCACCAGGGAACGTTTGCGCCGGAACACGCCTCCTTTTTTGCGCTGAACTGCCCAGGGAGCGCAAGTTCATTCCCTAGTTTAGCGACGTGCTTCTGTGGAGGGAAAAGCGCGCTTTGCGCGGGTGCAAAATAGGAATGAAACATGCGTCGGTGTACAAAGTCAATTGCGCTGGGTGCAAGATAGGGCCCTAAATCTTTAACTATATGCTTGCTTGGTGTCTCATTTTGTCCTGAGATTCTACAGCTTGACATCCAACAGCAATATGAACAATTTTGATAATACTTTGTGAACAGGAATTCTTTTTTAAACACACAGACATCAAGAATCAGCATATGAATCTCAACAATGGTGACAATAAACAAACTAGTGACAAACAGATCTACTCTGAGCATCACAAAACAAGCTACTAAAGTCAGAACAAAACAATAGCAAAATAAAAGCAAACCGGAAAAAAACTAATGAAAATTACAGAACAATTCAGCTGCATAATTTATTCATGCTGCAATGCATGATGTGAGCCATTGATGTGTTCTGATTGATGGCTCCCATCATGCACTGCAACGTGAAGCATTTGTGTGATTGTCACCATTGTTGAGACATTCATCTTGAAGTTTTGAAATCACACACAGACATCAAGAATATTCTTGATGTCTGTGTGTGATTTCAAAACTTCAAGATTTATAAAGCATTGCTGAAATTAACTACTGTAGTGAACAATTAAAAAGCATTTTTATAATCAGTTTATAATGCTGGGTGAAATCAGTGAATCAGGTCACTATTAATTTCATCATCAAAACACAACCAGGGCTGCATTTCTTAAAAGCATCTTAAGACTTGATCGTAGATGAAACTGCTACAAATGGCCCGTACGATCATATTAGGCTTACATCACTTTTGGGAAACACAGCCCAGGCCATAGATTATCTTGCCTCAACACATGTGCTTTATAAACACAGAGTTGGAGCAGACAGAGAAAAAGTAATGTTAAAGAGGAAAGGGTCAAGAGCCCAACTAAAGCAAACACTGACCACCATAATGGCAACCTAAAATGTAACATTCCATAAAACATTACCATCTAAACTTCTGTTGAATCTAAATAAGAACGTGTGTTAGATGTATGACAGAAATAAAGTCCAACTGGTCAAATAAGTGCAATAATGTGTAATGACTCGAAGTCAGTAGTTCTTGTGTTTCTCTTTTTTCTGTTCTGGTTGTTTCTCTTTCCTTCACTGATTCTGCTGATTATCATCAGGTATCTTCAATAATGCTCAATCATCAATTAATAACTTAATTATCTCATTAACTTTATGATGTGACTAGCTTAGTGAACTCTTCCTGACAAACCCAAAAAAAAAAAAAAATACCTTAAAGGGGTGGTTGATTATGATTTCACTTTTTTAACTTTAGTTATTGTGTAATGTTGCTGTTGAGCATAAACAACATCTGCAAAGTTACAATGCTCAAAGTTCAAAGCAAAAGGAGATATTTGCTTTTAAAGAATTAACTTTTTAAGGACTACAACAAAAGGCTAGTAGAGACTACACGACATTCCTCCCGGGTTAGTGACATCACCAACCCTAAAATCTACATAAACCCCACCCCCTGGACACAATTTATAGATTATCAAGAGAGAATATGCTAATCAATGACTAGAAGATAACTACACATAAGGTACATAAATTTATCAACTAACCATTCAGAAATGTCCTGTTTTTTCTACATGTTGTCACTTCTTTGAGTCTCTCCATCACTGTCTGACTCCGTATATATATATGTATATGTGTGTATATATATATATATATATATATATATATATATATATATATATATATATATATATATATATGTATGTGTATGTGTATATATATATATATATATATATATATGTGTGTGTGTGTGTGTGTGTGTGTGTATGTATATATATATATATATATATATATATATATATATATATATATATATATATATATATATATATGTATATGTATATGTATGTTACCTGGTATTAATGCATCTCTTCTGCAGTCATACAGCATGCCCAACTTGAAGGATCTCCCCAAAGCTGCTTTTTTTAACACGGTCACTCCCACTGAATCCATACTAAAGACAATCAGATGAGAAGAACAGGTCAGTGAGGTTGCAGTTATATGAACTAGGCTACAACACATTAAAAGCTGTTGCCATGCGGAGGGAATAACAATATAAAGAAAAAGATAACTTTGTTTCTAATTAAGTGTCTTAGATGCACATTTTGAGAAATAAAGCTGCTGAATGCAGCACTGACATTAATGCACTATATAAAAAGTCTGTAAAGTGGAAACTGGGTTCCTTTTGTCATGGGAGAAAAAAAAGTAAACAAAAAAAATGCGAAACCGAGTTTTTGTATGCACAATTCTGACTTTTTATATAAACTCAAAATTGTGAGATGTAAACTCAGAATTCTGAGGAAAACTAGTCAGAATTGTGAGATAAAATGTTGCAATTAACATTTTTTTATATATTTTATGCTGTGATGGAAACAAGCTTCCAGGTAGGGCAAAATATAGCCTAGGCCAGTGGTTCCCAAACCTGTCCTGAAGGCACCCCAACACTGCACGTTTTCTTTGTCTCCCTAATCAAACACACCTTATTCAACTCAACAGCTCATTATCACAACGGTTAAATCAGGTGTGTTTGTTTAGGGAGACAAAGAAAATGTGCAGTGCTGGGGGTCCTCCAGGACAGGTTTGGGAACCACTGGCCTAGGCTACTGTTTTAAAATATTAAAAAATATACTGTATTGAAGTGTTTTTTTGTTTTTGTTTTTTATTTGATTTTACCCATATTTTAAATTAGGCCTACAAATTTCATTGTTGTGTTGTGTTGTGTTGTGTTTAAGGCAACACAGGCTCATTGAAAAGACGTATACCTGTGGCAACATTTTTGCAAAACGCAAATTACGTTCATATCACTGCAGTTTCCAACATAAAGAAACACTAGAGGCAGTAAAACAGCCAGCACTTTTAATCATTTTCACACACAATTATGAATTATCCTAAGACTCATGTGGCTCCTTGCACAATTATGTTATGACCCGAAAACACTTTTTTACCATAGTGCATGATTTGTAAAGTCAAGTCATGTCAAATCAAGATCATTTATATAACGCTTTTAAAGGTGCATTGCGCAAGTCTCTGAGTTTTTGCAGAACTATGCCCCCTTCTGGCGACACGCGAAACTGCAACCAGAGTTGTGCACGCGGTTACGTGGAGTTTGCGTTGGGGTTTGGGATGAACTAGAAGCCAGTCTCTTTGAATCCATCTTCTACTTTTGCAAAAGTCGCTTGAGTTGTCTTCGCTGATGCGGATAATGGCGGCGAATACACAAACCTGCCAGACATAGCCAGGTGAGCGTGAACGCGCATGACGTCACGCCCAGTCGATTCCGTCCCGAATCCCTCTTATTTATTTTACTGTACAGGATTATAGAGGCAATCGCAGTGATCATAGAAGGGCTCATTCAGCCCATCAGGCAATTGTTTAAGCATGTATGGGTTAGAAAAACGGGTATTTTTAACATGAAATGTTGCGCAATGCACCTTTAACAATATAGATTGTTCCAAAGCGGCTTTACAGTGATAATGGGAAATTAAAGTAACAGAGATTTCTTCGGCTTTACAGCAGCTCCAGAACAAAGCCACTGTCAAAGCTAGTCCCGACTGACTCACTCATGCCATTTTTAGCCTTTTCAATGAAATCCAAATGATCAAATCAATTAAAAAACAAACAACAAAAATCCTTCAAAAGTATTTCAGGTGGGCACATACAGACATCAAGAATTAGTGTATGAATCTCAACAATGACAAACAAATCACCTCTGAACACTCAAAAAAAAAAGTCTAAACATAAGATTTATGTATTTTAATTGCTTATAAAATTTCCATCCATTTGGATTACATAGTTTTAACATAAACCAATCAATAATCTGAATGTGATTCATATTTTTAAATCATATATAAATTAAACATAAGATTTATGTAATTGTATTATTAAACTGAATGTGATTCATATTTGTCAGTCGTACGTAAATGAAACGGGTAAGATTTATGTAATAGTACACAGAAAAACACCCATGTTAAATTAACACTGCTCAGTGTTCATATGTGTGCACACTACAGAGTTAAAGCGGTGTTGAAGTTAATGAGATAATTAACTGATGTTTGAGCATTAACCCTTTCGCACATACGATCACACCGGTGTGATCAGTCTAGGCTGGTCCCTGGAGCGTACGATCACACTGGTGTGATTAGAACGGTCAGTGCATGACGTGATCAAGTGCTAAATTCAAATGTGCTTTCGCGCGTTGGCTGGCCCTGAGCCAGAGACAGGCTCGCTCAGAGCTGTCATATATCACAACTTTTCAGTGTTTTCAACCACATAATGTTTATTTTAGGTTTCAGACATATAAGTACTAAAAAAACAATACATTTAGAGTTTGTAAAATACACACTGATGTCAAAGGAAGAGGCAATAATAATCCTTTCGATTATAATTAGTTTTATTCATATCAGATACACATTGTGAAAGTAACTTTAAAGTTTACTCTATTCTTCTCCCAGTTCACCTGCCACTTACTTTTATGTATTTCGGGAGAAGTGGAGGAATTCACGTGTTGTAAACATAGAGGTTGTAAATCCAACAGATCCGATTCTCTTAACTGCGTCTGCGGCACAAACTAAGATGGCGGAGCCCATCGTGCATAAAGCTCAACTAACTCGATCGTTATAAAGGTGTTTAAGCAACAAAACACTTCCACTTGCATATATTTGACAATCGGAATATCAGATATTTCATGCCATATCTAACAAATTTGTGAATATTTTGAATAAAAAAGGAAAAATGACATAAAAGCAGATCGTCATTCATTCAGCTCTGTTGTTGCTGCGGTGTGTCACGTGACAAGCAATGACGCGTCACCATGGAAACCATAAAGTGACACGTTCTAAATGACGGTCACCTTTAAAAACTCACGCTGGGG
Organism: Leuciscus leuciscus; assembly: GCF_965113295.1. Classification (NCBI taxonomy): domain Eukaryota; kingdom Metazoa; phylum Chordata; class Actinopteri; order Cypriniformes; family Leuciscidae; genus Leuciscus; species Leuciscus leuciscus. The sequence continues at coordinate 28,967,210 of NC_138725.1, read as the reverse complement.
GGTCAGCCAGAATATTTTAAACTTATGTGTGAAAGGGTTAATGATGAACACCTGCTGTTAACAAGCAGAATCACTGAAGAACAGAGAAACTACAACTGACTTTAGCCACAGCCTTAGATTAAATCAACTGAAGATAATAGAAGACATTAAATAGCTCAAGATCTCAGCAGAAACACATTAGAGTTAAACCTCTGTTAATTCTCAATATGAACTTCTGTAGACGTCTGACAGAAATAAAGTCAGTCTGGTTAGTAATAAGTGAAGCTGGTAATGCTGTTTGTGGAGTTGTTTAATCCTCCTCTGCTGAGATCTTCACAGATTTAATGTCTTCTTTTCTCTTCAGTTGATTTCATCTAAGACTGTGTCTGAAGTCAGTTGTAGTTCTTGTGTTTCTGCTCGTCTCTTTTTCTGTTCTCTTCTTTCCTTCAGGGATTCTGCTTGTTAACAGGCTTATTAAGGCTGAGATGACTCCATATTTAATATACAGAGACTTTGTGGCTCAGATAAGGTCCAGTTCTGGTTTATTTCTTTGCTCTTGGCTGACATGTGGCATTGCTATGGCCTGCTTGTGGCCCAGATCTGGCAAACAGGAGTGGCCCACCCAAGTGCCATCATTCCACGCTACATGTGGGCCAGATCCGCATTCCACAAGTGCCATCATGCCACAATGTTGCTATCTGGGAAAGAATTTTACCATTAACTAAAATGTTTTGTTGGGAAAGGGACACATTATCTTTCTGCATATCTACATTTTATAATCACTATGCAATGGAAATGTATTTATTCTACTTTGAATTTGTCCATGGCAGGGTGGACATATTTTATGGTTATATAAACAAATATGGGACATATATCCGTGAGGATACGTATCAACATCGTTTTGACATGTTCATTCCAAAATTCACCCCATTTGTGTTGCGAAGCGAAACGTGGTGTATTAGAACTATATCACTGTATGAGAACATAAACATGTGAACTTAATCGCAGAGCTGCTATGAGAGTCACTTCATCAGCATTTCACCATTTTATTTTGATAAAACATAAAACTATCCTCATTCATTCATCATATCATAAAAACACAGATACTCTTTACAACCCGTCAAAATAAAAGTTTGGTATAACTTGAAGAAAATATGAAAGAAATTGCACAGTAAAATGTACTTTTTAATAATAATAATAATAATAATAATAATAATAATAATAAAACATTATTTTAAAGGAATATCACACAAGTTTTCATGTTTTAATTTAAACCGTATACTTGCCAAAAAATGAAAAGGAATTAGAAATTGTATTTGATTACAAAGAAATTTAAAATAAAAGATGAATGTAATATTATTATAATATATTAATCTGAATAGTGTCTTTTTGTTTTAAACTCTGAGTTGAAAAACAAAACTAAGTTGGCCTATTGTTCTGAGGCATAAATGTGATACTGCGCGTTCATTTTTCTAACATCGTTTTTCTGTAAATATTGTCTGGTTTAGCTGTAATAAAGCTCTTGCCCTGTTTATTTTACATCATCATGTTAACAATTACTATTAGTTCTACATTTTACATAAATTCTTGGCATATTTACAGGTTTTATCTCTGTGACTTTCCTCAGACTTGTAGACCAGGTAAAAACATTAAAATGTTATTTAAAAAGATTAGAGAAACGAGTTCCAGCAAGACATTTTTTAATATTTACTTCTTATAAATTATTTCATGTTTCTAAATGTGCAGCATGTATTTTAACATGATACTTCACTCACCTTCTCTGTTCTCCAAAGCTCTTCCTTTATGTTATCCTGTTAAAAAGGAGTTAAACATGTATTTAGACCAATGAATAAAAGTAAGACATTTTTTAGATATTTCTCTTTACCTTGAAATTTATTATTTTTGACAATCATTATTAGACCTGAATAAATTGCTGAACTCATTTAGAGCCTAATAGGTTTATTTTTTTGATTATAGCAGTACTGTCCTTGTACATCATATATTTATCATTTTTAATGTAATCCAAAGGATTTCATAAAAGTTCTTCTAAAAAAAAAAAAAAAAAAGTTTATTTTATTTTTTTTATTTAGGCTAAAGGCGTCGCAATAGGTAACAGGTAATTGCCTGGGGCCCCGCATTTTAATGAAGTTAAAGTTAATGAGCTCATTAAGTGATTCATTGAGTGATGATTGAGCATTATTGAAGACACCTGATGTTAACAAGCAGAATCACCAAAGGAGAAAATCTATTTTTTAAGACACCTTTATGGTGATCAGTGTTTGCTTTAGTTGGGCTCTTGACCGTTATATCATTAACATTAGATATTGTTTGGCTGTTGTATTTGAGTTATAACTCTCAGATGAACAAAGAGAAAAGTTGATCAGGTGGTGTTGGTTATGTTTTGACATAATCATAATTTGACCTGAATCACAAATCTCATTTAGAGTCTAATCTCTGACTTAAGTGTATATTGCTGATTACAGCATCACTGTGATTTAGTTTTTTTACCTTAGATTTTAACTTATCACTATATTTGAGTAGCCTTGAAATAAAGGAAATAAAAGTTTTGTCACAAGGGTACAAAAGCTAAACTACAATTACGTACTTTATTTTTATCAGAGTGTGTGTGTATATATATATATATGAGGGGCCGTACAAGCCAAAATCCATTCTTCTACTCTCACACACATACATTCTCCTTTCACATACATACATTTCTACTCTCACACACATACATTCACAAGGAGAATGTATGTGTGTGAGAGTCGAAGAATGGATTTTGGCTTGTACGGCCCCTCATATATATATATATATATATATATATATATATATATATATATATATATATATATATATACATAAATACATACATACATACATACATACATACATGTTTCAAGGCGTGATAAGTTAAAATCTACCTTAAATAAATAAGGTATCATTAAAACCTTTAAACAACAACCTTAAAAAAAAGAATATATATATAGTCTCTATATTGTTCCCAGCAAAAACTCCAGTGTATGGCTCCAGACTCAAGAATGTTAAAGTGTTATATATATTTATAAAACAGTTAGTTCCAATCCTTGATTCTTATTGGTCAATGGCTGTGCTTTATTCACGATAAAACACAGCTATGACCGCTTCACCCAATGGTTCTATGTATCACTAGTACACAACACCGCTAACAACCACTCTTAGCAACTTAAACACATGTGTGATCTCATTGATATTGTTCATTGAAGCTATAGTGGAGTATTGTGAGAGATCTAGAAAGCGAGTGTAAAGTTACCTGCATTCACAGTAGACATTGCATTTTCCTTCAGGTCAGTCCGCTTCGCGTCGTGCCTAACAACGCCCTTCAGCCGTTACTTATTCATGATACAGCACAGCCTCTCGTACCTTATTGCTTACATAAGTTTTTGTAAGTTTTTGCTGTGTACAATATCAAGAGACAGCCTCTGCTAAGCCATTTTTTTTGTAAAGGTTGTTGTTTAAAGGTTTTAATGATACCTTAATTATTTAAGGTAGATTTTAACTTATCACTATATTTGGGTAGCCTTGAAATATGTGTATATATATATATATATATATATATATATATATATATATATATATATATATATACACTTTACAGTGGAGATATGTGGAGATATGTTTGCAGCCAAAACTGATTTACAAAACATTAGTTTATTAATAGACAATTAAAATGCCTCGTTAATGTTTTCAGAAACATTTATTATCAATAGCCTACATTTACTGATGCTTTGCGGCAAGATTTATGCATGCGCTTGAGCGCGGAATAGGCTATATTCCTCCATGCACCCATATTTAAGCAGAGATTAATATAAACATGCAATTAGTCTAAATATTTACACAAAAAACCCTCTTTGAATGAACATGGAAATGATTTCTACATGATTAACTTGCTTTATTTCAGCATTATTGCATAATGTACTTACGTTGGGTCAACTTAATTTATTAAGGTTGATTCAACTTATTTACTATGGTTGGGCACAGCTTAATTTAATAGTGTCAGCCCAACTAATTTGCAATGTTTTGGACCAACTAATTTACTTAATTTGCATTCAACTTAATTAAATATAGTTGAATCCAACTTATTTTACAGTACACTCAAAAAAATTATCTGTTGAACTAACTTAATTAAATTAAGGAAAGGTTTTCCACGAAATTGAATTACATTTTTCCAACAAAATCGAATTAGTTTGAAATAATTTGTTGTAATTTTGTTGTACAAATTTATATTAATTTTAGTCATTCCTGCTAGATACAGTTTTGTCAGGTTAACTACGTTTAGTTTTTGTCTTGCCTTAAATCACCAACATTATCATTTTAGTTAATTTGACTCTACGGTCACTTCTAATGGTAGACACTACTAATGTTCAATTGCATTAAACACTTTTTTTACATAGTAATATAATATTAAATATTACTTGTGCAGGTCTGCGAGTGAGATTTACACATAGAGTATACTAAGTGCCAACAATCTGAACACAAAGTTTAAAGTAAATACACCATAAGACTGAGCCCACATCCTAAACACAGCCGCCACTCTTCTGCATAATGGTAACCACAAAATTCAAAACCATTACAGAAAGTCCTCTAAGTTTCTAACATAACTGAATATTAAACACTAAAATTAACTAACAACATCTTTCCATTTACAGAAAAACACATAAAATAACACTTTAATCCCTAAATTTACCCTCCTAATGCAGTCCCTTGCAAAGCATGCTGGGAACTACAGATCCACTGCCCAGTTAGTTGTCAACAAAAATGATTCATGTAGTTTTCACACAAATTAAGTAAACTTCAGTTTTAAATATATTAGGTTGACTGAACACAATTAAATTAAGTTGTGACAAAATATTAAACAATCGTGTTACTTTATCTTCTTTTAATTCATTAAATTTATCAAGAGGCAAAAATATATTTTTTTAGTGTAGTCTATGCAACTCTAATCAGCAAATTTACTATAGTTGACATTATTTAATTAGTATCAAGCTCTTTACATTAAATTAGTTGAGTTAGCATAATTACTTAATGAACTAATAAAATGATAAATTAAAGTTTAAATTACAATGCTATCCATATATTTATATACAGCATTGCTTGTTCCACAACACAATGGACTGTTTTTACGGTGACAATCTGTTATACATGTGAAAATGTTATTATGTGAAGTTACTGTATCTTAATTTAGTTGTATTGTATTTTCTGTTATAAAAATGAAGATTGACATTTAGCTAAATATATAAGCACATAATTTTGTAGTAAATAAGATTATGGTCTGTTAGATGTGTTTTGACTAATTATTGTATTTATTATAATTATATCTCTAGACAAAGATATATTTACTATAAAACATATATATTACTTTTATAATTTCTACAAAAATAAAACATATTTTTAGGTACTCACTGATTAAATTTGCTTGAGGTCCTCACTCAGTGTTGGTTAAAGTCTGATATAGACACACAGACATCAAGAATCAGCCTGTGAATCTCAACAATGGTGACATTGTTATAAAGCATGCTGCAGTGCATTCTGGGTACCACCAATCAAAATTCATTCATGGCCCATCATAAATAATGAGTTTAATTGTCTTAGTAATTTCCTTATTCCTGCTATTTTATTTCTGCTGTTTTTTTGTGACGTTTTAGTCACTTGTTTCCCAATGTTTATATGAATATGCTGTTTGTCACCATTGCTGAGATTCATACGCTGATTCTTGATGTCTGTGTGTGCCTGTGTCAAAAGCTGATTAGAGTGGGGTTTTACTGCCCCCTTTTCTTTCTTTTTTTTTTTTGTGTGTGTAATTTGATTTAAACATCATCTATGCAGAATTTGGGTTGTAATTAGAATCTGGTAACATTAGTTAATACACTTGTGAACAATACATAACCAAACAGTGAATTTTTTTTTTTTTTTACTTTACTTTAGGTAAATACAAAAAAAAAAAAAAAACATGTCATACTTCATAGTTATTTCATGTTAACTAATGCATTAACTAATGTTAACAAATGAGACATTATTGTAAAGTGTTACCAATATATATATATATATATATATATATATATATGCATTTATGGAAATATAAAATAAAATATGAATGTAATATTATTCTAATATATTAATCTCAATTTAAATTTCACTTTCGATAAGTTCCGCTTGCTACATTTTTTTGAAACCAAAAGTATGATTTGAAAGTATCACCCTAAAAAGAGGTGTTAAAAATGACACGTTGTGTCAGTTTTAACACATGTAGTGAGTGTGCTCAGGGACAACACATGTTGTGTCAAATTTAACACAATAAATGTGAAAGTCATTTTAACACACTAATTGTGTCATTTAAAAAAAATAAAGCGAAAGGCCCAGATGCAAAAATATGCATGTGCACACAAAGTACAAGACAATGTTTCAAGCGCAATGACTGGACAGACTCACTGTACTGGACATTATTCAGTTATTCACGCTTCAACCCCTAATTGATAATGCTGCTTTGGACAAAAGTTCATGAAGAGATTACAGTTAATGGAGTTTACACTTTGAATTTAATTAAAATTTAGCAACTGACATAATATTGTATATAAATAACTTGTATTTCCACTGGCCTGTTTGTTTGAGAACATAGCAAACACTGCATACCATTCACAGTGATGGTGAGTGTCGGCACGCTCTTATAAAATGAGTTGAAAACAACACAACCTGTAAAAAGAGATGTCAAAAATGACACGTTGTGTAGATTTTAACACATGTAGTGTGTGTGCTCAGGGACAACACATGTTGTGTAGATTTTAACACATGTAGTGTGTGTGCTCAGGGACAACACATGTTGTGTCAAATTTAACACACAACCTGTGTCGGCTTCAGATGGTTCAAAACGTGGCAGCCAGATTGCTGACAGGAACAAAAAAGCGGGAGCATATTACTCCTGTTCTTGCTTCATTGCACTGGCTCCCTATCAAATTCAGAGTTGATTTTAAGGTCCTTCTTTTTGTATACAAGGCACTGCAAAAATCAGCCCCGGATTATATCTGTGACCTTATCCAGCCATATACAACCTCTAGGTCATTAAGATCTTGTAACCAGCTTCTTTTCTCTGTCCCTCGTTCATGTTGCAAATCCAAAGGTGACAGAGTTTTCGCGATTGCTGCCCCTAAACTTTGGAACAGCTTACCCTTTAATATCAGGGCCTCTCCATCACTCAACGTTTGTAAATCTAGCTTAAAGACTCATTTTTATACTCATGCATTTGAGTGATGCTGTGTATGGATTTTTTTTTTTTTTATATATATTCTTTTATTATTATTATTATTACTTTTTCTCCATTAACCTTTTGTCCGTCTGTAAAGCACTGTGGATCAACAAACGTTGTGTTTATGTTGTGCTCTATAAATAAATTGACTTGACTTGACTTCAAATTCAGAATCGACTTGACTGTCGATTCTTAACACATCTCTGTGTTTATAAGGACTACACATTTTGTATTACCTTTAACACAACTAATGTGTTATTCCTCTTACACAGAAGTGTGTTGAAACCTTTTACACACTAATGTGTTATAGTTACACAACTTGTGTCAGATATGTGTCACATGTGACTGTAGTCGGTGTGTATTTGCTAGAGTTACTTCCTGTGTTTTTACAACTGAGTGTTTGGATGAACACTGAAACGTATTGTTAACTTGTGTTTATGGAGTCCAGTGACGTTTAATAAAGAGTTTGTTTGAACATTTGGATGTTTTAGACATCATGAATCTACATATACAAGCTCTTATTGAGAATTAACTGAGGTTTAGATGTTGATGTTTCATTGAATGTTTTATTTGAAGTAACCAGAATCGTGATTAATGGCTCCTTTATTTGAGCTCTTGACCCTTTACTCTTCTTTTAGTTTTTAGTGTTTCTCTGGCTGCTTTAACTGTATTTTAATAAAATGCATGTGTTATGGTGAGAGAAAATATGATCAGATGTTTCTTGATGATGTCATAATCAGCAAGTGCTGATCTGATCAAGTTTATGAGTAAATGGATGGTGCGCATTTAATTTATGTGCTGTTAGTTATAACAATCTTGTGACACTACATCATGCTATCCAGCAGTGCAGAATAAAAATAAAAATCAGAAAATGTTAATCTTCAGCAGAAACTAGTCAAACACAGACCTCAAGAATCAGCGTATGAATCTCAACAATGGTGACAAACAAAAAGCTTCATGCCGCAATGCATGCTGGGAGTCATGGATGAGATTTGTACTATGGTGGCACCCAGCATGCATTGCGGCATGAAGCTTTTTGTTTGTCACCATTGTTGAGATTCATACGCTGATTCTTGAGGTCTGTTTGATACCATAGTCTGTAAAGTTCAGTATGAAATGTGTATTAAAAAAATTATTTTAAGTTAATAACAATATGCTAATCTTTTTATAAATCATTTAACATATAACATACTTATCTTTCAATTATTAAACTCATGCTGAGCATAACATGTCCATGATGATAATATTATCATCTGAGCATATTTTTCTCATGATTATTTCTGCTGTTTCAAACGTGTTAAAATAAAGACATATTCACAGCAATCAGAGAAAACTGATGTTAAAGAGTCAAGGGTCAAGAGCCCAAATAAAGCTGACACTGATCACGATTCTGGTGACTTTAAATGAAACATTCAATGAATCATCAACACCAAAACCTGTTAATTCTCAATAAGAGCTTCTGTAGAGTCTGACAGAAATAAAGTTAATCTGGTTATTAGTGATGTATGTCTCGAGACCGGTCTTGGTCTCGAGACCGGTCTCGAGACCACTTTTACGTGGTCTCGGTCTTGTCACGGCCTTGACGGTCTTTGGTCTTGGTCTTGTCTTGGTCTCGGACCTCTCGGTCTTGTCTAGGTCTCGCTGTCTCAGACCGACATAGTGGTCGGGGGATTTAGCAATACAATACTACAATATCCACGACGACACAACGTTCGATAATGCAACATTATTATCCGCAACGGAACGGATTGAAGCGCGCGCGCGCGCCCAAGTGAAGACAGTGCGGTGTGTGCGCGAGCCACACGAGAAAACACTTTATCCGCGCCACTGATCGCAGCGGCAACGAGCACTTTGATCACTTGATTTAAAAAACACATATCAGTGACATGATGGGTTTTATCTTCATTCAGGAGATTTTGGGTAACTGCACAACTGACAGATGACTTTGAGCGCACCGCCAACGGTGTGTGTGTGTGTGTTGTGTGTGTAACCATAGCGACAAAACAACCAACTTTCGGATCCTGCACTTAAGCCTATAATTTCGTTTTTTTAATTTAATTATGTATTTAAAAGTTGCAGAATGGATTCATTTGGAGTCTGAGACTCTGAAATCGGCAGAGATAGGCAGGCATTTGCTTAGATGAATTTGTGTCTTTGATATATCTGTGTGTGTGTGTGTGTGTGTGTGTGTGTGTGTGTGTGTGTGTGTGTGTGTGTGTGTGTGTGTGTGTGTGTGTGTGTGTGTGTTGTTTGATTACAGTATTGTATTTAAGATGGTGTTAGACTAAATAAATGGTCTTTTAAATATCATCTGCATATCTCCGTTGTGTTGACTAAACATTAGGCCTAATCCAAGTTTATAATTGTGCATCTTTAATTTGATGTTACGATTTCATCTACACATTAAGTATAATTTCAATGATACCCTGAACCCTAGTATGCTGCTGTTCTTGAATTCATACAAGTTATAGCTTAGCTTCAACACTAGTCTGTTTTTTTCCCCCTCCGGTCTCGACTTGGTCTCGGTCTTGGTCTCGACTTGGTCTTGGTCTTGACTTATTCTGTCTTGGTCTTGGTCTTGGTCTTGTCTTGGTCTCGATACCCTCTGGTCTTGGTAGTGTCTTGGTCTCGGTTTAGGCGGTCTTGACTACAAGTCTACTGGTTATTAATAACAAGTGAAAGCAGCATTTGAAAAAGACATTGAAAAAGAGGCATGATGTGATTGGCTGCCAAAAAACACCCGTTAATCTTTGAGTTTTTATGAATTAAGATTTTATTTATTTATTTGAATGTATTGCTTTATTTATTTTAGAGTATTTTATGGGATACCATACAAAATATACCTATAATTTTTTTCATAAACACAAACTGCCCTCCACCCAGTGCTATTCTATCCAGAGTTACATTTTAACACACATTGTGTGCTAAAATCTACACAACATGTGTCAAAATGCTATCTACACAGTCACATGTGTTGTTTTTTGACACATCTCTTTTTGCAGTATACCCACACATTCTCATAGTTGTTATTCTGCTGAAGTGTCACATCCTGTTATTTCTCTGCATCATTTACTGGAAATCATGTCCTTTCTGGCTTAGCCAGTTAACCTCTTGTTGATTTCTATATCGTCATATTCACAGTACAGTCTTGGCATCATACAGAAACAAACCGCAAACAAATATACAAAATATGTGTTATATTTAGGCTTTATTTTGATCAGTGTTTGCTTTAGTTTGGCTTTTGTCCACTGAATTATAAACATTAGATTTTGTTTGATTGCTGTAACTGAGTTATAACAGCCAGATGAATAAAGAGAAAAAGTGATCTGGTTGTGTTGGTTGTGTTTTGACATAATCATTATTAGACCTGCATCACTGAACTCTTTTAGAGCCTAAGTGGTTTATGTTATTGATTATTGCAGTACTGTCCTTGTACAGCATATATTTAGCATTTTTAATGTAATCCAAAGGATTTCATAAAAGGTCTTCTAATAAAAATAATAATAATTTGGGGGGGGGGGGGGGCTAAAGGCGTCGCAATAGGGCAGGTAATTGCCTAGGGCCCCGCATTTTAATGGGGCCCCAAAGGGCTGATCATTTAAACAATCAGAAATGTTATCTCTGCATACCCCCTTTTATATATATATATCTCAGGGGCGGCTGGCCAATAGAGGGCGCTAGGGTGCTGGGGGGCGCAGTTTAGCCACACTCATTAAATAAATAAGTAAATACAAAATCATACATACAAATTGTCAGTATTTGTGTGTTTGAGATATTAAATGCACCCAGTATATGTGAAAAATATGATGCTTTTTCAACACGTCTCCTCCAACTGCGTGCATGTGTCATCAGCTCTGGGGTGCTGGAGAAATGCCCCAAAGAGGCGGGTCTTTGGAGCAGCTTAGCCAATTGCTGATTTAAGATGAATGTTTGAAATAAACTGTAGCCAATCAGCGAGCTCAAATCTAGTCAGCTATGGGCAATTATTTTAGCGCCCCAAGCTGCGCGCGCATTCATGCGCCCCCATCTCAATCAGACAGTGGTCTATTGGCCTGGCTAGCTGGATGCGGTCATGCTAATACCTTGTTTTGCTTTCCGTGATTAAATTTTTAAAACAATGGTGATGACAGATCCGGCATGGACAGTTACCGGAGTGAAGGAAGTGAGTTCAATTTCAAATGCAAATGGAAAGTTTGTGCAATTTGTTTGTTTTTGTGTAAGTACGCCTCAGCCTTGTAATATATCAGCCAGCACAGCCATGTGGGGCCCAAATGGGTTTGACCTGGACTATCTAACTGGGACCCAGCCAGTTTTTCCCCCAGTTTCCATGTAGGCCCCACATGGGTTTGCCCAGATGAAATGAACACTGCTTAGTGTGCACACTACAGGCTGTTTAATGTAACACTGAATCAGTGTTGGAGGTAATGAGATAATTAAGTGATTGAATAATGATTGTGCATTATTGATGAACACCTGCTGTTAACAAGCAGAATCACTGAAGGAAAGAGAAACACAAGAACTACTTCCAGCCACTGCCTTGGATGAAATCAACTGAAGATAAAATACATTACATCTCTCAAGATCGGATTAAACAACTCCACAAACAGCATTACCAGCTTCACATATTAGTAACCAGACTGACTTTATTTCTGTCAGACGTCTTCAGAAATTCTTATTGAGAATTAACAGAGGTTTAGATGTTGATTACTTATTTGAAAGTAATAGTTTGATTTGACGTTACCATTGTGGCGATCAGTGTGTGCTTTAGTCAGGCTCTTGACTTATTAACATTAGTTTTTCTCAGGCAGCTGTGTCTGTTTGTTATGGCGAGAACAGCAAGAGAAAATATAATCAGACGCTGTAAGCTGATTGATGATAAGAACATAGGCATCGTCATGTAGTGGCTTAACTCACTGATATTTTTGTGTAAGGTTTGTACGGGTAGTATGTCATTCATTTTGTTTTATTGTTGTGATTCTACAGCAAGAGATCCAGCACAGTCTAATCAGAACATCAAATGATTTTTAAAACCCCATTTACACATGTTGGACTACTGAAAGTTCTACTTGCACACAGACATCAAGAATCAGTATATGAATCTCAACAATGGTGACATGCTTCATGCTGCAATGCATTCTGAGTAGGGCTGGGCGATATATCGCACAATATTGTTAGGCGCATCTCGTCAGTAAAGCCGGTTCCTTGATTAGTAGTAAATCGCCATCACCTGCTTTCAGATGGAGCGGTGTTAAATTAACACTCCTGGGACTGGGAGTGTATATGAGTCCACACTCAAGAGTGTAAAGTGTTAAAATATGAGTGTTAAATTAACACTCAAGAGTGTTAAAGTTAATGAGATAATTAAGTGATTAATTTAGTGATGATTGAGCATTATTGAAGACACCTGATGTTAACAAGCAGAATCACTGAAGGAGAAAATCACAAATTGTAAGTTACCATTGGGTGTTTGCTTTAGTTGGGCTCTTGACCCTTATATGTTTACTTTAAATTTTATTGTTGTTTGTCTGCTGTTATTGATTTATAACAGCTAAATGAACAAAGTAAAGTGTGATCTGATAGTGTTGATTATGTTTCGACAATCATGCTGTGATCTGAAAAATTAAACTTTTTTAAAGTTTGGTTTAGCTTGTTAGCAGCAGCTTTGTGTTTCTACAGCATATGATTATCAGTACTTTACTTATAATCCAATGTATTTAATAAAAATTGTTCTGATCAAAACACTTTCAAATAAATTCATTTAGAAACACAGACATCAATAATCAGCCTGTGAATCTCAACAATGGTGACAATAATAAAGAATATTGCAGTGGCTGCCACCAATCACAACTCATTAATGGCTCCCATCATGCATTGCGGTATGAATAAATTATGATCTGAATTGTCTATGTAATTTACTTTTCCTAATTGAATATTCTGCTCCTCACCATTGTTGAGATGCATAGACTGAATCTTGACATCTGTGTGTGCCTAAAAGAACAATATTTTTTTAAACAACTTTTAAGAATTCCTTTATATTATATAAAAAATTCTGGGCATTTATGCAGATTCATTAACCAACAACATAAATTGAAGTCAGAAAGAAGTATTTTAATGAGTTCAGTGATCAAGTTCAAATGATGATTGTCATAATATAACCAACACCATCAGATCACTTTTTTCTTTGTTCAACTGGTGATTATAATTCAGAAACAACAGCCAAACAAAATCTAAATTAAACATATAAGGGTCAAGAGTCCAACTATAGCAAACACTGATCGCCATAACGGTGGCTTACAATTTGTGATTTTCTCCTTCAGTGATTCTGCTTGTTAACATCAGGTGTCTTCAATAATGCTCAATCATCACTAAATTAATCACTTAATTATCTCATTGACTCTTGAGTGTTAATTTAACACTGGAGTTTTTTCTGTGTAGTAAATGCCGCTCAGTAGCGGTTTTTGGCATGGGCGAACCGGGCAATCGCCCGGGGCGGCATTTTTGGGGGGGTGGCGCCGCCGGCACGAGAAAAAAATAAATAAATCTGCGCCGCGAAGCGGTTTTCTATTATCTATCATTTCACTGTGTGGGGAATTGGCAAATTTGTGCCCCCTGCAGCTGCAGGCGCCCCTGCTTGCTGAGAAGATGCAGTGCACAGAAGCTGTTTTTTTGAGAAGGGGAAAGGGGAGGGGGCGCGGAGGCGCGGGCGCGGATGACAGGTCTCTCCCAAATGGAACGGACAAAGGGGGGGGGGGGGGGGATCCATATAGTTAATTAAGTCAGTCACACCTCAACTTTCTTCCAAATAACGCACATTTCATTCATAATATTATAAATACAGGCCTCTATATTTCCTGCACATTTTTGTTTTTCTGAATGGTCTGAATGGCTAATAAAAATAGGTAATACAAAACGATTACTTGGTCACCACCACAAAGGTGAATTGGTTTAGTCTTGACTTCTGGTCGTGACTCGTGAGTGACAGTTGGTATGGGGGGGATCAGGGGAAATCTGTTGATTGTCGATGTCGATGTCGAGTGCCAAATAAGAGATGGACAAGAAAGGTCAAAGCCATCAGGTGTCCAATTTAGAAACGAGCGAAAGATAAAGGTATGCAACTATGTTTTCTCTGTATGATTACGGTATCCATGTCATGAATGAAGGGGCAATATTAATTGGTGGGTATAACTCTTATTTGTTAGCCTTTTTGCTATGATTTTTGCTATGCTTAACAATAATTCGGTTTTAACTCAAACACGAGATCTAATTTCACCATAATATTATGCTTTGCAACAAAACTGTTACAAGTTCAGTTATTACACTGCAAAAATGCTTTTCTTACTTAGTATTTTTGTCTTGTTTCCAGTCCAAATATCAAACATTTCTTAAAGGAACACTCCACTGTTTTTTGAAATAGGGCTTATTCACATTCTTTCATACATTTAGATAGGTGGGTAAATGCATTTTTGTCTCAGTGCATGCATTGTTTTAGTTTGACAGGGTCGGCGCTAGCTTAGCTTAGCACAATGAATGGAATCCTTTGTTGCCAGCTAGCACGCCTGAGTAAAAGTGATAAAAAATAAATAAAAACCCACGTAATTACTTCTTGTGGCCTGCGTATTCACAACGAGTACAAATAGCGATGCAGATTAACACTAGGTGATTTCTTAGGCAGATATTGACTTGGGACTATATTATGGGGAAGCACAGGCGAAGCACGGCTACTTAGGCGAAGCACTGCTACTTGGGCGCAGAGATATCACGCAACACATGAAATCCCACGAAATCCCACGAACATACTGGTGTGAATAGTAGCTGCCTGGCTATTTTCCCAACAGTACATGAATGGCGATGAACATGGCTGATTTTGTGTGAGCCAGAACCATACCTATATACAAGAGTTTACAGAAAATAAATGGAAATAGAACGACAGGAGGAGGTTGCGATCGCTCAACAGCCCGAGGACGTGAGGATGAGAGCCAACACGAACTGGTGGTGTGAATGTGGGGGAATATGCCGACTGAAATAGTGTCTGTGCTGTGGCGAGTGGGACAAGTTTCTGCCATCGATAACCAGGCTCAACGTGTCAGATCAAGATGAGCGTCCCCGCAGTTGTGTCACAGCTACCGCGGATTTCACAGCGTTGATTCATCCGGCAGTACTCAATTTTTTTTCCGGTGTGATAAAGTGAACTGGAAAAAACGGCCCACGCCGAATAGACCAAATGGACAGCTGTCCACAGAGTAAGTGATTATTTTAAACATGACACATGTATAGTAAACTGCTTGTAGCCTTCTCCTCTCTAGTGGTTATACTAAAACTCCTGAGTCAAAAGAACCAGGCTAACTCGGTGAGAGAAATATAGCTAACTTAGCCCTCAGTCATTTCATTTTACAGGTAACGATAACAGCAATTTTTTTTTTTTTAGTTTGGTTGTTCATGCTAAACAGGTTGAATTCAACATGAGGTTATACTAGAGGAGGCTAACGTTATTTGAACCGTAGTACAGCTTCTCAGCATCTATCTTATAACTGAATAAAGACACAGATTAACATATGGAAGAGTAATAAAAGACAACTTACATGTGCACTTTGTTCTGCCTGTGCTTTGAAAATAGATGGGATGGGGACAGCCGTATGTTTCAGACGTAGTACCGTCTTTCTGGGCCCATATTCCATTTTTTCAAAGTAACTTAGTCCTCCGGTGCAAAATGCTCTTTGCAAACACGATACTGTTTGATTTTGTTGAGAGGCGTTGAAGTACAGATCTCCAGAGCTGCTAGCCATTTATTTCTCAGTTCCACATTCGATGGAATTCTGTGAAACATTACATTCGTGTACAGATGGTGGACAACCAGAATGAGACTTTTACCGCCGCCGTTCCCGCGGCGGCAAAATTGGGATGTGTATTTGCTGCCTTTTACCGCTGAGTGGCGCTGTAATCACAGACTTTGAAAAGTGTCAGTTTATTCTCTTTATGACGTAATCTGCCGCGGCAGTCATCTGAGCTGAGGTCACAGATAAATTCAAGATAAATATTGTGGTTAAACGAATTCAAATTCATTAAATTTAAACAAAGTAGACACACGTTAACATTATGTGCCCAGTTTTTCTTTAATTTAGAAAGGCTATGTCAATAGGTTACTTGTCATTTACTTCGTGTTATTTTAATGTGTTTGTAGATTTATTAACTGAAACATAACAGTGAAATAAATTAAAATAATTTACCGTAAAATTAAAACATTTTCAGGACTTGCAGTTACTAACCGATGTTAGTCGGTTTAAGCATTCTTTGTTATATTCAGAATTAAATAGGCTTACTTGTTGTTATGATTATCAATTGAATTCTTTAATAAATAATCAACCACAATGCCTATTACTGCCGCAGCAAAAATAAACCAGTCGAATTTCAAAGTCATTCGCGAAATGACTATACCGGGTGGCCAGAGGTGTCAAGTAACGAAGTACAAATACTTCGTTACATTACTTAAGTAGAAATTTTGGGTATCTATACTTTACTGGAGTAATTATTTTTCAGATGACTTTTTACTTCTACTCCTTACATTTTCACGCAATTATCTGTACTTTCTACTCCTTACATTTTAAAAATAGCCTCGTTACTCCTAGTTCATTTCGGCTTGTTTTCATTCCGTCTTGTCGTCGTTAAAAAAAAAAAATTCCCGCCACTGGAGTCCCGCCTCCTGAGCACACATCGCTAAACTGATTGGCTTTGTGTTTTCTTTCTAACTTGTGAGAGGCTGTAGTCACATTTGGTTGTGCGAAGCGCCAAAACTCCTCCGAGTCCTAAGGAAACCTAGATGCGGTAAGCGAGGGAGAAATCAACAGTTCTGTGCTCAAGAATACGGGGCAAATCGCGTCAAATATTGATTTGGGGACAGACGTTTTTACAATATAATGACAATCGTAACATAACACTAACATAATCGTTAGTGTGTGTGTGTGTGTGTGTGTGTGAGCGAGTGAGCGAGAGAGAGAGTGTGAGTGTTGTGTGTGTGTGTGTGAGCGTGAGAGAGAGAGAGAGAGAGAGTGAGTGTGTGTGTGTGTGTGTGTGTGTGTGTGTGTGTGTGTGTGTGTGTGTGTGTGTGTGTGTGTGTGTGTGTGTGTGTGTGCGCGCAACTCTACATTATAGGGTCAACATATCCCCACAAAGATGTCAATATTCGAAATCCTTGTCCTTTTTTTGTTCTTTCTTTTTTTTCCGAAAACAGCTTATAAATCAGACTTTTGTTTTTTGAAAATGTAAAAATGCAGACAGTTTTCTGTAATAGGTAAGGTTTGTCTATAGGGGGGTAGAATACACAGTTTGTTTGTACAGTATAAAAATCATTCTATGGAAAGTCCCCATAAAACATGAAAAAATAACATTGCTTGGTCTGTTGAAGACTGGTCTTGTTGAAATGAGAGGCCTGTTGATCAAATCATCCCAGTCTCATCAGCTGGACTGAAAGAAGTTTCAGTGCTCTTAGGAAACTGAAAACATGGCTCAGAGGTCACAAGTGACACGACAGTATTGCTGTGTGTCGTGTCCAACAGGACAAACTGGACAGTACTGATGTGAAACATATGCCAACAGTTCATTTCTGTTAAATGATTAGTTCACTTAGTTAAAAATGAAAATTCTGTCATCATTTACTCACTCTCGAGTTGTTTCAAACCAGTTTCTTTCTTCTGCTGAACACATAAGAAGATATTTTGAAGAATGTCGATAACCAGACAGTTGATGGTAGCCACTGACTTCCATAGTATTTTTTTTTTCCTACTATGGAAGTCAATGGGGTCCATCCACTGTCTGGTTATCGAAATTCTTCAAAATATATTCTTTTGTGTTCATCAGAAGAAAGAAATTCATACAGGATTGAAACAGTTTGAGGGTGAGTAAATGATTTTCATTTTTGGGTGAACTATATCCCTTTAATGAAAGATGCAGTGTGTTTGGCTTCTTCAAAAAGCAAGGAACAAGACAGTATTGCACTATTGCATTGCACTATGAGTGGAGTAAAGTTAAGTCTCTGTTAAACTGCCACCATGTCTTTATTAGTTATTTGTAACATTACAGAATTAATTAATTTACGTATTGTTAAGGTCAATATAGACTAAAAACCTTAATACATTATCCTATTAGTTTCCTGATTCCTCCGCTTATTTAGCTTATTTATTTCGAAAATTAATTTTCTATGGGCATATATACGGCTGAAACAGGTAGCCTAGTGCATCATCCCAAATTTTTCAACATCAACATTTTAATATAATTATAGTCAAATATGGCCTTTAGAGAAATGTGTTTTTTTGAGGAGGGGGGTAGTGCACTATAGGCCCCTGTGGCGCGGCCTAAGCTTTTGTCCTTAATGGCATTTTTTTCCTTACATTACTTTTACTTTTATACTTTAAGTAGTTTTGAAACCAGAACTTTTATACTTTTACTTGAGTAAAAAGCTTGAGTTGATACTTCAACTTCTACAGAAGTCTTTTTAAACCCTAGTATCTATACTTCTACTTGAGTAATGAATGTGAATACTTTTGACACCTCTGCGGGTGGCGCAAGTGACAGGGCAAAACAGCAGCAACTGCGGCATTTTAAAAGGTAAGTTTCCTATCTGTTTATAATATATATATATATATATATATATATATATATATATATATATATATATATATATTTCATTATTTGAACAAAAATGAGACTGATTGAATATGTAAAAATATAAATCTGCTAAATTATTTTTTTGTGTGTGTGTGAATCATTCACGAGATTGAGATGACTGACAGTGATACCCGGCCATAGCAACGGAAGACATTTTTCAAAACAGATCGAACAAATCAGAAAAATACTTTCAATACAGTATTGCTTTCAATTAAAAAATAAACAATGAAAATGTAAAAGAAAATTAATTAAGTTTGAAAACCCATCGCACATTTCAAGGTATGAATAAAGTGTCGGGACAGTTTATTTATTTAAACAGGGTTGCATCGATAGTTTATTCCCTTTGTGATGCAAAATAAGAAACACAGACTCTTATTCTTGCAACATTTTAAATTTCTATTGTCAAAGAAATTGCAGATAAATTAAAAAATTAAAACGGTACAAAACGAAAAAAGTTCAAAGCAACATAATTAAGAACAGGCGTTTTTCTTTGCCTCTCTCGCGCTGGATATTTTTGTAAGTTTGGTCTCCCTCACTGCGCGCGCGGGTCTTTCTCGAAATTAAGCATTTCAGCGTAAAAAAACACCATACAGCTGATAATACTGTATATGTGGCTGTGTGTCATCCACACAAATCACGAAGAAAAAACTGTAACAAATAGCTTTTGTTCCTTCAAAGATACAGCATGCCGCAGCCTTGCTGAATTCACCTTACAATAAAACGAGGTGGGTCGCGAATTAAAGAGCTAAATTGAAAATGTGTGTGGAAAACCTTTAAATACAATCAATAAAACTACAATATAAAATTTAATAAGATATAGGGCCTAGGCTACTGTACATAGGCTATGGACTTTTGGAGATTTTGAGATTAATCCTTAGAATTTTGCCTTTGCCTGCTCATCAGGCTGGCTCCGACACTCTCCATATGAAAGACGGAACATTAACACCTCTGTCCTGCACCCCCACGATAAAGCAACTATTGCCTTCTCCAAACCCCCCACAGGCTAGCTGAGTTTGCAAAACAAAACAAAGAGTTTGCCACTCCTCATGGTGTGCCAAAACACTTAATTATAAACTTCAATATTTCATTCAAAACAATCTCAAAACGCTTTGTGACATTTTGAAAAGCCGTGGATGCATTACTGCCACTGGAACCATGAACGCAACAGAATACTGGTTCTGATTTTATTGTTTGTCGTTTAAACGTCATATATATAGATATTTTTTTTTTAACAGAACTGCTTTTGAAATTACGATTGGAATTATTATAGGCTACAGAAGTAAAGTCATTGTATAATATTTGTTCCTTGGTGTAAAATGGAAATGCATGGTGATTTTATTTTGTAAATAGGCTATAAGCAAAAAACGATGTTTTAGAACTAGACAAATCTCTCTGCATCAACAATAGACTATAAAATGCATTAATAGGCTAATATAAAAATATCAGTAGTCTAAGTTAGTTCGGGATTCGAACCCGTGTCATCTAAATGATCGTAACGTAAGTTCAACCACTCGGCCACGATTCACTCGTTACGACATGGCCTAACGTTCCAGTGTGTGTTCGCTCACACGAGCGAGAAGCGCTCTTCATTCAAAAGAACGCGCCGCCGCGTTTGTCGAACACTAATTTAACATGCCAGAATAAAACCTGGCTTTAGAACAATGCATAGCGCCACTCGTCGTGGTGTGCCAAAAAATTTACAATAATTTAGTTTCATTTATTTCAGTGTTAATGTTTGAGTTAAAAAAATCCTCTACAGATTAAATTAACACAAAGTCGGCTATAAGAATCCTTTATAGACTACGAAAAAAGCAAAGGGCTTACAGTCTTAACATTTAGGCTACTTTGCTTAAATTCGATACATTTATTTTCAGTAGGGCCTAATACATTTGTAGGGATGTAATTGCAGTAGGCTATGCTTTACCAACGCTATGTATTCAATTAAAGTTCCAAGAGGTCTGGTCTCTATATTTCCTTCCCAGCTGACACTAATATGCAAGTGTACAGCAAAAATCACAACTTGTGCTTGCTGCGATTGCGAACGCAAGTTATTTAAGGTGTCTCAACTATACACAGTCTACCCTACAGTGTGAATTCGTTACAAGGTTTCATTTAATTAAATTAATTTGCAGCAATTTGTACAAATAGAGTCTATAGGCATACTATACTGTTGTAGCCATTAAATAATCTCATTTAGTATCATATTTGTTAAAATATTATAATGTTATTTTTTTCCATCTATGTTGAATATGAAAAGTGAACAGCACGAGTAAGATAGGATGCATTATATCGAGAGATGGATATGGAGTGGGTCAGACATGATTTTGACCACTTCATTAAGTTTTGTTTAGTAGAAAACCTTTCTTTAAAGTGAATTTCGTTTTCTATAAATTGAATCTTAATTTGAATACATTTATTTATTATTAAAATTAACTTATTTTTAATAAGTAAGAGAAGCAAATCTAACAGACACTAATCATGGAGGCGCCCGCGCGGTCACTTGCATTGCACGTCAGCTGGAGCGCATCTCATCCTCCTAACTTAACGAAACTCAGCGTATGCCTCACACAGACATGATAAATACATCAAATACACAAAGCTTGAAATGTCTTCAAACGAAATCATTCAAAACGAAAAGAAAAAGGCTACTCTCTGATTATGTCTTTATGTGCATTTCTCTCTAGGTGCGTTCACTACAAATATGGCGATCGTCAACTTCATCTTTGCAGTCGACACTGTCAGAAAACACTAGTTTATTGATAAAAATCAATGCACGCATCACCGGATTTACAAATACACATCTTGCTTGTTGCACACACATATTATGTCGAAAAAACGAAATATTATGTCGAAATAACATTATTATTAATAATACATCTTTTAGAATATTTGATTAAATGCTGAGTGTTGCGCTTGTTCAATTTAATAAAATTAAAACTTTAATTGTGATAATTATAATAATTGAAAATTTAATATTTAGTGGCCAAGTTTTGCTAATTTATTATATACTGTATGTCCTTTGCTTGTTCTCACCACCTTTTGCTACGCAGATAATTACCATGTTTGCTGTAACTGTAGCTGTAACTTCTCAAAAAAAACAATCCAAAAGCGAAGACACTCGGTGCAGGTCATGCGTGTTGTTCTTCTGTGTTTTGACTCGTTGCACACCGGTATGTTGACAGAAGTCGTGGGATTTCATGTGTTGCGTGATATCTCTGCGCCCAAGTAGCAGTGCTTCGCCTAAGTAGCCGTGCTTCGCCTGTGCTTCCCTATAATATAGTCCCAAGTCAATTTCTGCCTAAGAAATCACCTAGTGTTAATCTGCATCGCTATTTGTACTCGTTGTGAATACGCAGGCCACAAGAAGTAATTACGTGGGTTTAAAAAAAAAAAAATTGTATCACTTTTACTCAGGACATGCTAGCTGGCAACAAAGTATTCCATTCATTGTGCTAAGCTAAGCTAGCGCCGACCCTGTCAAACTAAAACAATGCATGCACTGAGACAAAAATGCATTTACCCACCTATCTAAATGTATGAAAGAATATGAATAAGCCCTATTTCAAAAAACGGTGGAGTGTTCCTTTAAATAAAGATGCATAACGTTAACAAAGTTGTAAAATGACATAAGATATTAAGTCTTGTTTTCTGGGGAAATACATTTTTTTTTTATTTCCCCAGAAAACAAGACTTAATATCTTAAAATTGAGTGAAAGACTTAACATTGAGTTTTTGCTTAAAACAAGCAAAAAATTATGTCCAAATGGGGGGGCGGGGGGCGCTCAAAGGGGGTCTCGCCCAGGGTGTAATTCAATGTACAACCGCCACTGATGCCGCTCCATCTGAAAGCAGGTGAAGGCGATTTACTACTAATCAAGGAACCGGCTTTACTGACGAGATGCGCATAACAATGTCATGCGATATATCGCCCAGCCCTAGTATTTACGACAAGAAACACTAAACCCGCAAGATTTAAACAGCCACAACAGCCAATGCAGTACTCCTAGCACGTGTTTTAAAAGTATTTGCTTCAAAAAAGAGTATAAACTTAAAAAAAAGAAATGGCCGAATCGTGGTCAGTGGACGAGGTGCAGACGTTCCTCTCGTTGGTTGCCGAGGAGCGGATGGGGCAACACGAAATGAAAAATTCGCATTTAGAGTTTTTTTAATTCGCTTTGGTACTATTTTCACAAGTTAGGTGTACATTTTCAAAACTCTTTGTACAAAAATCAAAACTGATCACACTTGTAGCACAGCTAGTCATTCTTTCAAAACCTGATGTAATGCTTTCAGTCAGTTGCACATGTTTTCAGCCCACATAATCATTGTTTCAAACACAAGATTATTGTAATATGTAATGAGAACATTTGGTTTTGTTGTGGGAAAAATTAATCTTTTCTTTAAATTTGTTTTCAATGATTTAACAAATGAATGCCATACATTCATTTGTCTGTATTTTGAGTTTATTTTATGATGTTAATACAGCTGCAGGGTGTGTGTGTGACTCAGAGGTGAGAAGATTAGGGGGTAAGGGGAGCCACAGGGGTTCCTCTGTGTCTTTTGTTTAGTGGGGGCTGTAAGAGATAGCTTTTGAAAGAGATAACACTATAAAAATGCGGGCCCACCTCTGCTCTGGGTCTCACTCCGTCTGCAGCTGGTCTGCGGGTGGACTGGGACCATTTCTTGCAAGAAATAAATATCTTTTAAGAACAATTTGATCCTGATGTCTCTTATGCCTGATGCTGTTTTGTTAGTTACTTGTTTTTGCCTCTACAAGTTGGTGTCAGAAACGTGGGATCCATGAGGTTTCTTCTGGCCCTGAGAAAGCGGATTGACGGACTGATCACCCTAAAGCACAAAAGGCTTTAGTCTTACCTCGCCGAATTGAGAGAGAAGAGCCAAAACTGCTATCAGGGCCAGGAGGAACCCACTGGATTCAGAAAGAACTCGGAGGCAGTAAAAGCATCTCGGGTAAGAGACAGTTAAATTATTAAATTCTTTGTTGGGTGTAAATTGATATAACTGTGAATGAACCATGTTGGCTGGAACTATCTCTTTGGTACGGGCAGAGAAGGTTTTCGAGGGAGAGATTGTAACAAGCAGGGCTCTACAGTGAGAGTATTTCACTCGCATTTACGTTTCATTTAGGAGTACATGTACTCCTTGGAAAAAAGTTAGCGTAGGGCCCTGTCAAGTCAATTTTATGCCGAAAAATAGCTCGTAGGTGGACGGAAGAGCCACAGCTGATTAAGTAGGTGGACGGAAGAGCCACAGCTGATTAAGTAGGTGGACGGAAGAGCCACAGCTGATTAAGTAAGTGGACGGAAGAACCACAGCTGATTAATTAGGTTTACTCAAAATCTCTGTAACCTGAGAAAGTCTCGTAAAAGTGGACGGAAGAGCCACACCAGATTAATTAGGTGAACCAGAATTAATCGAGCGCTAGAAAGTGCTCACGGAAAGATTTTGAGTAAACCGTAATTACAGGAAGCATATTTGCTAAACCTTGCCGATTTGAGGTGACAAAATCGGATCTGTCAGAGACGTCTCACAGATTATTAGACGCGCGTCGAAGGAAAATCCAGGAGAGATAGAAATCAGCCAATATGGGGTCATCTCAAAGCAAGCTTGAACAAAATTTTATAGGCTACACCAGGTTTTCTGTAAAATGGAAAAATTACGGCCAGAAATGCATGCAAGAAATTGGGAAACGGATGATTGTTAAACAAAGGGGAAGTGAAAATATTTGTACTAACAAACGCACACGACGCACACACAAACACATACACTGATTTTCTTTCTGCTATCTGCAATGAAGAAACTGCTTGCAAATCTTTTTGTGTGTCTGATGAAACTTTGAGCAAAGCTATGACTGATGATTTGAGCAGTGTTGTAAATGATGAGCGTATGAGATTGTGCAAAAGTACAGGGTTTTTCTGAAGTGCCAATTTATCCGTTACTAGTCAAAGAGTTGTTGTAGTTTGTTCATGAGTGTAAAAATGTGAACAAACAGTGAATTGTTGGATGGAAAAGAAGCAGATAGAAGAGAACAGAGTCGATAGGAGAAGGAACTGACATGTAGGGAAGAGAGAATGTTTTTTCTGATGGAAAATACAAACAGTGAATTGTTGGATTGAACAGATACAGAGGAAACTGGCATGTAGGGGAAGATAAAATTCATATTTATGAACGCCTGATTAAGTCAAATTAAGTTGAAATGATATGAAAAGTGAGTTTTAGATAAAAATAAGGCATTGAGTATGATTAACAGGGATTAACATGATATAAAGATAAGGAATGTTTCATTAAGCAGAACGGGAAAAATTCTATATTTTAGAGATAAAATAATTATTGAAATGATGTTTATTTTGACAACCATTGTCTTTTGAACCTAAAGGGTCCAGCTATGCTGGGAGTATAGCAACAGCGCTTGCTTGTTCAACCCAGCTTCCGGATGTTAATATGTACGTGATTTGTAATCAGTGTTGTTGATGATAACACAATTAGATAGATGTAAAGACAACTATGTCCGAAGATTTGGGAAATCAATAATGTACAAAGTCAGATATTTTGTTGAAATTAAGTCATTGAAAGACAAGGACATTGTCTGTTTTATAAAGGAAATTATGGGTTGGAGATAATTTCCCTAGACACGTATGACTAAAAGTTAATCAGAAACTTTGTGAAACCCGCTTAGAATATTTAGATTTTCCACGTCGCTTATGAAAATTAATGTTCTGCCAATAATAATGATGTGGATGTGCTTTATTGTATTAATGTTATGAAAACAAGGCCATTTAAGAGTAGATTGCCATATTTTTATAACAAGAGTTGAAGGTGCAAACGGCTAGGATAGCTGTCTGTGTAATTTAGAGACTGAGAACAAGATTTGAGGAATCTTGTGATTTCTGTGAAACAGTAGAGATAAGTGGAACTGAATAATGATAATATTAAGTTGAATCTGCATACTAACCATTTGAATAAGCTATCAAACCAGTGTTAATGAAATTAATGACATGCTAAATTTCTTTATACTGTATGAAGAGTAACTGAATAGTCCTGATACAAAAGAGAGCAAATGCTGTAAGCAGCTCTGCTCTGAAGCTCTCAGTTCAAAGAGATTTGCAGATTATGTTTTTGTAAAAGTTTGATTCTGATTGGAAAGATCAACTTTGACTGGCTCCAAACAAAGAAAGTGCCAAACTAACACAAATTTAAAGAAAAGTCTGTGTTAATATGGGTTAGAAAGTAGATCAGTGTCAATATGATGAAGATTGTGATTCGGCTATTGTAATTGAATTTGCAGCGGACAGTGGGGGGAAATGCAGAGAACTTATCAGGGGCTCTGTTTGCATTTCATGAATAAGAACACTCTGCTTCAGGGGTGTAAAGTAGGGTGGAGATGTTAGAAAGACCACAGGGATAAGACTGTAGGTAGAATAACAAAGAGTGTTTTATTGCGGTCAGCGAAGTCATTCAGTGACTGTAAAATGCGATGATATAGAGAGACAAATCTAACGAATG
This sequence comes from Leuciscus leuciscus, assembly GCF_965113295.1. Lineage (NCBI taxonomy): Eukaryota > Metazoa > Chordata > Actinopteri > Cypriniformes > Leuciscidae > Leuciscus > Leuciscus leuciscus. The sequence goes on along the minus strand of NC_138725.1, from coordinate 28,940,773 downwards.
ATTTATAGTGATAATCATAAAATGTATGACAAAGCAGAGAGCGCAGCCTCAAAAGCTAGTAGGAACCATAGAAGCAGATTGATAAACTCCTAGAGAAAACATTGAAGTCGGGTATTAAATTATGGTAATTGAAAACCTGACAACTCAAATTGAAATGAAATTTGAAACGTTATTAAGAACTAGAATAATTATTATTTCTTTAAGAAAAATAAGCAGAAGCAGTGTTACAGGATTAACAGTTGCAAAATGTAAAATGTATAAAAAAGGCATTTGATTAAACAAAAGCTTGTTGTTGACTATGAAAAGAGCTAACAGCTGATGTTTTGGGTTCAAAAGATAAGATTGTGAATTGGCCAAAACAGGCTTGCTTATCTGGATTTGGTATGTGCTGTGACTGAAACTGCCACAGTTTCAGTGCAACAGAGACTCATTCTGAGTGGAAATTTGTAATGTCTAAATTACAATACATGTAATTTATGGAAAAGATGCCTTAAGATGGTAGATAAAGTCTGAAGTTAAAAGTTTATGAGAATGCAGTGTATCAGTCCTGAATGCCTCAAGAGTCTCTCTCTCATTCAATGTCAGCTGAAAGATGTTGTCTGAGCCTGTGTAAAGCACAGTGTTTCAGTTGAAAATCATAGACACAGAGATGTTAAAGGAAATCATTGCCATTCAAAGGGCAATTTGTACTTAAAACGCTTTAAAAGTAAAACTGAAAGACTTTAAAGAAGTCTTTAAAATAATACTGTTTTGAACTTGTTTATTTTGGGACCAGTGACTGTCTCATTTTAGCCCCCACCATAAAACAGGGCCGATGGCTCCGGCTACAGAAGTAACAGTACACTGAATGTACGATTGTGATCTAAATTCACTGAGTATAATCTAAGCAGCTAGGTTGCTGCCTTTAAAATGATTAATGAATTTAAGTGATTAAATACTGCTGTTTATTAATCCGTCTCCCTATGTTTAACACTAGTAGGCAGTCCGAATGGCTCTGATGACTCTTGAATGCGCCTTTTCCTAAGCTCCAGAAAACAACAGATTATGTTGAAGAAAACGGTCACAGATTCTGTAATGGGGAAAAGCGGTTACCAGTGTGTACGAGTGATTACTTCAAAGACGGGTAAGATCTTAAGGCCAAAAGGACAACCTAAGACAGAAGGATCACGCAAAAACACTGGGCATTTCCTGATGGAGGTGTTTTTATGTGAGATGGATATGAGAGTGGCGCTGATTGACTGAGTGGCGATCAGCTTCAGCAGATCATTGAGAGGCGAGATGAGCTGTAAGAAGTTCAGTCTGCCCCAGAAAATGTGAGCCCCTATACCACTCACAAGAAACCGCGTTGATTGTATGGCTTGTCCTCCATTGTGACGTGTCTGCATCTATGCCAGGGAGACAACACCCTGAAGAAAAGAAAATTATTGCTTAAGAGCTAATGGAAATAGGCTTTCAAGAGCCAACTGAGACCGTGAGGTGATTGTCATTATTTGTTGTGGAGACCGTAACAAGACGTATTAATTTATATAAGGAACATGATGTTGGTTGCCTTATGGGCAAAGAAAATTTTGAACTTCTGAAGATCGTTAGACATGGTGGTGGCTAAAGATGAGAACAGCTTGTGATGAGTCAAGAGAAATTTCTGAAAAAAAACGAAGGTTAGGTGAATTGAGTATTTAAACTAAAGATAACCTTAGAAAAGATCATAGCATAATGTATTTTAGATTATTGTAATGGTTCTAATTTGAGTCAAATATTTGTATTTTGACATTTGTGAACTATTAAGGATTGACTATGACTATGATTATTTTAGTTACAGTCCTAGGAGGCTGTTGAAAAGATGATTTGCTTATAGTGAGAGAGAAAGAGACTGTTTGAGTGGACTGCTGAGAGACTGCTTGATACTCTGTCTGTCTTTCTGTTATCAGTCAGATAATGAACCAAAAAAACAATCCAGCTGACTTTTCTAAAATCAAATGAATAATGAACAGACATGCCTTGAAACTGGTAAAGAGGCCATAAATAAAAACATTAGATAAAAGATACAGGAAAATGTAAGGTTAAACTGTCATTTAAAATTTAAATATTTTTAGAGAAAATATATCAATAAGAAATATGAGCGGTTCATAGTCAGGGATGAGTGTGAGTGTTAATTCATGTTTTGAACAGTATGCGTTAGTTAAGGACAACGTTTGGGTTAGCAAACTTTATCCAAAACAAATGTTACCAAATAAATATTAACAAATATTGCAGTTTTTCCTGTAGCTCAAACATTAGAGTGTGACACCTGTAACGCCAAGGTCATGGGTTCAATTTCCGAGGGAAAGCAAGAACTGATAAGAATGTAAATGTGTACCTTGAAATGGAAGTCACAAAAGCGTCTGATAAAAGTAAGAGAATTTTATTACGTTAAATTTATGCACGAGATGAGTGTCGTGCATAAAGAGGAGGATGAATATGCTCGTGGCGGGAACAAGAGAACGCACAGTAAAACAAGTGGTCAGATGAGTCTTTGAACTTTTTAGTATGGATAATTTGTATTCAGGCCACAAACAAAGACATTTCGGCCTCACAGGGGGGGCTAAACCCACTGTCTTCACAGCAGGCTGAGAGGTTATCTAGCTTTGACCTCATCGGTATGTAAGGACAGTAAAAGTCCAGGGGGAACCCACTGGTGGTCAGATAAGAGCCTTTCAACTCTTCAGGGGATCAGAAGGACCATTTGCATTCAGGAAAGTCCAGGAGAGGTTAGAAGAACTTTATTTGTCTTAACCAGCCAGATCTGGTTTACTAAGGGGTTCACATTTGCTGAAAGCCATCGCACAGGTGGGAAGATAAATGTTGGGAGGACATTGGGTTTAATTGTGTGCATTGTTTGTATTTTAAGTGTGCTAATAACAAGAATTGTTTCGACAGGAAACGCCGGAGCAGATGTGGCAGCACAGCAGACAAAAAAAAAAAACTATGTGACAATAACCTCAACATTTGTTTTTCTTTACAGAAGATGCAGACTTTGCGCATGGCATGAGCAAAGTGGCAGAAAGGTGCCATACCTTGCGCAGCGCATAACTTAACATTTTTTCATTTTGCAGGATGTCAGAACGGATTGAACCAAACAGAACTGATTCTGTATTGTTTTGTTAACATGAGCAACATGGGTTGAATGTTTTTTTTAGGGGAACAAGAACCCTGAGTGCTATTCAATGAGCAAGAAATTATCTGGTGATATGTTTCAGGTTGAAAATTTCACAGGTCACACCAAAGGGACGACAAGACAAGCGGTCACTAACAAAATCACTTAAGGTCTCCATTTAGCAGGTGACAGCAGACAGTAAATGACTCATTCCAGTGGGGGTGCGATCGTGATCTAAGGGAAAATCTTGTAAGGATTTGAAAATGATTGAAGAGTGTTAGACCTGGGTCGAAGCATCTGACCTTAACCACACCAACCAACGTCAGCAACCCAAAACACCAACGCAAAGAATAAAGTGGGGGATCAATGATATGTGCTAGAAACTATCTACCCCGCCAACGTTGGAAAAATCCTCTCTACGGCATGCAAAGTGTCATATTGGTGAAGATGGAACGTCCATGAGGCAACGAGATGATCAACATATCTGGAGAAAATGTTGACCAATTAATGGTTGAAGAAAAGTTTTGTGATTTTATTTGATTGAATCAAATTAGGGCTTAGTATTGATATAAATCTAATCATTTGACTTGTGCAAAGAAAAATGTGTTTTCAGGTAGAAGATCTATTAATTAATGTGAAGTATGGTGATAAGAAAAAAGACGGTATGTAATGGAAAAGTCAGGGATAATTTCGAACAACGAATGATCAAATTATAAAACTTTTCGGGTTAGATTTTATTAAATAGATTTTAATTAAATACAGCTTTAGAAGTAAACCATTTCCTGACAAAATGTTGTGATTAATTGAAAAAGCTACATATACAAATACATAGTGTTATGATTGTATGTGTTATTCTGATAATTTTGTTATTAATGGGTACAGTCTATCCTAGGGATGAACAAAATATGCAGATGGTACGAGTGACGGAAGTTGCAATTATAGTCATTTACGTTTTTCTTACTATATGCTTTGAGCTATGTCTGGGATGACTGAGGGTCTGGTTCTCAACCAGGAAAATGCGATAACAATGTTTGTTCATTTTTAGCCCGGTTTCAGACAAAATGCTTATTTATTTGATACAAGCTTTTTACTTTTTCAAAGTTCAAGTAGAGTGATCAGGTATACGAGAATAAGACATGAAGGGCATAACTGTGATGTAAGAAACTTGAATTAATTCTAGTCTTATGTAAAGACTTGAATTGATTCTATTCTGAAGATTTAATAGCGTAATGGGTTTAATTAAAATTAGAAAACAAGGCTGAATTTTTATATATAGTTTATCAGAGAATGATAAAGAGGAGGAATTGTTGTGGGAAAAATTAATCTTTTCTTTAAATTTGTTTTCAATGATTTAACAAATGAATGCCATACATTCATTTGTCTGTATTTTGAGTTTATTTTATGATGTTAATACAGCTGCAGGGTGTGTGTGTGACTCAGAGGTGAGAAGATTAGGGGGTAAGGGGAGCCACAGGGGTTCCTCTGTGTCTTTTGTTTAGTGGGGGCTGTAAGAGATAGCTTTTGAAAGAGATAACACTATAAAAATGCGGGCCCACCTCTGCTCTGGGTCTCACTCCGTCTGCAGCTGGTCTGCGGGTGGACTGGGACCATTTCTTGCAAGAAATAAATATCTTTTAAGAACAATTTGATCCTGATGTCTCTTATGCCTGATGCTGTTTTGTTAGTTACTTGTTTTTGCCTCTACAGTTTAATCACAGAAACACAACAGTATGATCTTCTTTCAATTTAGTACTTTTAACAATCAGTTCATTCAACAGCAAACAATGCAGGATACATGTTTCAAATCACCGTTGTTGCTGAATTAATTACAGTAATACAGGCTATGCCACATTAGAGAATACACATGCATAACCTAACTTATGTAACTGAATCCATAATGTTTGTAATAGTATCTATCCAGTGTGTTATCATGAAGCACAGCCATGAGCTTCTGTGCTAGAACAGAGTTTGCTGGCAGTGAATACAGTAAATGATTTTGACTATCTGACTGAATATACTGTAGTGGACCTTTACAGATGAAGGGTGAGTTACAGTAATGTCTCTCCCATGTTTACAGCATCACATGGCATACATACTGTAATGTAAAATGCTGTATTTAATGCCGTCTCTCCCTTCTACTGATGCGTCTCTGATCAGTCTGAAGTTTTACAGGCATCGACTGTTTCCTCTCCCTTATACTCTATCTGCTTTACAGTATTTACACAAATGGCAAATTTCTCTGTATCTTTATCTCTCACACACACACACACACACACACACATGCGTGTGCACACACTTTGAACATCATGGTGGTTATTATCTATAAATCACTTATTTAAAAAGAATTCATTACATTTGGTTATCCATTTCGGAAATTGCAAACAAGTTCTATAGAAACTGTATATAGAATCAATATCTATAGAAATCTATAGGTATACCAAATGATTCATTGATTAACCATTAAGATCAGTTGGATTAAATAATCTCTACTGCTTCTGTCTCCTGCCCTGTTTAACTTATACATGGACAACCTCTCAAAGCAGTTGGGGATATGTAAGACGGGTTGTGTAATAGGAAACACTCTGTTAAACCACCTGATGTACGCAGATGATTTAGTTGTTATGTCCCCCAGTACTGTTGGGTTCCAGCAGTTGTTGGATATATGCTCCAAGTATGGGGGTGAGTTTGATGTACAGTACAATGCAAAGAAGAGTGTTGTGTTGGTTTGTAGGACTAAGGAAGATCAGAAGCTGCACTTCCCTATGTTTTACCTGTCAGGGCAATGTCTCTGTGTATCTAACTGTACAAAATATCTTGGAAGATGGAAGATGGTGCTGACATGTATAGACAAAGACGAAAGTTTTATGTCCAAGCAAACATGTTAGTCAGGAAATTTCATTACTGCTCTGATGATGTGAAAGTGCACTTGTTTCGTGGTTACTGTACCCCTATGTATGCAGCCCCATTATGGGTCAACTACAAAAAGGAGACCATGCGCAAACTGCAGGTAGCATATAATGATTGTCTGAGGATACTGCTGAAGAAGCCCAGGAGCAGCAGTGCAAGTAAGCTTTTTTGTGACTTGAGGCTAAGCTGTTTACAGGCCCTCTTGAGGAACCTAATGTTTAAGTTTATGTGTCGATTTAATGAGGCACAAAACTATATTATAGTAAGGCTCACAAGTCCCAGGTGTAGCTCGGTCCTATATCAATCACATCTATGGAAGCATTGGTATGACTGCCTTTTAAGACTTTTGTGAAAAAGGGTGTATTGTATATGTTTATGTAATTTTTTTGTTTGTTTGTTTTTTGTTTTTTTGTATGGTGTATGTCCTGCTGTTGGGCCTAGAGCCTGTAATAAAGTTTATATATAATACACATATTCAGCGACTGGCAAATCGGGAGCCCTTGCACTCAAGGGCTGTCGTTGCTCGGCAGGTCACGCGTGTAAGGCAGGCGCGGTCAGGTCGACATTCTGCGACTGCCTCCTCATCCTCTTCTTCTTTGACATTGGCGGGCTGGAACATCAGAAGTCTTGGAGTGCACTCCGATCTCAACAGTGCTCCTCCTCGGAAATCAGCCATCATTGACTGCGAACTATCTCGCCTCAGAGTGGATATTGCTGCTATAAGCGAGACTTGGCTGCCGGGCAGTGGTTCGGTGCGCGAGAGGAACTACACCTTTTTCTGGTATGGTTACCCAGACGACCATCATCCAATGCATGGAGTCGGCTTTGCTGTGCGAAACACCCTGCTGTCCACGGTCTCTCAACCAACTGCTTGCTCTCCACGTCTAATGTCCCTGCGGATGTCACACTCAGCTGGCTTTCTCACTATCCTCTCTGCCTATGCACCCACTCTTGATGCATCTCCTGAGGACAAGGACGCCTTTTATGCCCACGTTAGCGAGGTCATTCATTCCGTCCCGGCTGGGGATGATCTAGCTCTGCTTGGGGACTTCAATGCCAGAGTTTGGGATGTCATTGCCTGGAGGCCGGTCTTGGGTCATTTTGGGATTGGTAGTATCAATGACAACGGCCAACGTCTCCTTGAGTTGTGCGCTGCTCATGACCTATGCTTACCGTCTTCCTTTTCATCTGGACCTATTAGATCCAAGGTTACCTGGATGCACCCCCGGTCCAAACATTGGCACCAACTTGATCACATTATTGTCAGGAGGCGCCAACTCAACGCTGTCAAGAGGTACAGGAGCATGCACTCTGCGGACTGTGACACCGACCACGCCCTTATCCGCTGCTTTTTAAAACTCACTCCAAAGAAGATTCACAGTGCCACTCCAAAGCCCACTCCAAAGTTAACCCTCTGGGGACCAAAAACGCGCCCGCGCGTTTTGCTCGTTTTTTTTTTTTTTTAGCAATGAAAATAAACACTAAATGCTCTGTTCATTTTGATCTTTCATTTTCGTGTAATACATCAATCGATCCTGTTCAGTTTCTATTTTTTTTCTGTATACTCACAATAAAAATAAAGTGTTTTGCTTTTTGACAAATAAAGAAAAATTAACATGATGCGATTTCTGCCTTCTCTCTGTCAGTAAACTCCCATTTGAAACGCGTTCGAAAATGATCTATAACTCCGCGAAAATTCAGTCAAACAGGCAAACAGACCCACGGGCATAAAGCTTGAGATCGCAGCTTTTAAATGAAGTAATTTATATAAAAAACAAATATTCTCAGCTTCTGTAATCTGTACAAAAAGAGAGCGACTCCAGTCGAGCTCATTACGAGCCATTCAAAAGTAATTTGACCACTCCCCGGAGAGCGCGTGCTATTCAAACGCAAATTCTGAGAACGCCCACATCATATATATATTTGCTATATTCAAAATAATGAATACATATGATAAAATGTAGGCCTATAATCTTAAGCGAAGCGAAATCTTAAATGGTCAATATAAGTCTTCTTCTAAATACATCTTTTGTCCTTGCATTGTGGCGCAGTCAGTGTCACACCTGAATGAATGGATAATTATGCAGAGTCATTATGCAGAGTGGGTGGGACATTGTAATCTAAGGTGTAAACTACTCCTCCCCCTCGCATATTGGCTTTCCAAGCAAAACCTGTTTTACACCATTTAAATCAATGTATTTTTTTTTTTTTTGTGAACGATAAAGCAAGACTATTTTCACATAATTTTGAAGCTAGAACTCAAAGGGACAACATCAATTAGTCAAAAGTCTTGTGGACACATATTTAATATGTGTTTTGTGGTCTTAATTCAGCAACTTTCATTTTAATTGTTTCCAATAACCACGCATAAACATTATTCTCTTAAAAATACAAACATCTACATACACGTTGCTCGCATATTATGGTAGCCCTGTTTGTGCTATATAGAGTGAATTTACACCTTTGCCATTAACATGTTTATAAATAACTGAAAAAAGCACAAATGTCAGAGCATGTCAGAACATCTCAAGGACCCCAAAAACACCTTGGTCTCCAGAGGGTTAAACACTGAGTTGATGTGGAAACATGAATACGTGGCAAGATTTTGTGCGTGTATGGAGGGCCTTCACTTCAGATCTGACGACACTCCTGAAAACATCTGGGCCGAGCTAAGAGGTTCCATGATGGAGGCTGCATCTGAGGTCTTTGGCCTTGGTAGTAGGAAACAGCCGGACTGGTTCCTTGCAAGCTCTGCTATTCTGCTCCCGGCCCTTGCTGACAAGCGTGCTGCCCGTCTCAGTGTTCTCCAAGATAGAAACGACTCCACTATCGCTCACTATCGTAAGGCCAGGAATGACGTTAAGCGTATCACACGCCAGGCCCACGAGCAGGATCTTAGTCGGAGGGTAGAACGGTGTGGAAGTACTGGGAACATACGCGGCATGTACAGCGGCATCAATGAGGCACTGGGTCCTACAGTGAAAAAAAAACAGCACCTTTGCGAGTCAATGATGGCACCATCATCAACGACCTTCCAGGCCAGCTTGGTAGATGGGTTGAGCATTACAGCTTGCTGTATGGCACTCCTGTGGATGTCGACTTGAACACTGTTTCTGCTGCTGTCCCACAACTACCTGTCTTTAACGAGCTGGATGCGGAGATCTCAACAATGGAAATCAAGTGTGCGATTGCAACCATGAAGGATAACAAGTCACCGGGCAGCGATGGAATTCCAGCGGAGCTGCTGAAGTGTGGCGGGGCAGTGTTGGTCAGGCGGCTTCACTGCTTGTTTTGATACTGTTGGCAGAATAAATGTATCCCTAGCGAACTCAAAGATGCCAACATCATCACTCTTTATAAAAACAAGGGTGACAGGCAGGACTGCAACAATTATCGAGGTATTTCGCTCCTTAGCCTTCCAGGAAAATGCCTTGCCCGTGCAATCCTCCCAAGACTGCAGCGTGTTGCTGACCTCGTCTAAGGGCCAGAACCAGGGTGAAGCGCGTCCTTGTGAGTGAGTTGCTCTACGCAGACAACGCTGCATTCGTGGCTCACACTGAACAAGAAATTCAGGAGATGTGCAATTCTTTTGCCACTGCCTGCACAGAGTTCGGACACACCATAAACCTCAGTAAGACAGTGGTGATGGCTCAGAACGTTCCTGCTCCCCCTCACATCACCATCAATGGCACAGTGCTGTCGGTTGTCGAAAAATCTGTCTATCTCGGCTCAACTCTGACAGCAAACAACAGCCTTGATGCTGAACTGAATACCAGGATCGGTCGTGCCTCAACAACCTTTGGGCGTCTTCAGTCTCGTATCTGGAACAACAGCCACCTTTCTCTCAAAGTAAAGGTGCGCGTATATGAATCCTGTGTGCTCTCTGTTTTATTATATGGAAGTGAAACGTGGCCTACATACCGGCGGGAGGAGCACAAGCTTAATGCTTTCCACTTCCGTTGTCTACGACAGATCCTTGGCCTGTCATGGCAGGATCGGGTCCCGAACACCACCGTGCTGAAGCTCACTAACAGCAGTGACATGTACACCGCAATCCGGAGGAGACGTCTTGGATGGATCGGCCATGTGCGTCGTATGCCGGATGAACGTATCCCAAAGATTATCTTCCATGGGGAGTTAGCTGTTGGACATCGCCTTTGTGGTCGACCAAAGCTCCGTTTCAAGGATGTTGTCAAGCGGGATATGAATGTCTTTAACATCAACCCTGACCGATGGCATCATATAGCGGAAAATAGAGCAGCTTGGCGGTCTGCGCTGACAGAGGGCATAACTATGTCATGCCAAGCTTACATTAGCTTTTGCACGGAAAGACGGCATGCTAGACATTGTTTAGATCGGAGCTCGCGCTGCAAAAGGCCTTGATGGATATAGTGGGTACGGAAAGTATTCAGACCCCCTTACATTTTTCACTCTTTGTTATATTGCAGCCATTTGCTAAAATCATTTAAGTTTTTTTTTTTTTTTTTTTTTTTTATTGTACACACAGCACCCCATATTGACAGAAAAACACAGAATTGTTGACATTTTTGCACATTTATTAAAAAAGAAAAACTGAAATATCACATGGTCCTAAGTATTCAGACCCTTTGCTGTGACACTCATATATTTAACTCAGGTGCTGTCCATTTCTTCTGATCATCCTTGAGATGGTTCTACACCTTCATTTGAGTCCAGCTGTGTTTGATTATACTGATTGGACTTGATTAGGAAAGCCACACACCTGTCTATATAAGACCGTACAGCTCACAGAGCATGTCAGAGCAAATGAGAATCATGAGGTCAAAGGAACTGCCTGAAGGGCTCAGAGACAGAATTGTGGCAAGGCACAGATCTGGCCAAGGTTACAAAAAAATTTCTGCTGCACTTAAGAGCACAGTGGCCTCCTTAATCCTTAAATGGAAGACGTTTGGGATGACCAGAACCCTTCCTAGAGCTGGCCGTCCGGCCAAACTGAGCTATCGGGGGAGAAGAGCCTTGGTGAGAGAGGTAAAGAAGAACCCAAAGATCACGTATTCACACGGAGATGGGAGAAAGTTGTATTAAGTCAACCATCACTGCAGCCATCCACCAGTCCGGGCTTTATGGCAGAGTGGCCCGACGGAAGCCTCTCCTCAGTGCAAGACACATGAAAGCACACCTGAAGGACTCCAAGATGGTGATAAATAAGATTCTCTGGTCTGATGAGACCAAGATAGAACTTTTTGCCCTTAATTCTAAGCGGTATGTGTGGAGAAAACCAGGCACTGCTCATCACCTGTCCAATACAGTCTCAACAGTGAAGCATGGTGGTGGCAACATCATGCTGTGGGGGTGTTTTTCAGCTGCAGGGACAGGACGACTGGTTGCAATCGAGGGAAAGATGAATGCGGCCAAGTACAGGGATATCCTGGACGAAAACCTTTTCCAGAGTGCTCTGGACCTCAGACTGGGCCGAAGGTTCACCTTCCAACAAGACAATGACCCTATACACACACACAGCTAAAATAACGAAGGAGTGGCTTCACAACAACTCCGTGACTGTTCTTGAATGGCCCAGCCAGAGCCCTGACTTAAACCCAATTGAGCATCTCTGGACAGACCTGAAAATGGCTGTCCACCAATGTTTACCATCCAACCTGACAGAACTGGAGAGGATCTGCAAGGAGGAATGGCAGAGGATACCCAAATCCAGGTGTGAAAAACTTGTTGCATCTTTCCCCAAAAGACTCATGGCTGTATTAGATCAAAAGGGTGCTTCTACTAAATACTGAGCAAAGGGTCTGAATACTTAGGACCATGTGATATTTCAGTTTTTCTTTTTTAATAAATGTGCAAAAATGTCAACAATTCTGTGTTTTTCTGTCAATATGGGGTGCTGTGTGTACAATAATGAGGAAAAAAAATGAACTTAAATGATTTTAGCAAATGGCTGCAATATAACAAAGAGTGAAAAATTTAAGGGGGTCTGAATACTTTCCGTACCCACTGTATATATGTAAAAAAGCCCATGTTCAGTTTATGTTCATTTATTATAAGGGCTGTGCAGCTATTATGTTGGTCATTGATTTGAATGTGAGGAGGCGTGGCTTAAGCTGAGCGCACGCGCGGATCATTGTTTCGGTTTGGATCCTGAGGGAAAGTTGAAGTCCTGCAATCTTCCCTGAAAGGCAGTAAAATAAGATCGATTAAAATCTCTTTCTGCAGCGCCTTCACTTTGTGAACTGCAGGAGAGAATATTTGGGGTCTTCATTGGCAGCGGATGGTATTAAACTTCGTGCTGAAGTTTCCATGGTGACGATTCTTGAATAACCACATTTGAGAGTCATACATCGAGTAATACACATCCTAGGTCTACTTGCATTTATTATCGCAGAGGATTCATCATTCATCGGAGGGTCTGAGACGACAGCTTCACATCACTAATAAGTTACATTTCGAAGAGACTAACACGGACTCTTGTAATCATTGTTTTCACTGCCGAATCACAGACCAGCTGTATCCTTGAAATTCAACTCTGTTGAAATAATTCATTGTTTATTTGTTTATTATTTTGCGTAGGCCTACACTCTTCATATGTACATTTTCTTTACATTTATGTGATCTTTTGACTGTGAATATGTACACATTGTATTTGATTTGTTATCCAACATTTTTAAAGTAAAATAGAACAACATAGTAAGTCTGCCTGCTCTTCATTACTCTCGTGGTCATTGGACATCAAAATGTGGTAATCGATATATATATATATATATATATATATATATATATATATATATATACACACACACACACACACCGTCCCCTTATATAAATACCCCGTATAGCCTCACAGACACAAGAAGTATACCTTGCCTCACTATCGTAAGGCCAGGAATGACGTTAAGCGTATCACACGCCAGGCCCACGAGCAGGATCTTAGTCGGAGGGTAGAACGGTGTGGAAGTACTGGGAACATACGCGGCATGTACAGCGGCATCAATGAGGCACTGGGTCCTACAGTGAAAAAAAAACAGCACCTTTGCGAGTCAATGATGGCACCATCATCAACGACCTTCCAGGCCAGCTTGGTAGATGGGTTGAGCATTACAGCTTGCTGTATGGCACTCCTGTGGATGTCGACTTGAACACTGTTTCTGCTGCTGTCCCACAACTACCTGTCTTTAACGAGCTGGATGCGGAGATCTCAACAATGGAAATCAAGTGTGCGATTGCAACCATGAAGGATAACAAGTCACCGGGCAGCGATGGAATTCCAGCGGAGCTGCTGAAGTGTGGCGGGGCAGTGTTGGTCAGGCGGCTTCACTGCTTGTTTTGATACTGTTGGCAGAATAAATGTATCCCTAGCGAACTCAAAGATGCCAACATCATCACTCTTTATAAAAACAAGGGTGACAGGCAGGACTGCAACAATTATCGAGGTATTTCGCTCCTTAGCCTTCCAGGAAAATGCCTTGCCCGTGCAATCCTCCCAAGACTGCAGCGTGTTGCTGACCTCGTCTAAGGGCCAGAACCAGGGTGAAGCGCGTCCTTGTGAGTGAGTTGCTCTACGCAGACAACGCTGCATTCGTGGCTCACACTGAACAAGAAATTCAGGAGATGTGCAATTCTTTTGCCACTGCCTGCACAGAGTTCGGACACACCATAAACCTCAGTAAGACAGTGGTGATGGCTCAGAACGTTCCTGCTCCCCCTCACATCACCATCAATGGCACAGTGCTGTCGGTTGTCGAAAAATCTGTCTATCTCGGCTCAACTCTGACAGCAAACAACAGCCTTGATGCTGAACTGAATACCAGGATCGGTCGTGCCTCAACAACCTTTGGGCGTCTTCAGTCTCGTATCTGGAACAACAGCCACCTTTCTCTCAAAGTAAAGGTGCGCGTATATGAATCCTGTGTGCTCTCTGTTTTATTATATGGAAGTGAAACGTGGCCTACATACCGGCGGGAGGAGCACAAGCTTAATGCTTTCCACTTCCGTTGTCTACGACAGATCCTTGGCCTGTCATGGCAGGATCGGGTCCCGAACACCACCGTGCTGAAGCTCACTAACAGCAGTGACATGTACACCGCAATCCGGAGGAGACGTCTTGGATGGATCGGCCATGTGCGTCGTATGCCGGATGAACGTATCCCAAAGATTATCTTCCATGGGGAGTTAGCTGTTGGACATCGCCTTTGTGGTCGACCAAAGCTCCGTTTCAAGGATGTTGTCAAGCGGGATATGAATGTCTTTAACATCAACCCTGACCGATGGCATCATATAGCGGAAAATAGAGCAGCTTGGCGGTCTGCGCTGACAGAGGGCATAACTATGTCATGCCAAGCTTACATTAGCTTTTGCACGGAAAGACGGCATGCTAGACATTGTTTAGATCGGAGCTCGCGCTGCAAAAGGCCTTGATGGATATAGTGGGTACGGAAAGTATTCAGACCCCCTTACATTTTTCACTCTTTGTTATATTGCAGCCATTTGCTAAAATCATTTAAGTTTTTTTTTTTTTTTTTTTTTTTTATTGTATTTTTTAACATTTTTAAAGTAAAATAGAACAACATAGTAAGTCTGCCTGCTCTTCATTACTCTCGTGGTCATTGGACATCAAAATGTGGTAATCGATATATATATATATATATATATATATATATATATATATATATATATATATATATACACACACACACACACACCGTCCCCTTATATAAATACCCCGTATAGCCTCACAGACACAAGAAGTATACCTTGCCTATATAAAGCTTAAAATGTCAAATTGAGTCAAAAGCAAATATTGTCTGATTGTAATCCGTATGAAAGGTGCATTTCTCTGTAAAGGCGCATCCACTTTACAGTGGAGATATGTTTGCAGCCGATACTGATTTACAAAACACTAGTTTATTAATAAACAATTAAAATGCCTCGTTAATTTTTTCAGACACATTTATTATCAATAGCCTACATTTACTGGTGCTTTGTGGCAAGATTTTCAGGAAACACAGCCAAAATCATAGTTTCTCTTGCCTCAACACATGTGCTATATAAACACAGAGTTGGATCAGCCAGAGAAAATTAATGTTAAAAAGGAAAGGGTCAAAAGCCCAACTAAAGCAAACACTGGTCACCATAATGGTGACATGAAACGAAACATTCCATAAAACATTACCATCTAAACGTCTGTTAAATCTAAATAAGACCGTGTGTAGATGTATGACAGAAATAAAGTCAAACTGGTAAAATAATAAATGCAATAATGGTTCAAAGTCAGTAGTTCTTGTGTTTCTCTTTTCTGTTCTTGTTTCTCTTTCCGTTCTTGTTTCTCTTTTCTTCAGTGAGTCTGCTTGTTATCATCAGGTGTCACCACTAATGGCCAATCATCACTCAATTAATCACTTTTTATTTAATTATCTCATTAACTTCAACACTGCTTCAGCGTTAACTTAATTATCTCATTAACTTCAACACTGCTTCAGTGTTAATACACATATGTACACTGAAGAGTGTTAATTTAACACTGGGGATTTTGCTGTGTTCCCACACCTCTGCTCGTAGTTGTTATTCTGCTGAAGTGTCACATCCTGTTATTTCTCTGCATCATTTACTGTAAATCATGTCCTTTCTGGCTTAGCCAGTTAACCTCTTGTTGATTTTTTTATATCGTCATGTTCACAGTACGGTATTGGCATCATACAGAAACAAACCACAAACAAATATATAAAATATTTGTTATATTTAGGCTTTATTTTATAACCATTAAAACCAACTGCAATTAAAATGATTACATTTAGATTTAAATTTAAATTTAGAGGTTTAGATTCAGATTTAGATAAAAGGAGTGATATAAAAAATTGGTGTAGAAAAAACTTTTCACTCTGTAACTGCTAGTAAATTTTACAAACAATTACAAAAAAAAAACACATTGAATTTTAAGGGTTTAAAACTCGAACTTATTTACAACTTTGAAAAAAATATATTTTACTATGTTTTACAGTAAATTCCCCAGTGTTAAATTAACACAGCTGTGTTTATATGGGAACCACCAGTAGGGTGTTAAAAGTAACACTGAAGCAGTGTTACAGTTAATTAGATAATTAAGTCATTAACTGAGTGATGATTGTTCTATTATTGAAGACACCCGATATAACCAGAATCACTGAAGGAAAGAGAAACACAAAAGCTGTGTCCCAATGTGAAGGCTGCAATTTGTTAATACAGGTCCTTCTCAATAAATTAGCATATTGTGATAAAGTTCATTATTTTCCCTAATGTAATGATAAAAATTAAACTTTCATATATTTTAGATTCATTGCACACCAACTGAAATATTTCAGGTCTTTTATTGTTTTAATACTGATGATTTTGGCATACAGCTCATGAAAACCCAAAATTCCTGTCTCAATAAATTAGCATATTTCATCCGACCAATAAAAGAAAAGTGTTTTTAATACAAAAAAAAGTCAACCTTCAAATAATTATGTTCAGTTATGCACTCAATACTTGGTCGGGAATCCTTTTTGCAGAAATGACTGCTTCAATGCGGCGTGGCATGGCCGTAATCAGCCTGTGGCACTGCTGAGGTGTTATGGAGGCCCAGGATGCTTCGATAGCGGCCTTAAGCTCATCCAGAGTGTTGGGTCTTGCGTCTCTCAACTTTCTCTTCACAATATCCCACAGATTCTCTATGGGGTTCAGGTCAGAAGAGTTGGCAGGCCAATTGAGCACAGTAATACCATGGTCAGTAAACCATTTACCAGTGGTTTTGGCACTGTGAGCAGGTTCCAGGTCATGCTGAAGAATGAAATCTTCATCTCCATAAAGCTTTTCAGCAGATGGAAGCATGGAGTGCTCCAAAATCTCCTGATAGCTAGCTGCATTGACCCTGCCCTTGATAAAACACAGTGGACCAACACCAGCAGATGACATGGCACCCCAGACCATCACTGACTGTGGGTACTTGACACTGGACTTCAGGCATTTTGGCATTTCCTTCTCCCCAGTCTTCCTCCAGACTCTGGCACCTTGATTTCCGAATGACATGCAAAATTTGAGCAACCACTGAGCAACAGTCCAGTGCTGCTTCTCTGTAGCCCAGGTCAGGCGCTTCTGCCGCTGTTTCTGGTTCAAAAGTGGCTTGACCTTGGGAATGCGGCACCTGTAGCCCATTTCCTGCACACGCCTGTGCACGGTGGCTCTGGATGTTTCTACTCCAGACTCAGTCCACTGCTTCCGCAGGTCCCCCAAGGTCTGGAATCGGTCCTTCTCCACAATCTTCCTCATGGTCCGGTCACCTCTTCTCGTTGTGCAGCGTTTTTCGCCACACCTTTTCCTTCCCACAGACTTCCCACTGAGGTGCCTTGATACAGCACTCTGGGAACAGCCTATTCGTTCAGAAATTTCTTTCTGTGTCTTACCCTCTTGCTTGAGGGTGTCAATGATGGCATTCTGGTCAGCAGTCTTACCCATGATTGCGGTTTTGAGTAATGAACCAGGCTGGGAGTTTTTAAAAGCCTCAGGAATCTTTTGCAGGTGTTTAGAGTTAATTAGTGAATTCAGATGATTAGGTTAATAGCTCGTTTAGAGAACCTTTTCATGATATGCTAATTTATTGAGACAGGAATTTTGGGTTTTCATGAGCTGTATGCCAAAATCATCAGTATTAAAACAATAAAAGACCTGAAATATTTCAGTTGGTGTGCAATGAATCTAAAATATATGAAAGTTTAATTTTTATCATTACATTATGGAAAATAATGAACTTTATCACAATATGCTAATTTATTGAGAAGGACCTGTATAGTGACAATAGGCCTACATTTTGTAACTTTAATTTTCAAAATAACCAGTGGTGGTATGTAAGGAACTACATACTTCGTTAATACTCAAAGTAATTTTTCCAGACAGGACAGCAACACTACAAAATTGTTATTTTACAATATGTGACCTGATCCAGCAAAATGAGTCACAGTGACCCAAACTTCAAAATTGAGATTTTGGTATTAATGGAAAGAGGAGACCATAAGCTTTCAACTGATATCCTAGTCAAAGTCATACCTTGAATGGTTGTAAAGATATACACATTTGAATTATGGTCGTCTGCCCTCTTTTTCCAATTGAAAACCTGAGAAAATCGCTTTTAAAGTTTTTTGCCCGTTTTTTGTTGATATCTTTCAAAATCCATTGCATTTAAAGGGATGAACTATTTATTGTACAGCTTAATTTGACCAAAGACATTAATATATGCTATTATGCCAGGCTGAAGCTCAAATTATTTAAAAAATTTTATTTGAATAAATAATTTAAAAGGCACTTTTACAAACATTTAATAAAATCAGAAAGATTGAACAGAGGTGCTACAGTTTTGCTCGAGAGAGGGGGGGTGTGTGTGTGTGTGTGTGTGTGTGTGTGTGTGTGTGTGTGTGTGTGTGTGTGTGTGTGTGTGTGTGTGTGTGTGTGAGAGAGAGAGAGAGAGAGAGAGAGAGAGAGAGAGAGAGAGGCAGAGAGACAAGGAAACAGAGAACAAATAATGTTAGCCTATGCAATCATATCTTTGTGTAGGCTAGAAGATGACAATAACAGTGTAACATATTCATAACGGAGATACCAACAGTTAAATATTGGGTTTAAATAAATCAAACACATTGTAATGGATTCTCCTTGCAGATAAATACACTCACAGAATAATTGCACTCACTCACATCCATACACGATTAATACCACAGGGATGTCGCTGTCATCAGTGGATGACACGTCTCCAGATCCAAAACAATCACTGACTAGCCTAGCCACTCTTGATGACCAGCAGCAGAGCTTAGGTTAGAAGCCTCCAGTGAGTTCAACGTTTTTGGCGACTTTTTGGCGACTTTGCTCTCTTTTGACAGCGACATTTCTCAAATTAATAATATTTAATCTTTCTGAGGAGATCTGCTAGCTTGTTTACACATAGCGCTACGAGTCTGAGGAGGATGGCTGGACCAATCGCGTGCCGGTCAGTCGAAACGGGGCTTCCCATTGACAAATGATCAGCGTTTGTGTACATTTCTAAGCTTTATGATTGGTTCTATACAACGTGTAACACCATATTTGGAAAGCAGAGACGTTTGAGGGGATTCCCGGGAAATGCAGAGGTGACGAGAGGAGTTGAGAAAAGCAATATTCATTTCCAGTGAATTTAGTAAAGCTTTGTAAACTTTAATAGTCATTTAAATACCTTTTCTCAATTATCTGGACTACGAAACTTTAGGAGATTATTTTTGAATGTCTGTTCTTTGAAATTTAGCAATAATAATAATAAATAAAAAAATCTATTATTCCATTGTTTTTCCACATAAACGGCCCATATCTTAAAATGGAACGTTGCGACTTCCGACTCATTTCGCCAGATCGGGTCACATATGATGCATTGTTTTACATTAAACTACACTAAAGTATATAGTTTAAATGTATCAACCTTGAAAATATTCAGAAGTAAAATGCAACATATGCAGTAATATAAAAGCAGAACCATCATAAAAACCCAATGCGGTATTAGTGGTTATTAAAAGTACTTTAGTGTAATAAAGTATCTCAATATTTATTCCATGAGTCAGACCTGTAAACCTGTTGGTAGACAACTTAGTGGATAGTGAAAATATGCAGTCAAACACCATGGAGACCATCCCAGATGATGTCCCACCAGCAGGAGGCCTTACCAGGGTCTCTATTGTGGCCATCCCGGTCCAGCAGCACACCAGGGTCTCCCACTCAGCTGAATAAAAGTCTACATCATTTTTTCTTATTTTATGTACTGTAAATTTAAATGTTTGTGTTGATTTTGAGATGTTTAACGTATGTTGTAAATAGTTGTGGAGGAAAGGGTATAGAAGAATTTGTTTCATGTAGAAATTATGACTGTCATTACAAAAATAATGTCCAGAGCAATGAATTATCTTTTATTTACACATTTAAAGTTGCATAAAAATAAATAAATGTACAGATTTTTGACTGATTTTAACTGAAAAAAGTTAACCCTCTGGGGTCTAAGGTGTTTTTGGGGTCCTTGAGATCCCAGGTGAAAAAAAAGTGCACTAAAATACATTTTATTTAAGTGCACTTAGTACACTTCCATAATACACTTTCATAATGTACTTAAAGTGCTCTATTTTCGACACACTTATTTTGCACTTAATATACTAAAAGCTCATCTTTAGTACTGCTTAATATAAACTTAAAATCATCTTAGTGTACTCAATTGTGCTTTTTTGAGACACACTGAAGATGAATTTAAGTGTATTTTTAATATACTATTTCATATTTTTAAAAAATGTATTTTGTTACCACTTTAAGTATAATTGAAATCATCTTTAAATACAATAATAAACTATTTAAATTATAATAATAATAATATTAAATTATATACAAATTATACTTAGAATGTATTCCTAGATTAAAAAAAGTGCACTAAAATACATTTTATTACACTTCCATAATACACTTCCATAATGTACTTAAAGTGCTCTATTTTCGACACACTTATTTTGCACTTAATATACTAAAAGCTTACCTTTAGTACTGCTTAATATAAACTTAAGATCATCTTAGTGTACTCAATTGTGCTTTTTTGAGACACACTGAAGATAAACTGAAGTGTATTTTTAATATACTATTTCATATTTTTAACAAATGTATTTCGTTACCAGTTTTAGTATAATTGAAACCATCTTTAAATACAATAATAAACTATTTAAATTATAATAATAATAATATTAAATTTACAAATTATACCTAGAATGTATTCCTAGATTAAAAAAGTGCACTAAAATACATTTTATTACACTTCCATAATACACTGCCATAATGTACTTAAAGTGCTCTATTTTCGACATACTTATTTTGCACTTAATATACTAAAAGCTTACCTTTAGTACTGCTTAATATAAACTTAAGATCATCTTAGTGTACTCAACTGTGCTATTTTGAGAAACACTGAAGATGAACTAAAATACGCTTTTAACATACTATTTAGGCTTTAATTTATTGTTACCCCTTTTAGTACAATTGAACCCATCTTTATTGCATTTTAAATACACTTAAATTATTTAAAATTTAAGAATATATAATATATACAAATCATATTTATGTATTGCTCACATTTTTTTATATAGTAAATCATTTCAAATATGTTTTAATACTGTGAACAGTACCTTTATAAAACAATTAAATATGTTAATGGTGTATTAAAACACACATTAAAAAAAGAATTGTATAAAACACACACTTTGAAAGCTAGTAAACTTTAATGTATTACCCAGTGTACATCAGTACAGCAGCATATGTAAACTGTAAAAAAAAATACATTAACATAAAATACAGTGATCTGCAGAGGTATTATAAACAACAACAAAAAAACTAACTTCAATAAACCTAACTAGTCAATAAAGTGCAATCATTAATAGCTGCAAACAGTTACAGTACTGTTACTGATTGGTCTTTGAGTTTGCCTTATTGTTGCATTTCCTTCGAATCAGTGCTCGCACCTCAGACGTGTTGGAAATTGTTTGATCACAGTGTCTATGAAAGGGGAAAAAGATGAGTTTATTTTTATATTAAAGCAAAATTAACCTCTGTTAAAAAAGTAACTGTTCCCTATCAAAAGGGAACTTGCACTGCTTCGATGATGCTATTGGGGAACAATGTTCTCTTTTCAATTTCTCTACTAGTCGTGTGACTATAGGCTGTCGCCAGTCAAATTCTATTGCCGAGATTGTACAGCTTTTCAAACACCGGTTTACATGGAGGGTGTTCCCCATATCGTCATCAATGCAGTGTCTCATTCCCTGTTCTCAGGGAACAGAGGTCGTAACCTAGACGTTTTTTATTACAACACAGTACACTGTAAAAAAATTCTAACCTCTCCAAGTCAAAATTTTCTAGTGACGGGTCACATCTAAATTTTTTAATTGGCCCAAGTGCAATTCTTGTTGCAATAGTCTGTTAACATTGGCTCAATGAGAAATAATACGTCAGACTAATTGAAAAATTTAGATGTGATCAGTCACTAGAAATTTTTGACTTGGGGATGTAATTTTTTTTTTTTACAGTGTATAATGTTTTGACATTTCCCTCTGTTGTACATAAAAGGTGAAAAAGACATACTGTTAAATGTATTATAAATGCATTAAAGTATATTTGTTTTGTACTAAAAACATACTTAAGTACATATTTATTACATTTAATAGTAAGTCTTTTTCACCTAGTAAAAATGGAATTCTTTAACATAGCATGTAATGCTTAGTTCATATATTTTAACAGTAGACATTTAATATAACATGTTAATTAAGAAAAGGAGTTAATAAAATAGCTCTTGAACAACTGTGAAGTCTACATATGTCACTGTATCACAGCAAAAAAGGGCAATTTAGGCTAACCGTTTAACTGAAAAAGTATACGCAGCCAACAAGAATAATAATTAAAATGTACAACAAATGCTAATCTTGTTTTAGTCAGCCCCCTTTGACTTTGAGAGCAAAAAAAAAAAGTTATGTGCAGAAACACAAACTCTCAAACTCTTCAAAGAGTTAAGGAAATTAGAAGTAGTGCAAAATATTGTAAGCCATGACAAGTGACTTGCAGCTGTCCCAAAAAAACAATTAAATAGATTTTTACATGAATGAACACAAATTAGACTAGACTAAGAAGCTAGGAAAAAATGTTGGAAAAAAACTAGGACAAAAACTAAACAGTGAGCTATTTATTTATGCAAACAGCAACTAAAACTTACCAGTAACTTCTGATAACAGTATCTTCATCTCTTCGAGATTCGACTTGGAAAAAATAAAAACAACACTAACAGTTACTTTTTCTATTAACGTTAGAAAAAAAATCTAAATAGGCTACTGTCATGATCACTCATTAGTTGCAAAACATTTAAGAATTCCGTTAATCTTAGAAATAAAAACTGAAATATCGTAGACTAATGAAACCTTCACGTTTGAAAAGGTTAATCGCAAAAAAACTCACCTAATCCATATCGCGTGGTTTCCTCCAAGTCCTCTAAAGAAACACGATCGCTCTAGTTTGAATTTAGACTTCTATCTCTGAATTATTACACCGTGTCCTAACTACACGCGACGCGACGCCGAAATATAATCACATTCAATGAACGCACAGCCGTCAGCAAGCTCTGAGTGAGGTGTGAGCTCATAATTACACCAGAACCAATCACAGACGTTCAACAGCTGGAACCAATCAGGATTAGTCACGTGTGTTATTAGCGTTTTTCAAATTCAAACAAGTACAACATATTTTTGGACAACATTTAAACATATTTGGAAAATGTATCTATTATGCATTTAAAATAATATGATGTTGATATCCATGTGGGAATTTCAGTAGTAAAAACATGTAATGGACAACAGCCCTTTACAAGTAGCCTACAAACAAGTAAAAGTGAACAACATTCATTTTAAGTGCTTATTGCAATGCTTAATGATAGTAGACAAATGTTTATAATACATTAGAAGTTGGTACATTATACAAAAAAATCTAAAATATTAAAATGATAAAATGATAAATATTACAAATATATTGCAGTAGGCCTAAGTGTTTAAAGTACTTTAAACACATTAAAAGCTTTTTATATTTTAGATTAACCATTTTAATATTTTAGATTTAGCTATGTTCTTACACAAGTTACACAAATGTATTTTAATTAAGAGCAACATAAGTATGTTTTCTTTAAATACACTAAAACTTCACACAAATGGTAGATTGTGTTAGCATATTTCTTAAAAATGTAACTAAGCATATTTATTAACAATGTACTTGTAGTGCTTTTTTTTTGAAATATATTAAAAGTATGCTTGTGTTTAGCATATTTCTTAAAAGTATAATTAAGCATATATTTATTACCAATGTACCTTTAGTGCATTTGTTAGAAATATATTAAAAGTATGCCTGTGTTTAGCATATTTATTGAAAGTATAATTAATCATATATTTATTACCAATGTACTTGTAGTGCATTTGTTAGAAATATATTAAAATTATGCTTGTGTTTAGCATATTTATTTAAAGTATAATTAAGCATATATTTATTACCAATGTATTTCTAGTATACTTTTTAGAAATATATTAAAATACAATTCAATGTATTTTTTATGCACTTCAAATAAGCATGTTGGTAATACAAATGTATTATACTATTTGTATTTCAAGTATATTTTTAATACATTTAATACTATGTCTTTTTCACCTGGGCTAGTACCTTATACACTTAAAATTAATTTAAAGAATTAGTAATATTTAGTTTATTTTTATAAAGTGTACTTAAATACTACTTTTGGGAAAATTAAATTTTTGACTATTACATTTTGAATATATTTTAAGTAAAATCAATTTAATTTAAACTTATAATAGCTATCTAAAAGTGCACTAACAATGAACTATTTTTAATGTGTTAAAAATGTACTTCTGTGAACACTTCTGTGTATTTTTTCAATAGTATATCTTTTTTCTTATGCACTAAAAATACATTTAAAATATCAATGTTATTTAGTATACTTTTGCAATTACACTTAAGTACTACTTAAGTAAAAATATACTTTTAATTAGTGTATTTATAGTGTATAATTTTTAAACTTTTCTTTAGCACAAAAAATAGGAATGTACTACAAATGTACTTTCTTGTATTTAAGTGTTTTTTTAGTGCACTCAAGTACACTTTATTTTCACCTGGGAGATCCTCTAACACTGACCAATAGGAACACAATGATATTACCACTGACACTCTCTCATACCATTATTGGACTTTATTAACCACTATTAGTCCAAAAATAAATACACAGTATACAGAAAATCAACTTAAATAAGGCTACAATGATAAATTAGACAATATAGACCTATATAGATAGATAGATAGATAGATAGATAGATAGATAGATAGATAGATAGATAGATAGATAGATAGATAGATAGATAGATAGATAGATAGATAGGCCTAAATACAATATATGTTCTACAGGTTTTTTTACTGGCTGAATGTTTTGTGCCCAAGATTTAATTAGATTGTTTTAAAGATTGATGAATACATTTCTCTCTGGTTTTGTTTGGCAGCTGTAGTACATGTTTATGATTAGAAGAACATTAGAACACAATATGAAAAAAAGCTTTGTAAAGCAGAAGTTAAAATCACAAAATTAAAAATAAATAATTACAAAAGCAGAGTATAAATTTTAACTGGTAAGATGAATCTGAGCTTAGTAATTGACAGTATATTAGCCTACACAGTAAATTCCACAGTGTTAAATCAACACTGCTCAGAGCAAATATGGTCCCACTCTACAGAGTGTTAAAGTAACACTAAAGCGGTGTTAAAGTTAATGAGATAATTAAGTGATTAATTGAGTGATGATTGAGCATTATTGAAGACACCTGCAGTTAACAAGCAGAATCACTGAAGGAGAAAAGCACAAATTGTAAGCCACCGTTATGGTGATGGGTGTTTGCTTTAGTTGGGCTCTTGACCCTTATATGTTTACTTTAGAGTTAGTTTGGCTGTTGTATCTGAGTTATAACTGCCAGATGAACAAAGAAAAAAAAAGTGATCTGATGGTGTTGGTTATATTATGAAATTCATCATTTGAACTTGATCACTGAACTCATTATGAATCTTATTTCTGACTTCGATTTATGTTGTTGGTTACAAAATAACTGTGAATCTGCATAAATATCCAGAATTTTTTATATAATATAAAGGATTTCTTAAAAGTTGTTTAAAACAAAAAAATCTTTCCTTTAGGCACACACAGACATCAAGATTCAGTCTATGCATCTCAACAATGGTGACGAGCAGAATATTCATTTAGGAAAAGTAAATTAAATAGACAATTCAGATCATAATTTATTCATACCGCAATGCATGATGGGAGCCATTAATGAGTTGTGATTGGTGGCAGCCACTGCAACATGCTTTATTATTGTCACCATTGTTGAGATTCACAGGCTGATTATTGATGTCTGTGTTTCTAAATAAATTAATTTGAAAGTGTTTTGATCAGAACAATGTTTATGAAATATTTTGGATTATAAGTAAAGTATTGATAATCATATGCTGTTAAAATCACAAAGCTGCTGGTAACAAGATAAACCAAACTATCTCAATAAGTTTCATTTTTCAGATCACAGCATGATTATGTCAAAACATAACCAACACTATCAGATCACACTTTTACTTTGTTCGTTTGACTGTTATACATCAATAACAGCAGACAAACAACAGTAAAATTTTAAGTAAACATATAAGGGTCAAGAGCCCAACTAAAGCAAACACCCATCACCATAATGGTAACTTACAATTTGTGATTTTCTCCTTCAGTGATTCTGCTTGTTAACATCAGGTGTCTTCAATAATGCTCAATCATCACTAAATGAATCACTTAATTTTCTCATTAACTTTAACACCGCTTTAGTGTTACTTTAACACTCTGTAGAGTGGGACCATATTTGCTCTGAGCAGTGTTGATTTAACACTGTGGAATTTACTGTGTACATTTGATTTACCCCATTACAATAGTTATTACCCCTTTACAGTTATTGCTATCATAAAAATACACACAGGTTTAAAATTCTAAATAAGGCACATCTAATGTCCAAATAACAAATATTTTAGTATATATATATATATATATATATATATATATATATATAAATAATGTACTTTATTATGTCTTTCAGTTCAAACACATTTAACACAATTATACAAATTGACAGTTCCTTTAAAGACATCATATTTTCCCCCAATAAATATTCCTTATTTTTCCTTCTACTTTTTTTCTTTTGTGATAATACCCACCAACACATAGCCTAAAAACACACATGATTAGAACAATGACCAAAAAGTACATAGACACTTTTACATATGATTTAAGGGGGAAAAGACAAAAAACAATAAATAAATAGTAATAAAAATTTAACATTAACATATTTATATCAAACTCTTATAATGACACATAATTCCTAATAGTTATTCAAGTAATATTATTTGAATATCAAATATTCAATATTAAATAAGTAAATAAATAAAATAACAAATAACTAGAAATAAAAGGGAGGGAGGGTTATATAAAAATGTAGTTAATGTAGGCTAATATATATTCCTTTATTTTATGGAATATTCTTTGATTTTAGAGTTGCACAAATCTTTTCAAAATGTATACATTTGCTCTTAATTTAATGTTATCCTCTCCATAATGTACTTTAGAAACTAAATCTACTCATTTAAAACTGGGGATTCTTGCTTTCTCCCAAAAAATATTGCATTAAAAGCTGTAATTCTCAGCATTCTAAATAAGTATACACCATCTTTATTAAGTAGCATAGGTCCTATACCCAAAACTATATTTTGTATCTTTATATATTTAGTTTCTTAAAAAAAATCTTCCCTGAATTATAGGCTACTTCACTGAAGTACTTCTGTTCGCTAGAAGTTCACTGCAACTTATCCAACATCCTAAAGATAAATTATTATAATTAGAAGATATTTCTAGTGTTATAAAATATCGCATATTAATTTTCCAAGCAAAATGTATATTTTAGTCAGAATTATTGCGCTCCTATTTGGCGCGCATGCGCGCAGCAGCGCTCGTTCAATATGAAAATTAGCAGCAAAATGGATACATTTGCATGACTTTTGAACATTTACAGATGGATCGATTTGATCCACGATCGACCTCTAGGGCTGCTTAAGAAACGCGTGCACACGCAATTATCTAGACTAGATAAACCTGGATCTAATTAGTGAGATTGCGTGAGCTTCAATTACCTTTTATGGAACCACTTTAGCCCCAACTCATTTGTTAGGCTCATTCAAGTCCGGTTTTGGAGTTTAATCCCCACTTTTCTAAGCGGCTTTTATGGAACAACCCCCTGGTGTCTTCAATGTTGGCAATAAAAGATATTTTGTACATTTTACTCATTTTAAATGGTTAACTTTAAAGGAATTCATTTGATTAATTATTACTCAATTCTAATTTGTTAAATTTAATTAATAATATTGCTTGTAATCTGTTGCCTCATTTTTATTAATTAGATATCAATAAAATCAATGTATTCTTTTTTTTACAGTGTATATGCCCATTGAAAATGAACGCGTTTTAGTACAATACAAAATACATTAAAGAACCATATATTGTGTACTACTGAGCATTAACATGTTTAATGGAGCGGAAGATATGTGACAGACATAGCTGCCTATACACAGTAAATTCCACAGTGTTAAATCAACACTGCTCAGAGCAAATATGGTCCCACTCTACAGAGTGTTAAAGTAACACTAAAGCGGTGTTAAAGTTAATGAGATAATTAAGTGATTAATTTAGTGATGATTGAGCATTATTGAAGACACCTGATGTTAACAAGCAGAATCACTGAAGGAGAAAATCATAAATTGTAAGTTACCATTATGGTGATGGGTGTTTGCTTTAGTTGGGCTCTTGACCCTTATATGTTTACTTTAAATTTTACTGTTGTTTGTCTGCTGTTATTGATGTATAACAGTCAAATGAACAAAGTAAAAGTGTGATCTGATAGTGTTGGTTATGTTTTGACATAATCATGCTGTGATCTGAAAAATGAAACTTATTGAGATAGTTTGGTTTATCTTGTTACCAGCAGCTTTGTGATTTTAACAGCATATGATTATCAATACTTTACTTGTAATCCAAAATATTTCATAAACATTATTCTGATCAAAACACTTTCAAATTACTTTATTTAGAAACACAGACATCAATAATCAGCCTGTGAATCTCAACAATGGTGACAATAATAAAGCATGTTGCAGTGGCTGCCACCAATCACAACTCATTAATGGCTCCCATCATGCATTGCGGTATGAATAAATTATGATCTGAATTGTCTATTTAATTTACTTTCCCTAATTGAATATTCTGCTAGTCACCATTGTTGAGATGCATAGACTGAATCTTGACGTCTGTGTGTGCCTAAAGGAAATATTTTTTTGTTTTAAACAACTTTTAAGAAATCCTTTATATTATATAAAAAATTCTGGATATTTATGCAGATTCACAGTTATTTTGTAACCAACAACATAAATCGAAGTCAGAAATAGGGATCATAATGAGTTCAGTGATCAAGTTCAAATGATGAATTTCATAATATAACCAACACCATCAGATCACTTTTTTTTTTTTCTTTGTTCATCTGGCAGTTATAACTCAGATACAACAGCCAAACTAACTCTAAAGTAAACATATAAGGGTCAAGAGCCCAACTAAAGCAAACACCCATCACCATAACGGTGGCTTACAATTTGTGCTTTTCTCCTTCAGTGATTCTGCTTGTTAACTGCAGGTGTCTTCAATAATGTTCAATCATCACTAAATTAATCACTTAATTATCTCATTAACTTTAACACCGCTTTAGTGTTACTTTAACACTCTGTAGAGTGGGACCATATTTGCTCTGAGCAGTGTTGATTTAACACTGTGGAATTTACTGTGTAAGTATTGTAATGGTGCACAGTGTTGCAAGATTGGGATGGTGATTTCCAGCCCAAAAGCTCACCAAAACCCGCCGACTCAAAGAAAAAAAACGGCCAAAATTTTACTGCCAAAATAATGTGATATCATTTTATTACCATGTCATTCAAGGTTGATGAGCACCATTTTTTTCTCCTTAAAACAAAATAATGCTGATAAAAAAAAATAAAAAATAAAAAATCAGGGCAATAATTAGTCCATTAAAAGTCCAGGTGAACACTGTCAAAACAGCAATCAAGAATTTACCGATGACTTTAACCCTCGGAAGTACACGCTGCAGAACATAACGCAGAATTCAGCAGTCAAAACTGATTCATGATTCAAACCTTTTTCAGCAGTTGTCAGGGATGAGTGCAGTCTGGACGGTGTAAAAGTTGCAGATGTCAGGTTAGGCTAGTGTGCACATGACCATGGACAGGAATTCCCATATTCGATTTCAAATCAAGTCATTCAACAGTGCTCTGTCCTCTCAGAGTTATATTCACCATCGATATATATGCTGTTTTAAAAACTGTGCTTTTTTGTGTTAACGGCTTTTAATTGTAAGAGATGCCATAGAGCACAACATAAATGTTTTATATTTTAAAAAAACGTATCGTAAAATATGTAAAAGTCTTATTTCGCCTTTAAACAAATTAAGGCTTGAAAGATGTCTTCAAATAGAGCACAAAGACTTAAATTAATGAAGTCATGTAGTTGATTGTTGCATTGCATGTATTAGAAAAAAAGAAATGTTGTTCCTCAGTATCAGATCGTACTGTAAACGTTACATTCCTGAATGTATTGTATGTACTGTAAGTTATGTTAAAGGGTTAGTTCACCCAAAAAGTAGCTCATTTACTTCGAGCCGAAATAGCTAAACTACTGAGCAAAGGGGCTATAGAACCCCTATCTCTAGCTCAGAGCGAAGGGGGCCTGTACAGCAGATATTTCCTGGTGCCAAAGAAAGACGGGGGTCTCAGACCCATCTTAGATCTAAGACGGCTGAACAAAGCGCTTTCAAAGCGCCCGTTCAGAATGATCATGACCAGACAAATCCTCTCGCAAGTTCGCCAGGGGGACTGGTTTGTGTTGATAGATCTGAAAGACGCGTATTTCCAGATACAAATAGCGTCTCGTCACAGGCGATTTTTGAGATTCGCCTTCGAGGGCCAGGCATATCAGTATACAGTCTGATCTCAGCCTGTCTTTAGCACCCCGTACGTTCACGAAGTGCATGGACGCGGCCCTCGCTCCCTTGAAAATTCGGGGAATGCGAGTTTTGAACTACTTGGACGATTGGCTAGTTCTGGCTCAGTCTCGTACAGAGCTCATAGTACACACGACCATTTTGCTCGAGCACCTCGAGAAATTAGGTCTCACAGTCAATTGGGCGAAGAGCTCTCTGTCTCCCAGTCAGGAAATATCCTTTCTGGGCACAGATCTGAACTCGCTGTCAATGACAGCTCAGTTATCGCCACAACGCACACTGGCTCAAACAGTTTCAAAGGATGCTGGGTCTCATGGCCGCAGCATCACCAGTACTTCAGCTGGGGCTCCTTCGGATGCGCCCACTTCAGTTCTGGTTGCAAGCGCGTGTGCCGCGCCGAGCGTGGACTTCCGGTCTTTTTCGTCTCAAGGTCGATCAGAAATGCATTTCAGCTCTGAAACCTTGGACGGCGACTGACTGGTACTGGTCAGGAGTAAGCCTGGGGACTTCCTCGAGTGTGAAGGTGGTGTCCACGGACGCCTCCACCTCGGGATGGGGAGCGCTGCTCGAGGGCAGACTGTTCTTTGGCCTATGGTCAGAACGAGAAAAGCTCCTACACATCAACTGCTTGGAAATGATGGCAGTCTACAACGCGCTCAGGCGCTCCTATCCCCAGATAGCAGGACACCACGTTCTAGTCCGTTCGGACAACACAACAATCCTTCACAGGCTGATGGAACACCTCCTGGTTTGGGCCCAGCACAATTTGCGCTCACTGAGAGCAGTTCATGTGCCCGGCCACTTGAATTTGGGACCAGACAGACTGTCCAGGAACAATGTTCCGACAGGAGAATGGTCCCTACACCCACAGACAGTCCAATTGCTGTGGAAGAAGTTCGGCAAAGTGAAAGTAGACCTGTTTGCGTCTCACTGCCCGATATACTTCTCCAAGAGCAGGAACGCGCTGGCCCACGTGCTTTCCCCCATTACGCTCATACCTCAGGTAACAGCGGGTCAGGGAAAGTGGATGTTCGGTGCTACTAGTAGCTCCATTCTGAAAAAAAACAGGTCTGGTTCCCAGTTCTGATGCAACTAGCGAGCTCTTCCCCATGGCCGATACCTCTGAGGAGAGACCTCCTCACCCAGGCCAAGGGCTCGATTTGGCATCCTCGCCCGGAGCTTTGGGCCCCACATGTATGGGCCATCAATGGTTACCCGCTCACCTCCCTTCGGGAATACTAAACACAATCACGCAGGCTAGAGCTCCCTCTACGAGACGGCTCTATTCCTCAAAATGGTCTGTGTTTTCTAGCTGGTGCACAGCCCATGGCGTGTCACCCCAGGACTGTGGGGTGACGAACGTTCTTTCCTTCCTACAAGAGCTTCTGGAAAAGGGCAGAACCCCTTCCACGCTCAAGGTCTATGTGGCGGCTATAGCAGCGTTTGTTAAATCAACGCTAAGCTAGTCACTCGGGAAGAACGGTCTGGTCATTCGCTTCCTAAGAGGAGCGAAGAGGTTAAACCCTCCCAGACCCCCTTCAGTTCCCATATGGGACCTTTCCACGGTCTTGGAGGCCATGAAAGGTGCCCCATTTGAGCCAATCCAATCTGTGGATATCAAACACTTGTCCTTCAAGACAGCGTTTCTTTTGGCTCTCGCTTCAGTTAAGCGTGTGGGGGACTTACAAGCGCTTTCAGTAAGCGCGACATGTATGGAGTTTGGGCCAAATGACTCAATTGTCAGGCTTAAACCGAGACACGGGTATGTTCCTAAATCCCTCAACACACCGTTCAGGTCCCAGGTCATTTCCCTGTCGGCCTTACCGTTCCCTGAGGAGGAGAAGGACGCCGCTTTGCTCTGCCCTTTCAGGGCATTAAGAGCTTATGTGTCTCGCTCGTCTCCCTTCAGACAGACAGAGCAGCTATTCGTTTCGTTCTACGGACGCTCTAAGGGGCTAGCTGTAACGAAACAAACCCTATCCAGATGGATAGTGGATGCCATAGCGCTGGCATTCATCTCTAAGGGCCTACAGTGCCCATTAGGTGTCAGAGCGCACTCCACAAGAGGCATGGCCTCTTCGTGGGCTTGGTCCAGTGGGATTTCTCTACATGATATCTGTATGGCAGCAGGCTGGGCCTCCCCGTCTACATTTATCAGGTTTTATAACCTAGAAGTTCCCGCTTTCCAAGCTAAGCTGTTGTCGGTCTAAAAGCCAGTACTATCTGCCCTGAGGTCGGCTCAGATGCTGGAAACTGTTCGAGCGATGCTCACGGATCGATCATACAGCCCTGAGGGCAACTGTAAGACCCATATTTTTCATCAGATCAGGCCAATAACTTTGCCCTGACTGCGTGGAACACTATTATTATAATGCTCCCTGGTGGGATGCTACCTATTCAGGAATAATGCTTTAGCCTCTCTTCCTGGACTCTCTGTGAGTCCCTGATGATCATGTACCATGTGGGCCCCGGGCACATGCCCTTGGGACTTTGGTATTGGATCTCAAGCACGCAAGGCGTTTTACATTGTGTTCCCCAAGTGTAAGTTCTTACGCAGTACGAGAGAACCACTCGTAAGAGAACGTACTCGGTTACTAATGTAACCTCGGTTCTCTCTAGAGAGGGAACGAGTACTGCGTATCCTTGCCGTGCCTGCAGTTCGCTCTGGTTCGCTCCGGCGATGAAAACCAGTGAAGCAGCCTCTCGACGCTATATTTATAGCCCTAGGCCATGCCTATTTCGGCGGGACGCTATGCAAATGGCCGCGAAGCATCCCCATTGGCCAGGCGTCACCAGGGCCTCTCTCGATAGGCTGCTGCAGTTGCCGCAGAGCAGCCAATAGGCGCTCAAAGGTGCCTCGCCTATGTCTGTATACTGCTGCAACGCGTTTTGCATTATATAAAAATTAAAGGATAATTTTTGGCTTCAATATCTCACGGAAAGAGACTTTCCCCCAAGCGTAAGTTCTTAAGCAGTACTCGTTCCCTCTCTAGAGAGAACCGAGGTTACGTTAGTAACAGAGTACGATTTTTATACTCTCTTTTCCAGAGTACTTACATTTTAATTATGTATTGGTATATAAAGTTATTTTCTTTTGTTTTCCAATACAAATATCTAAACATTTCCTTTTCCCTTTGAATTAAGCAGATTCTTCTGAGTCCAATGGCAGATATTGTTCTTGTTTTAATCATCACTTATCAATTTCTCAGAAAATAGCACTTCTTATCTTGAGTAATTTGGCTTCTCAAGTAAATGTATCTTGATTTAAGGACCTTTAACATTTGTGCTGGTAAAAAAAAAAAAAAAAAATCAGAAGGTAAAGTTAAGACACATTAAGCATTTTTCATATTAAACATGTACAATGTCCCTGAAACAGGGCCTTTGGTTTTTATGTGTTCTCATATTCCGGATGATCTTTTCATTTGCCTCAGATTTCACACATTCCTTCTTCATGTGTCATCAATCCTCTGAAAAACAGGCTTGTCAAGATCAGACCAAGACTCAGAACATGGGTGTGTAAAGACATTTGTATGGTGTTATTAGTTCTTAGTTAGAATTTGTATGCAATTATACACTTGTTTTCAGTAAACTGTGGTATATTTGTATTATTTATTCATATATTTGTTTTGGCCTCCAAAAACTCTCCAAAGAGCTGCTGTTTTTATCAGATTCTGATAATTCATTTTCTCTCAATGCCTTGGTGTTAGCCTGCATATCACTAGGAACTAGTTTTGACATCGCTGACGTGCCACCGGACGCAGCACCACTGGACATAGCACCGCCATAGTTACCATCAGCAGACACTCACTTTTGTTCTTCATTTATTAATGCTTGCTGAACAAACTACAGCATTAAAATGTCCAACTTAGTTTCCAGTGCTTGGTGGCAAGATACCCAGTAGTGTTACAATCTGGTCCTCCACTTCAATCACCGCACGTATTGCCTCTGGCTGGACAGTTAACTCCCTCATTCGTTTCAAATGTTCAGTTATGTTTTCTCCTTCCTTAATTTCACATCTTAAGTATTTTTTCTTCAGAAATAGCTTGTTTGCAAGAGTGTCTCTCTCAAAATGACCTTTTAGCATGTCCCACGCTTCCTTAGGGGTCTTACAGCTTGTCATCAGGTACAACTACAGCAAAATCCCCAGTCTTAGGGCGTTTTTCCACTGGGTTCGTTTGCTGCGGTCCGAACCCGAGTGCGCTAGTTCCCGGCGCCTCCCGCAGCGTTGGTCTGGTTTCACACTCAATTAGTTGTATCGAACCCAGGTGCGTTTGCAGTGATCTTACGTCATCGCAAACGCAATCAAACAATGATATCGACAGTGATACGCATGCGCGGGATACTATACTTCCTGAACAAGCGCGCACCCGAGTCCGTGTTGCTTGCACATTAACGCGAACCGCGCCACGGTTCGGGAGCAACCGAGCTCAGACCACCTCCTCCAGGTAGTCTCGGGTTCGGTACTCTAGTGCGCACCCGGGTCCGATGACAGCGTTCACATTAGCGATTTTTCATGCGAACCGTGCCCCGGTCCGCACTAAACTGCCAGTGTGAAAGCGCCCTTAAATTAACACTCTCAGTGTTTATATGAGTCCACACTCAGAGTGTAATAAGTAACACTGAAGCAGTGTTAAAGTTAATGAGATAATTAGGTGATTAATTTAGTGATGATAGAGCATTATTGAAGGCACCTGCTATTAACAAGCAGAATCACTGAAGGAGAAAACCGTAATTGGTATGTTACCATTATGGTGATCAGTGTGTGTTTTAGTTGAGCTGCTGACCCTTAAATCATTAACTTTAGATTTTGTTTGACTGCTATTCCTGAGTTATTACAGCCAGACGAACAAGTAGTAAAGGTGCTGTTGGTTGTATTTTAACATAATCATTTGACCTGAATCACCGGACTCTTACAGAGCCCAATTTCTGAGTTAGATTTACTTTTGTTAATTATAGCAGCACTGGCCTAGAAAGCATAATATTTTTAACTATTACAATGTTATCCAAATAATTTCTTACAAGTTGTTCACATTTTTCAAATACAGACATCAATAATCATCCTGTGAATCTCAACAATGGTGACAATAATAAAGCATGTTGCAGTGCATTCTGGGTGCCACCAATCAAAACTCATTCATGGCTCCCATCATGCATTGCTGCATGAATAAATAATGAGCTTATGTTCAGAGTTGATGTCTGTGTGTACCTACATAAAATAATTTTTGAGAAGATGTTTTTGTTTTATTTATTTGATCATTTGGATTTCATTGAAAAGGCTAAAATGGCATGCTCTACGAGGACAGTGCTGCTATAATCCATACGGTAAACTTAACTCAGAAATTATGCTCTCAATGAGTTCAGTGGTTCAGACCAACTTATGATTATGTTAAAACACAACCAACAACATCAGATCCCCTTTTCTCTTTGTTCATCTGGCTGTTAAAAAGTCAAGGGTCAAGAGCCCAACTAAACTAAACACTGATTTAAATTTTACATTAATTTTCTCCTTCAGTGATTCTCCTTGTTAACATCAGGTGTCTTCATTAATGCTCAATCATCACTCAATTAATCACTTAATTATCTCATTAACTTTAACACTGCTTCAGTGTTACTAATAACACTCTGAGTGTGGACTCGTATAAACACTGAGCAGTGTTAATTTAACACTGGGGATTTTGCTGTGTAATACTAAAAGAAGAAACTCAGGAGTCACAAACATTCTTCAAACTTCAAGGAAATAGTACAGTATCAATATCAGATAGGCAAAGGTCATAAGCAAGGCAGATTATTCAAGAGGCAACAAAGATCAAGGGTAACAAAGAAAACAAAAGATGTACAGTCAACCAATCACAAAATAAACCCAGACAGGAGAATCAAAATATCAATGTACAGTGAGGAAAATAAGTATTTGAATACCCTGCTATTTTGCAAGTTCTCCCACTTGGAAATCATGGAGGGGTCTGAAATTGTCATCGTAGGTGCATGTCCACTAAATGTAATCTATGTGCATGTAATCTAAAAAAAAAATCCAGAAATCACAATATATTATTTATTTGTATGATACAGCTGCAAATAAGTATTTGAACGCCTGTCTATCAGCTAGAATTCTGACCCTCAAAGACCTGTTAGGCCTAGTCCACACGGACACGGGTATTTTTATAACCGGAGTTTTTGTTCCTGCGTTTAAAAAAAAATCCCGTCCACACATGCTCGGTTTAAAAGAAATCTCCGCCTACATGAAAACGCAAAAAACACGCTTTCAATCAGGCTTCAATCAGAAGCCTGAATCAGAAGCAAAAAACCCGGTTTTACTGTCTACACGACAACACTGCAACCAGCGTTTCTGAAAATCCTCACCCTGGCAGGGGTTTTCAAAAATGTTCGGTTTCAGTGACCTGATACTGCGTTTCCGTGTGGATGAACGGCCGAACCGCGTAAAAAAAGTCACGGTTATAAAAATACCCGTGTCCGTGTGGACAAGGCCTTAGTCTGCCTTTAAAATGTCCACCTCCACTCCATTTATTATCCTATATTAGATGCACCTGTTTGAGGTCGTTAGCTGCATAAAGACACCTGTCCACCCCATACAATAAGTAAGAATCCAACTACTAACATGGCCAAGACCAAAGAGCTGTCCAAAGACACTAGAGACAAAATTGTACACCTCCACAAGGCTGGAAAGGGCTACGGGGAAATTGCCAAGCAGCTTGGTGAAAAAAGGTCCACTGTTGGAGCAATCATTAGAAAATGGAAGAAGCTAAACATGACTGTCAATCTCCCTCGGACTGGGGCTCCATGCAAGATCTCACCTCGTGGGGTCTCAATGATCCTAAGAAAGGTGAGAAATCAGCCTAGAACTACACGGGAGGAGCTGGTCAATGACCTGAAAAGAGCTGGGACCACCGTTTCCAAGGTTACTGTTGGTAATACACTAAGACGTCATGGTTTGAAATCATGCATGGCACGGAAGGTTCCCCTGCTTAAACCAGCACATGTCAAGGCCCGTCTTAAGTTTGCCAATGACCATTTGGATGATCCAGAGGAGTCATGGGAGAAAGTCATGTGGTCAGATGAGACCAAAATAGAACTTTTTGGTCATGATTCCACTAAACGTGTTTGGAGGAAGAAGAATGATGAGTACCATCCCAAGAACACCATCCCTAATGTGAAGCATGGGGGTGGTAGCATCATGCTTTGGGGTGTTTTTCTGCACATGGGACAGGGCGACTGCACTGTATTAAGGAGAGGATGACCGGGGCCATGTATTGCGAGATTTTGGGGAACAACGTCCTTCCCTCAGTTAGAGCATTGAAGATGGGTCGAGGCTGGGTCTTCCAACATGACAATGACCCGAAGCACACAGCCAGGATAACCAAGGAGTGGCTCTGTAAGAAGCATATCAAGGTTCTGGCGTGGCCTAGCCAGTCTCCAGACCTAAACCCAATAGAGAATCTTTGGAGGGAGCTCAAACTCCGTGTTTCTCAGCGACAGCCCAGAAACCTGACTGATCTAGAGAAGATCTGTGTGGAGGAGTGGGCCAAAATCCCTCCTGCAGTGTGTGCAAACCTGGTGAAAAACTACAGGAAACGTTTGACCTCTGTAATTGCAAACAAAGGCTACTGTACCAAATATTAACATTGATTTTCTCAGGTGTTCAAATACTTATTTGCAGCTGTATCATACAAATAAATAGTTAAAAAATCATACATTGTGATTTCTGGATTTTTTTTTTTAGATTATGTCTCTCACAGTGGACATGCACCTACGATGACAATTTCAGACCCCTCCATGATTTCTAAGTGGGAGAACTTGCAAAATAGCAGGGTGTTCAAATACTTATTTTCCTCACTGTATGCCTGCTTCTGATATTTTCTGAAGGACCTCCTCAGTTGAAAGCCCTGAACCATGAGTAACCGTGCTATGACTTCTTTTCCACCAATGGCCAAAAGAAAGAAAGACCGCAAACTGGACGTTCTTTTAAATTGAGATTCAAGCAGCCAATCAGGGCTGGCTCTACACGATGTGATTGGCCTGACATGAGTTTTTTTTTTTTTTTAGCTTGAAAGCCAACGGAGAGTTGCTAGACTACCCTGGCTGCAAAATAAATGTTGCTGCCGCTAGGGTGCGTCTAAATTTACACTTCTGGCTATCTCTGTCACTAACTCTTCAGGTCTCATCTGTGTGTCAAAGAACCCAGGAGTATCAACTACAGACACAGATCTGCCTTTGTCTACATCTCTCATCATCTTCAAGCATCTGATTACTGTAGTGTCCTCCTCCATTCTGCTCTACCATTGTGTCAATCTTCTTCAGTAGATCATTCACCTGATCTCTGTTTCTCATGTCTCTATTGTTGAAGACGTGATATCTGCCTCCACACTGATCAACTAGATCTCTTAAAGCTGAGCTCTCCTGAATGTGTGTCTCTATGGCCTCTCCTCTCAGCAGATCTCCATGAGTGAAGAGAATGATGGAGTATTTTAACACTTCTTCACCAAACAACATCTCAATCTTCTTAATAATCTGTTCATCCCCTCCAAATCTGACACTGAACACAATGAGAAAAGCGTGAGGTCCAGGACTGGATAAATAAACACTTCTGGCTATCTCTGTCATTAACTCTTCACGTCTCATCTGTCTGTGATAGAATTCAGGAGTATCAACTACAGACACAGATCTGCCTGAAACAGTGGCGTGTTTCACTGAACATTCACTGGTTACTGGCATCACACTGATCTCAGATCTGAACTCTCTCTGTCCCAGTACTGTGTTTCCAGCTGCACTCTTCCCAACTCCACCACTGCCCAGAAGAACAATCCGTCTGGATGAGAGAGCGGAGACTGGAGTGTCTTTGATGTTCGTGAGGATTCTTTGTATTATTGACACTGTATAAAAAAAGAAAACATATCACACAATCACTTATGTTACTACAACATGTACTTTACTGCACTAATAAAATACAGTTACAGTAACATATAGTAAATACCAATTCAGTATCCAGATTAATCAGACAGTATCACTGCTAAACCAGTGATAAAGCAATACAAATTGACATGTTTTAAGCTATTTTTTTATTAATATCGACGTTTTTAAGTTATCTTTCACTGCTAATGTGGAAAGATTTAATGACATATTTAATATTTTCAAAGAATGAAGCCTAATTCCTTAATGGCTATTTAATGTTCACATTCCCTACAAATCAAAAAAAGCTTTTTAGACTTTCAGATCCTCTATAAAACTTTCAGAAGTGTCACTTGATCATGAGGTCCTATTGTCTTGTTGTTGAACACATGGTATCTCAAATCATATTTCTGAATGAGTTTCTTCAGTGATTCAGTGTCATTAATGAATTTATTAATTGTCATGTTTTCTTCTTCAGCTGTGTTCAGTTATGGGAAGATCAGATCATTTTATTGATTCGATGTTTTGAATTTCGTTCAGCAAAATTTATTCAAGCAAGTTAAAATGTTATATTTTCTATAGTTAAATTGATTCTCTAAACATGCCCACATATACTATCTTTGATCATATTCTGAAATAGGAAATCATTATAATGCAGCCAAAAAAAGCTTTGAAAATTCACATATTCAGCACATAACACAGACACTTTAAAATATTTGATTTCAGTCATTTCCACATAGTGAGAAAAAATTAATCTATGCAAATGTCCTGTGTTTCTAACATTACGCGTTTGTTTTTTAATATACATTTTATACTATAAACTACATGAAACAATCAACATACTTTGCAAAGAGTGTGAAGCTATCAGAGAAAAGATGTATCAGGCTACAACATAACATGTCAAAACTACACCTG
The DNA here is from genome assembly GCF_965113295.1 of Leuciscus leuciscus. Taxonomy (NCBI): domain Eukaryota; kingdom Metazoa; phylum Chordata; class Actinopteri; order Cypriniformes; family Leuciscidae; genus Leuciscus; species Leuciscus leuciscus. The sequence goes on along the minus strand of NC_138725.1, from coordinate 28,900,204 downwards.
ACCAAAACCCTTTTTAAAACAAAATTGACTGAAGAATCATGATTTGTTCACGCACATTTGTTAGTGAATGAGACCCAGTGTTACAGATCATCATACATTCATTTTTGAATGTTGATTTTTGTCTGTATCTTTAAGTTTAAGCTACAGATTTTGGTTTCGTGTCAAGCTTACAGACGCAGAAAAGTGCATCACACTATAATGATGATTGTAAAGTCAGAATCAGAGCAGAAATATTTAAACACTGAAAACAAACATATTTATATTTCACAGAATGTTTTACATTGAGTTATGAAGTTCAACTTACTCTCTGTGTGATCAGTAACTGGACTTTGTTTCTGGTGATGTTCAGATTTCAGTTTTTCTTGTTCTTCTTTTTTCTTCTCTTCTTCTCTTTTCTGTCTCTCATCTTGTTTTTCTTTTTCCCACTGCATTCGTTCCAGTTTCATCTGCTCAAGCATTTCACTCTCCTTTTCTTCTCTCTCTTTTATTAGTGTTTTATATTGTTCTACTCTTGCATTAAACTCTTCTTCTCTTTTCTTTCTCTCTTTGTCATGATTCTGTCTTTCATTTTCTATTCTGTTCACCAGTGTGTCTATTTCCATCTGAATTTGGTCTTTTTCGGTTTTAATTTTTTCCTTTTCTTGTCTCATTTCCTCTATTTCATGTTTAAATGCCTCTCGTTCTCGTCTCATCTCGTCTCGTATTTCTCTCTGATGTTTCTCTTGTTCTATTATTTCTCTTTTGAGTTCCTCTTCTCTTCTCTTTCTCTCTTTGTCATGATTCTGTTGTTCTTCCACCATCATCATTCTCATTCTCTCTTTCTCTTCTTCTAGTTTGTTCATCTCCTCTTCTCTTTCTCTGACTCTGTCCATCAGGATCTTCATCTGTTGTTCTTGTTTTTCTCTCTCCATCTGTCTGAACCTCTTACATGAGTAGAAACTCCCTCCGTTTGCTTTCACCATGTCATCTATCTTCTCCAGTAGATCAGACACCTGTGTTCGGTCTCCAGTCTGATTATTATTGAACACATGATATCTGTTTCCACACGCTTCAATCAGGTTCATCAGAGGAGATCCAGGTTTTCCCAAACACTGTTCAATGGTTTTGTCCTTCAGATCGTCTCCTCTGGTGAAGAGGACCATGGTGAACATTAAAGATTTCTCACCAAATGTCTCTTGGATAATCTTCACTGATGTTGCTTCTTCTCGAGTGAATCGTTGTCCTAAATTGAGCACAATGATGAACACATGTGGTCCAGGCAGGATCATGGAGATGCAGTTGCTGATTTCTCTCTGGATCTCTTCATTAGTCAGTTCAGTATCAAACAGTCCTGGAGTGTCGATCACAGTAACGTGTCGGCCGTTGATGTCAGATGTTTCTCTCTGACTCTCTTTAGTCACTGACTCTTGAGATGTTTCTGCTGTAAACGCTTTTCTTCCTAAGATTGTGTTTCCTGTTGCACTTTTTCCAACTCCAGTTTTTCCCAGCAGAACAATCCTCAATTCATCTGGGTTTTCACATGAAACTGAAAATTAAAAACAGAACAAATCATACTGAAATTTAAGAAACCGTCTTCATTCATTCAAGTGACAAGATTATCAGAGGACTCTAAAATGTAGTGCCTTTTCATGTTCCATAACTTAAAACGTTTAATAAGCGTTGGCACAACTTACCCCATGCCTGTTAATATGCTGGTCAGTAACCACAACAATGTAGAATTTAATATAATTTCTTTTAAAAAACTGACACTCAAGAGAATACAGGAAAAGTAATGATAACCACTAACCAAACATGCCACATCAATGCAAGACTCAACACTGGGGAGAACTAAGGGCTTAAATACACAAAGAGAGGTAATCAACTGAACAGGTGTGTGAAACTAATTAACAACCAAGAAAACTAACTAGGGAACAAAGAACACAGGCAAAATGGGAACATAGTACTGACTGAAGAGGAAACCAAACAGAACTAAACATAACCCTGACATTATACCCCCCTTCGGAAAGGCACATCCTCGCACAATAACTGGGAGGGTGGGGGTCCTGGGGCAGATGGGGTGCAGGGCGAAGGGCACACAGCAAAAACTCCAGTGTTAAATTAACACTCCTGGGAGTACATATGAGACCACACTTGTAGAGTGTAAAGTGTTAAAATATGAGTGTTAAATTAACACTCAAGAGTGTTAAAGTTAATGAGATAATTAAGTGATTAATTTAGTGATGATTGATCATTATTGAAGACACCTGATGTTAAAAAGCAGAATCACTGAAGGAAAAAATCACAAATTGTAAGTCACCATTGCTGTGATCAGTGTTTGCTTTAGTTGGGCTCTTGACCCTTATATGTTTACTTTAAATTTAGCTTGTCTGCTGTAATTGATTTATAACAGTCAGATGAACAAAGAGACAATGTGATCTGATGGTGTTGGTTATGCTTTGACATAATCATGTTGTGATCCGAAAAACTAAACTTATTGAGATAGATTGGTTTATCTTGTTAGCAGCAGCTTTGTGATTCTTCAGCCTACGATTATCAGTATTTTTCATATAATCCAAAATATTTAATAAACATTGTTATGATCAAAAGACTTTCAAATGAATTTATTTAGAAACACATACATCAATAATCAGCCTGTGAATCTCAACAATGGTGACAATAATAAAGCATGTTGCAGTGGCTGCCACCAACAACAACTCATTAATGGCTCCCTTCATGCATTGCGGTATGAATAAATTATGATCTGAATTGTCTATGTAATTTACTTTTCCTAATTGAATATTCTGCTCGTCACCATTGTTGAGATGCATAGACTGAATCTTGACGTCTGTGTGTGCCTAAACAAAAGTTTTTTATTATTTTTTCAAAACAACTTTTAAGAAATCCTTTGTATTATATCTAAAATTCTGGATATTTATGCAGAATCACAGTTATGCTGTAATCAACAACATAAATCATGGGGCATGGTGGAGACTTGGCTGACAAAAGCAGGGGGACAACTGATGGAGGCAAAGCCGAAGAAAGTGGAAACCCAGGCGGAGTCAGAGAGCAAATAAGACCACACAACATTGATGGCTCTAGAGAGCAAGGAGGAGCCACAACAATGAGCAACCAAGGTGGAGCCAGGGTATTGCGGCATATAAACTTAAAAACCAATCCAAACGCCGCAGCAAGCTAAGACATGTGGGTTTATACTGAAAACGCGTCACGCTGAACCATTGCACATGATGGGATGTCTTTATTGTTCCATTTCACAAGCTTAGAAAGAACCAACACTTACTTTAATAGATGCATTTCATAAGCCGTGCAAAGATACCTCAGACAGCATTAACAGAAGATGATGAAGATGGTGATGGTCAAAAGAAAGTTTCTCCACATGCTCACCCTACAGCCATAATCTAAACACCCCGCCATGCCACACAGGTGAGTCCACACACTAATACAGACACCAGAGGACTGAGGCGGAGCCGGTAGGACTGAGGAACAAGGCAGAGCCAGAAGAAAAGCGGAGCCTGACGGAGCCATTTTGGAGGGACAAAGCACAGCTGAAGGCCCAGAAGATCGGGATGGAAGCAGAGCAAACTCTGATCAAAGTAGAGCTGGAGGGACAAGTGAGTCGGTGGAGCCATAAGGACGATGGGCCCAGGTACAGCTGAAGGAGTCAAGGGATCCTCTTGACTAGGCAGAGCTGGAGACCAGACCTGAGGAAAATCCACACAGCAGAGTGGCGACAGAGGAGACGTCAAGGGCTTGAAGGGAAACAGTGGGTGCATGGCTGAGGAACTGTCTGTTATTGAAAGAGGAGGTGGAAGATGGAGGCTGGGGAAGATCCTCAGAGACACAGGAGACTTAGAGCTCGGTGGGACCAGTGGAGACACAGAAGACTTGGAGCTGGGCTGAACCAGCTGGGACAGAGGAGACTTGGAGCTGGGAATGGGGACCCATAGTTTACCAGCACCCACTCCACAAACGCTACGAAATTCCCCAGGCAGACATGCCTTTGTGCACTTGTTCAGGCTGGTTCTGAAAAACGTGCATAGTGTGTGGTCTGGAAAGTTTGTGAGGCACGCCAGGTCTAAAAAATCTTTGGTATGGTCCTCCAGGCTTTATTGCTCCTGCTCCAGGCAGAGCAGTTGTATGCCTGAAAAGTCCATGGTGGGGAAACAAAAGAGCAAAAAAAACCCCACAAATAATCTAATCTAGGTCTTGCGTTTTCTTACGCTATGCTGGCCAGTAACCGCGATTACAGAGAATTTAATTAATATAATTTCTTTAAAAAAACAGACACTCTGGAGAATACAGGAAAAGGAATGATAACCACTAACCAAACATGCAAGACTTTATACTTCTGCACCGAGTGTCCGCCGAAACCCACATCGTAGGCTGCGCACATAGCCGACACAGTCGTGAGCATTTATACATCTGTGTTCTGTCAGTAATACTCTGCACTTATACCGCCAAAACGCTAGGAGGTGATGGGGTTTCTATGCGCCTCTGTGTTGAGTTTGTTTGCCGCTGTTTTGAGTTTAGGCTACTACAAACAATGGCGACTGAAACTGAGTGGATCATGTTGGAATTGGAGCTGATTGTGTTAGTGTTAAAAAACAGTTACTTTTACTGAAATGACTTAAACCAAAATGCAGAAACGAGAGAAGGCGTCAGAGGAGATGGTAAGTACAACCCATGAAATGCGTAGGAGGAAATACGATGCTACCAAGCCGACAAATCACAGATCTTCCGGTCTGCATCATCGCGACATGCAGTTACATTTTCGGAGGGGAGCGTGCCAGGGTACGGCAAAGGGTACACAATTATTCATAGGCTACGCCGTACCTACTGCGTACGCTCGACACAGAAATATTGGGCTTAAGGGTTTAAATATACAAGAAGAGATACTCAACTGAACAGAAACAGGTGTGTGAAACTAATTAACAACCAATGAAACTAATTGGGGAACACAGAATACATGCAAAACTGGAACATAGTACTGACTAAAGACTAAACTAAACTGAAACTTATCAGAACTAAACATAAGACTGACAGCAGTAAGATTAGCAGTATAAGTGGATTCGGCCAGACATCAGATATATATATATATTTTTAAAGATTATCATATTATTGATTAATTAATTATAATATTCATCCTAACTAAAAGCTCTGTAGTTTTAGAATTGAACTGATTTTCTGGTTATTACCTTGTGACAATAAAAGTGTCTCTTGTGAATGAATTTTCTTCTTCATCTCTTCATATTTCATCAGTTTTTTCATCTGTGCCTCCAGAAATGACTCTGTGGAGAAAAACTCTCCTCTGTTTTCTTCCAGCATCTTCTCAACGTTCTCCATCAATGTGGACACTTGTGTGGTGGGACCAAAGAAATTATGTCGTCCTCCAAAACTCTCAATGACAGACTGTGTTTCTTCATTGAGCTCTGCTGTCTGATGCTCTGAATTCTGCATTATGAGGATCATGATGTGTTTGTTGATTCTTGAGCTGAAGATCCTCTGGATCTCCTCCATTTCGGCTTTGTCTTCATTATTGAGTGGATCAGGAATAATGAGGAGGAAAACATGAACTCCAGGATCACAGAGAGACACACAGCGGAGAGTCTGACACATCACTTCCTCCTCTGAGAGCCGAGTGTTGAACAGAGCTGGAAGCTCCACCAGACTGATCACATGACCATGAAGCTCCACGTCTGATCTTCTGTCTTTCTGCTGCAGGATCAGCTCTGATATGGAGGATTTTAATGTGCCATCGCTCCCACACACAACAAGATTCAGCTTCTCTCTTTCTGAAACTGATAGAAGAGGAAGACATTTAAAAACTGTTCATTTATCACTATAAACATCAAATATCATCACACTCACATCTTTTGGCCTGTTGCTTCATTGTGAAACACTGTGAACCTTCAGCACAAACCAGGTGCCGTCGATCGTTCATTTGCACAATGTCCTCAAACGTCTGCAGAAGATCATCAGAAGAGCTGCTTCTCTGAAGACTGAAGTGTCTGTTGCAGCATTTCTGAATGATTTTCTGTAGGATGTCATTGGTTTCAGTCGGCTCTTGTGTGGTGAGAACCATGGTGTGTTGATAAACCTCCTCAGAGAAAGAGTCCAGCACCTTCTCCACACACTCTTGATCTTCTGTTGAACACTGATCATGTCTGAGGAGCAGAACGATCACATGAGGTCCTGGATCAGACAGAGACACACACTCTCTCACGGTCTGTGTTATCTGATGATCTGAGATGTTTGTCTGGAGTAGCTGAGGACTGCTGATGATGGTCACATGTCTGTCCTTCAGTCTTCCTCCGACTCTCTCTACAACATCTGGAGGAGCTTCACTGTCAAACGCTGCTCGTCCTAATAAGAAGTTTCCCACTCGACTGTTTTCTGACACACTCTTCCCCACCAGAACAATCCTTATATCGCTCACTGAAACACATACATGAGCAACGTGTTATGACATCAAGATCTTTACCAAACTGGAAAACATCAGCATCAGCATCTGCTTTCAAGGTCTGAATTTCACATTTGTGTTTTGGAGGGACTAAAACTGACCAAATTAATCACATATCTTAATTTAAGTTAATCAGTGTTCATCTATATAAAGACTTCCCAGCAGGAACAGTATGCCAATGTGACGTCAGGAAAACGTTGGACTCCAACTAATCAAACGTCAGTTAGACGTCATATTTTGGTTGAAAATGAAAGTCAGGTTTTTAAGTATACAATTTCCTCTGGCTGCTATAATTATGTGTAACTGCACAACAACTACATAAATGTATCCACTAACCATTCAGAAACGTCCAGGTGTGTCTAAAAGTTGAGTCTCTCTTCCTGAGTCTCTCCGTAAGGCTGCACTCACTACTGGTTATTTCTGAGATTCTGGATAAGTGAAACTATTTGCATGTTTTGTTATTGCTGGCGTGTCTGAAGCTTGTGTAAAGGATCAGCCTCTTCTGAACAGGCCCAGGGAGCAGCAGCTCATTTGCATTTAAAGGGACACACACAAAAACGTAGCGTTTTTGCTCACACCCAAAAAGGGGCAAATTTGACAAGCTATAATAAATGATCTGGGGGTATTTTGAGCTGAAGTTTCACAGACACATTCTGGGGACACCATAGATTTATATTACATCTTGTGGAAAGGGGCACAATATGTCACTTTTAAGTACAATAAAGTATAGGCATTTGTTCTACTGTAAGTTAGACACTTTTAAGTGAAACTTCCCAGTTAACTTTTTTCCTGCCATAGAAGGAATTATCCGTGTTGAATTATATGTTTTCACTCTTAAACAGAAGGGGGAGCTATTACACATCTTCTGAAAGAGTACAGAATCTCCTGATCAAAACGCATGCGAAGAAGAAGCAGAAACACAAGGAACAAGCATTGCTGACGCACATTTAGGGCTGTTGCGATAACCGCAATATTGTAGTACAGCGCTACTTACAAAGTCGAGCACAGAGGAATGCAAGTAACCACAGCAACCGTGATATTTGCGTGTTTTCTTTTTTCATAAGGCTATACCCTTCTTGTTTTGAATTTCGTGCTTGTGTATTGAATGTAGGGATGGGCGATATATCGCACGATATTGTTATGCGCATCTCATCACAGTAAAGCCGGTTCCTTGATTAGTAGTAAATCGCCATCACCTGCTTTCAGATGGAGTGGCATTTACTACAAAGAGCCGTAGTTAACTGACAAGCTGAGCCATATCGCATTAATATCGCGGACGTATCGGCAGCAATAATTAATGCGATATGGCTCAGCTTGTCAGTTAACTACGGCTCTTTGTACACAGCAAAAACTCCAGTGTTAAATTAACACTCCTGGGAGTGTATGAGTCCACGCTCAAGAGTGTTTAAGTTAATGAGATAATTAAGTGATTAATTTAGTGATGATTGAACATTATTGAAGACACCTGATGTTAACAAGCAGAATCACTGAAGGAGAAAATCACAGATTGTAAGTTACCATTGTGGTGATGGGTGTTTGCTTTAGTTGGGCTCTTGACCATTATATTTACTTTAGATTCTGTTTGGTTGTTGTATCTGAATTGTAACTGCCAGTTGAACAAAGAAAAGAGTTGTCTGATGATGTTGGTTATATTATAACATTCATCATTTGAACTTGATCACTGAACTCATTAAGATCCTTCTTTCTGACTTCGATTTATGTTGTTGGTTACAGCATAACTGTGAATCTGCATAAATGCCCAGAATTTTTGATATAATATAAAGGATTTCTTAAAAGTTGTTTTTAAAAAAAATGTATTTGTTTAGGCACACACAGACGTCAAGATTCAGTCTATGCATCTCAACAATGGTGATGAGCAGAATATTCAATTAGGAAAAGTAAATTACATAGACAATTCAGATCATAATATATTCATACCGCAATGCATGATGGGAGCCATTAATGAGTTGTGATTGGTGGCAGCCACTGCAACATGCTTTATTATTGTCACCATTGTTGAGATTCACAGGCTGATTATTGATGTCTGTGTTTTAAATGAAGTAATCTGAATATCTATTTATCAAAACAATGTTTATTAAATATTTTGAATTATAAGTAAAGTACTGATAATCATAGGCTGAAGAATCACAAAACTGCTGCTAACAAGTTAAACCAATCTATCTGAATAAGTTTCCTTTTTCAGATCACAGCATGATTATGTCAAAACATAACCAACACTATCAGATCACATTATACTTTGTTCATTTAACTGTTATAAATCAATAACAGCAGACAAACAACAGTAAAAATTAAAGTAAATATATAATGGTCTAGAGCCCAACTAAAGCAAACACCCATCACCTTAATGGTAACTTACAATTTGTGATTTTCTCCTTCAGTGATTCTGCTTGTTAACATCAGGTATTTTCAATAATGCTCAATAGTCACTTAATTAATCACTTAATTATCTCATTAACTTTAACACTCTTGAGTGTGGACTCATATACACTCCCAGCCCCAGGAGTGTTAATTTAACACCGCTCCATCTGAAAGCAGGTGATGGCGATTTACTACTAATCAAGGGAACCGGCTTTACTGACGAGATGCACATAACAATATTGTGCGATATATCGCCCATCCCTAATTGAATGTTAAAAAGTTAATAATGATAACAAGGCTGTGTTTATCATGGTGATTGGTAATGAGGTTTTGTGGATTTGCAATTAACAAGCCTAGACAGTGATTGAGAGAGATGGATTGAGCGCTTGCGATTCTACGTCTGTCGTTGAGGTCAAGTCATATTCAGGAAAAGGTTGCCGTGTCCAAGGAAAGCGAAATATTTGTCTTATCATCCTTTTAACATTTAAGGGACTGTTCACATATCGCTGCTTTTGCGCGCTCAAGTTAATTATTTCAAATGTAGGCCCGCAGCAGGCACACTCATACCGGAAGCGATGAGAAGCAGAGCTACAGCACACGTCTTTCGGTGGTGGAAATCCATTACAGAAACTTCCTCGTCGTTGTGGAGAGCACATGGTTGCATAGCATCGACAGACGCCACGGGAGCGCAATCGCTTTGGAAAGGAGACAGCGGCCCTCCTTCCATGCACTGAATGGCACTGGTCAATGCATTGAATCAATGCCTCGAATCAATGCCACTGGTCTCTATTCCCCTTATTCACCGCGCCTCCATCTTGAAAACCAAAACGAGGCTAGGGGGTAGGGCTGGGCGATTTAAATCGCGATATTGTTATGCGCATCTCGTCAGTAAAGCCGGTTCCTTGATTAGTAGTAAATCACCATCACCTGCTTTCAGATGGAGCGGCATTTACTACAAAGAGCCGTAGTTAACTGACAAGCTGAGCCAAATCGCATTAATATCGCGGACGTACCGCCAGCGATATTTAATGCGATATGGCTCAGCTTGTCAGTTAACTACGGCTCTTTGTACACAGCAAAAACTCCAGTGTTAAATTAACACTCCTGGGAGTGTATGAGTCCACACTCAAGAGTGTTTAAGTTAATGAGATAATTAAGTGATTAATTTAGTGATGATTGAACATTATTGAAGACACCTGATGTTAACAAGCAGAATCACTGAAGGAGAAAATCTCAAATTGTAAGCCACCGTTATGGCGATCAATGGTTGCTTTAGTTGGACTCTTGACCCATATATAATTAACTTTAGATTTTGTTTGGCTGTTGTATCTGAGTTATAACTGCCAGTTGAACAAAGAAAAAAAAGTGATCTGATGGTGTTGGTTAACAATCATCATTTGAACTTGATCACTGAACTCATTAAAATCCTTCTTTCTGACTTCGATTTATGTTATTGGTTACAACATAACTGCGAATCTGCATAAATGCCCAGAATTGTTGATATAATATAAAGGATTTCTTAAAAGTTGTTTAAAAAAAAAAAATCATTCTTTTAGGCACACACAGATGTCAAGATTCAGTCTATGCATCTCAACAATGGCGAGGAGCAGAATATTCAATTAGGAAAAGTAAATTACATAGACAATTCAGATCATAATATATTCATACCGCAATGCATGATGGGAGCCATTAATGAGTTGTGATTGGTGGCAGCCACTGCAACATGCTTTATTATTGTCACCATTGTTGAGATTCACAGGCTGATTATTGATGTCTGTGTTTTAAATGAATTTGTTTGAATGTCTTTTGATCAGAACAATGTTTATTAAATATTTTGAATTATAAGTAGGCTAAAGTACTGATAATCAGGCTGAAGAATCATAAAACTGCTGCTAACAATTTAAACCAAACTACCTCAATAAGTTTAATTTTTCAGATCACAGCATGATTATGTCAAAACATAACCAACACTATAAGATAACGTTTTACTTTGTTCATTTAACTGTTATAAATTAATAATAGCAGACAAACAACAGTAAATATTAAAGTAAACATATAATGGTCTGGAGCCCAACTAAAGCAAACACCCATCACCTTAATGGTAACTTACAATTTGTGATTTTCTCCTTCAGTGATTCTGCTTGTTAACATCAGGTGTCTTCAATAATGCTCAATCATCACTAAATTAATCACTTAATTATCTCATCAGCCCTAAATTCCGCTTCATCTGAAAGCAGGTGATGGTGATTTACTACTAATCAAGGAACCGGCTTTACTGACGAGATGCGCATAACAATATCGCGATTTAAATCGCCCAGCCCTACTAGGTGGTACACTACCGTTTCATCTCTTCCGGAATTAACAGTGAATTATGTTGAAAAATGGGCAAATAACGACTGCAAGATTCCCCAGCTGTTTTGCTGAAAGGTTACAGCAAAAGGATCGAGGGATATGTGCACGACGTGGAAGGTAATGCACAGACAATGACGGCTTTTTTTCTGAACTCAACATTAGCTAACGATACTTTTAAACAGAGCTGGAGCAGTCAGAGAAATACTAATGTTCAAAAATAAAGGTCAAGAGCTCAACTAAAGCAAACACTGATCACCATAATGGTGACATGAAACGAAACATTCCATAAAACATTACCATCTAAACGTCTGTTAAATCTAAATAAGACCGTGTGTAGATGTATGACAGAAATAAAGTCAAACTGGTAAAATAATAAGTGCAATAATGGTTCAAAGTCAGTAGTTTTTATTTCTCTTTTCTGTTCTTGTTTCTCTTTCCTTCAGTGAGTCTGCTTGTTATCATCAGGTGTCACCATTAATGGCCAATCATCACTTAATTAATCACTTAATTATCTCATTAATGACAGACACTACCTTGCCAATGGCAGTAACAAGTAACTGTGCGCTGAGTGACAGCCTGTCTATGCGCAGAGATGAAGGCCCTGTCCCAAATGGCACACTTCATATGCACTTTCGGTCTTGTTGACTTACAAAGGCTAGTGTCCGTTAGGTCCATGAGACCTTAGGGCAGGGGTGTCCAAACTCAGTCCTGGAGGGCCACTGTCCTGCAGAGTTTAGCTCCAACCCCAATTAAACACACCTGAACCAGATAATCAGACCTTGATTATCTGGTTCAGGTGTGTTTAATTGGGGTTGGAGCTAAACTCTGCAGGACAGTGGCCCTCCAGGACTGAGTTTGGACACCCCTGCCTTAGGGTGTCCCATTTGCAGAGTTGTATAGTCCAGGGGTCAGAAAGTAGAAGTCCTGCCATAGTTTATTCCACCCATGAACTCAGTCAGCTGATTTCACTAATTAGTTCTCTCTCCTGTCTGAATTAGCAAATCCAGGTGATTGGAACAAAATACTGAGGAGGACTTTTACTTTCTGAACCTGGACTTTACACCTCTGACTACATGTCAGCCAAGAGTAAAGAAATAAACCAGAACTGGACCTTATCTAAGCCACAAAATCTGTGTATATTAAATATGGAGTCATCTCAGCCTTAATAAGCCTGTTAACAAGCAGAATCACTGAAGGAAAGAAGAGAACAGAAAAAGAGACGAGCAGAAACACAAGAACTACAACTGACTTCAAGTTCAGCCACAGCCTCAGATGAAATCAACTGAAGATAAAAGAAGACATTAAATCTGTGAAGATCTCAGCAGAGGAGGATTAAACAACTCCACAAACAGCATTACCAGCTTCACTTATTACTAACCAGACTGACTTTATTTCTGTCAGATGTCTACAAAAGTTTTTATTGAGAATGAACAGAGGTTTAACTCTAATGTGTTTCATTTGAAGTCACCATAAGAGTGATTAGTGCTTCCATTAGTTGGGCTCTTAACTCTTATTATAAATTTTGTCTTATTTGGTTGCTGTGACAGTGTGTTTGTCAAACATGTGAAATGATATGCACTGATGCTTTTCAGATCTAACAATTGTGTTCCATTAAAATTTTCACATCACAAACCCTGAGTTACTGCAGTATGAGATCTAGCAGTATTATAAATGTCAATATAGTATTATTCATTATGAATCAGTTAAAAGAATTTCATAAACTTAAGCACTAAACGTTAATCTACTATGACAAGTATCAATAATCAGCGTATTAATCTCAACAATGGTGACAATCAAAAGTACCTTGCTGCAAAGCATGCTGGGTACCAGCATAGTACAAAACTCCCAGCATGCATTGCAATGTGAATAAATTATGCAGCTGAATTGTCCTATAATTTTAATTCTAAATATTTGCTTTTATTTTTTGCTGTTGTTTTTGTAGTGACATTTAGTAGCTTTTTTGTAATGTTCAGAGTTGATCAGTTTATCTGAATATTTTTGATTGTCACCATTGTTGAGACACATACGCTGATTGTTTATAAGTGTGTGTGTCATACTATATAAACAATTATTGTTCTCATGTTTGTTAAAATTGGGTGATTTCTAAATCCCACGAGGTACCCATATAATACTAATCCCGTGCGAATAGGGCTTAAGACTGTAGTCAGTTGTAGTTCTTGTGATTCAGCTCATCTCTTTTTCGGTTCTCTTCTTTCCTTCAGTGATTCTGCTTGTTAACAGACTTATTAAGGCTCAGATGACTCCATATTTAATATACACAGATTTTGTGGCTCAGATAAGGTCCAGTTCTGGTTTATTTCTTTACTCTTGGCTGACATGTATTTGGATTTGCTAATTAGCAGTTTTTCAGCGAGGAGATAGAAATCAGCTGACTGAGTTCATGGGTGGAATAAACATATGGCAGGACTTCTACTTTCTGACCCCTGGACTATACAACTCTGCTTAGCATATTTGATTTAACAACAAAAAAAAGAGCCATTTGAGAAATTTGTTTAGCCAATTGTATGCAACAATACAATTGCAAATTTTGCACTTAAAATTTACAGAATCTAGACACACCATATGGTTCCATATGAAAGTGAAACCAACCATTGTACAGTTACAATTACACTCCTAATTAATCTAAAATGGTCATTTTGTGCTGTGTATAGTATTTACATATTACATTACGCTCCACAAACAGTGTCTTTAAAGTTAAATTGATACCTGCATGTCGAGTTTGTCATTTCCTTCAACAAAGCAGGAAGAAATCTGTGTGGGCGGGGTTAGTGACGTCACAGTCAACCAAACCAATCCTAGCATGGCAAGACATTTTAGCTTAAAATGTTCCCAGTGTTACTCGTCATAATAGTATTATTACTAGTAAGAATTTAATTAGAGAGCAAACCAATTTAAATTTCATAAGCAATAAACCAAGATGGTATTCATTTGCAAACTTGACATGACTTATTCCTTCTAACTAGAAGACTTAATTCTAGTAAGTTTTAAGGGGAATCTACAGAGCTCACATTATATTGTTTTATAATAAATGACTGACAGGTCAAATCTGGTCACACTGTAAAGGTTTATAAAAAAAAACTTCATAACAGGGAAAATCTGGTCATTGTAAAGGTTTATAAAAACAACTATTCATAACAGGGAACATCTGCTCACATTGTAAAGGTTTATAAAAATAACTATTCATAACAGGTAACATCCCAGATAGCAACATTGTTTCGGCCCGGATCCGGCCCACATCTGGCACTTGTGGAATGCGGATCTGGCCCACATGCAGCGTGGAATGACGGCCCTTGTGTGGCCCACTCCTGTTTGCCAGATCTGGGCCAGAAGCAGGCCATAGCAATGCCACATGTCAGCCAAGAGCAAAGAAATAAACCAGAACTGGACCTTATCTGAGCTACAAAATCTGTGTATATTAAATATGGAGTCATCTCAGCCTTAATAAGCCTGTTAACAAGTAGAATCACTGAAGGAAAGAAGAGAACAGAAAAAGAGACAAGCAGAAACACAAGAACTACAACTGACTTCAGCCACAGCCTTAGATGAAATCAACTGAAGAGAAAAGAAGACATTAAATCTGTGAAGATCTCAGCAGAGGAGGATTAAACAACTCCACAAACAGCATTACCAGCTTCACTTATTACTAACCAGACTGACTTTATTCCTGTCAGACGTCTACAGAAGTTTTTATTGAGATTTAACAGAGGTTTAACTCTAATGTGTTTCATTTAAAGTCACCATAAGAGTGACTAGTGTTTCCATTAGTTGGGCTCTTAACTCTTAGTATAATTTTTTTTTTTTGGCCGCTGTGACAGTGTGTTTGTTTAACACATTTGCAGCAGCAAAGAAAGCTAAAGTGAACCGAGATCAGGTGATGATGGTTTCCTGTTGATGATTTTATAATCATCATGAAATAGACTGATTCACTGATGATTTTGGACTCTAACAATTGTGTTGATCCATTAATATTGTCACATCACAAACCCTGTGTTACTGCAGCATGAGATCTAGCAATATTATAACAATCAGTTTAAAGCTTTTAACAAACAAGAGATCTAAAGGTTAGCTTATGCTGACACACACAGATATCAACAATCAGCGTATGAATCTCAACAATGGTGACAATCACAAATATTTAGATAAAGAGATAAATTCAGAACATCACTGAAAAGCTATTAATTCACAACAAAAACAACAGCAAAAGATAAAAGCAAATATTTAGAATCAAACAAAATTATAGGACAATTCAGCTGCATAATTTATTCACGTTGCAATGCATTCTGGGAATTTTGCACTATGCTGGTACCCAGCATGCATTGCAGCAAAGTACTTTTGATTGTCACCATTGTTGAGATTCATACGCTGATTGTTGATGTCTGTGTGTGTCATATTAAACTTCTTTTTTGTGCTCATGTTTGATAAAGTATTTTATCTTGTTATGATATTGCTGGATCTCATTCTGCAGTAACACAGGGTTTGTGTTGTGACAATATTAATGCAACAACACAATTGTTAGATTCCAAAAACATCAGTGAAAAAGGTTATTTCATGATGAATATAAAATCATCAACAGGTAACTATCATCACCTGAACTCATTTCACTTTAGCTTTCTTTGCTGCTGCAAATGTGTTTGACAAACACACTGTCACAGCGGCCAAAAAAGACAAAAGATATAATAAGAGTTAAGAGCCCAACTAATGGAAACACTATTCACTGTTATGGTGACTTTAAATGAAACACATTAGAGTTAAACCTCTGTTAAATCTCAATAATAACTTGTGTAGACGTCTGACAGAAATAAAGTCAGTCTGGTTAGTAATAAGTGAAGCTGGTAATGCTGTTTGTGGAGTTGTTTAATCCTCCTCTGCTGAGATCTTCACAGATTTAATGTCTTCTTTTCTCTTCAGTTGATTTCATCTAAGACTGTGGCTGAAGTCAGTTGTAGTTCTTGTGTTTCTGCTCGTCTCTTTTTCTGTTCTCTTCTTTCCTTCAGTGATTCTGCTTGTTAACAGGCTTATTAAGGCTGAGATGACTCCATATTTAATATACACAGATTTTGTGGCTCAGATAAGGTCCAGTTCTGGTTTATTTCTTTGCTCTTGGCTGACATGTGGCATTGCTATGGCCTGCTTCTGGCCCAGATCTGGCAAACAGGAGTGGGCCACACAAGGGCCGTCATTCCACGCTGCATGTGGGCCAGATCCGTATTCCACAAGTGCCAGATGTGGGCCGTATCCGGGCCGAAACAATGTTGCTATCTGGGATCTGTTTTACAAGATTCACAAGGAGGACAAGTTTCACCTTCCTTTCATAGAGGAGATCGGTAATGGTGAAGCCTCTGTCTGCCATTACTTCATCGCCTGGACGAGGTTATTAAGTGCACGATATTGAAGAAAAATGCGATATGCGATAACCAGAGTTGTATAGTCCAGGGGTCAGAAAGTAGAAGTCCTGCCATAGTTTATTCCACCCATGAACTCAGTCAGCTGATTTCACTAATTAGTTCTCTCTCCTGTCTGAATTAGCAAATCCAGGTGATTGGAACAAAATACTGAGGAGGACTTTTACTTTCTGAACCTGGACTTTACACCTCTGACTACATGTCAGCCAAGAGTAAAGAAATAAACCAGAACTGGACCTTATCTGAGCCACAAAATCTGTGTATATTAAATAAAGAGTCATTTCAGCCTTAATAAGCCTGTTAACAAGCAGAATCACTGAAGGAAAGAAGAGAACAGAAAAAGAGACGAGCAGAAACACAAGAACTACAACTGACTTCAGCCACAGCCTCAGATGAAATCAACTGAAGAGAAAAGAAGACATTAAATCTGTGAAGATCTCAGCAGAGGAGGATTAAACAACTCCACAAACAGCATTACCAGCTTCACTTATTACTAACCAGACTGACTTTATTTCTGTCAGACGTCTACACAAGTTTTATTGAGAATTAACAGAGGTTTAACTCTAATGTGTTTCATTTGAAGTCACCATAACAGTGATCAGTGCTTCCATTAGTTGGGGTCTTAACTCTGACTATATCTTCTGTGTTTTCTGGCAGTTGTGACAGTGTGTTTGTTGAACACACTTGCAGCAGCAAAAAAACCTAAAGTGAAATGATATCAGGTGATGATGATTATCTGTTGATGCTTTTCAAATCTAACAATTGTGTTCCATTAATTTTTTATATTACAAACCCTGAGTTATTGCAGAATGAGATCCAGAAATATATTATTTACACATCCACATTTTTTTTTCAAAACACAAACCCCTGTATTACTGAAGCATGAGATACAACAGTACTATAAGAATCAGTTAGAAATTTTTTATAAACTTGAGCACTAAACGTTACTCTACTATGACAAACATCAACAATCAGCGTATTAATCTCAACAATGGTGACAATCAAAAATACCTTGCTGCAATGCATGCTGGGTACCAGCATAGTACAAAACTCCCAGCATGCATTGCAACATGAATAAATTATGCAGCTGAATTGTCCTATTATTTTGTTTAATTCTAAATATTTGCTTTTATTTTTTGCTGTTGTTTTTTTAGTGACATTTAGTAGCTTTATTGTAATGTTCAGAATTGATCAGTTTATCTGAATATTTTTGATTGTCACCATTGTTGAGACACATACGCTGATTGTTGATAAGTGTGTGTCACATGATAGGTAAAATAAAAAAATTATCATGTTTGTTAAAATATTTCAACTGATAGGTGTAATTCTGCTTGATCTCATGCTGCAGTAACACAGGGTTTATGATATTAATATATTAATTGAACAAAACAATTTTATTATACAAATTACATCAGTGATTCAGGCATTATGATTTCAACGCCATTAACAGGTTACCAACATCACCTGCCCTGATAAAATTTTGCTTTCTTTGCTGCTGCAAATGTGTTTGACAAACACACTGTCACAGCAGTCAAAAAAGACAAAAGATATAATTGTTATCATAGGAGTTAAGAGCCCAACTAATGGAAACGCTAATCACTGTTATGGTAACTTCAAATTAAACATCTCAATAAGGAGTTCTAACAGAAATAAAGTCAGTCTGGTTAGTAATAAGTGAAGCTGGTAATGCTGTTTGTGGAGTTGTTTAATCCTCCTCTGCTGAGATCTTCACAGATTTAACGTCTTCTTTTCTCTTCAGTTGATTTCATCTAAGGCTGTGGCTGAAGTAAATTGTAGTTCTTGTGTTTCTGCTCGTCTCTTTTTCTGTTCTTTTCAGAGGTGTAAAGTCCAGGTTCAGAAAGTAAAAGTCCTCCTCAGTATTTTGTTCCAGTCACCTGGATTTGCTAATTCAGACAGGAGATAGAACTAATTAGTGAAATCAGCTGTCTGAGTTCATGGGTGGAATAAACATATGGCAGGACTTCTACTTTCTGACCCCTGGACTATACAACTCTGGCTATGGCTGAAGTCAGTTGTAGGTTCGGTGTTTCTGCTCGTCTCTTTTTCTGTTCTCTTCTTTCCTTCAGTGATTCTGCTTGTTAACTTATTAAGGCTGAAATGACTCCATATTTAATATACACAGATTTTGTGGCTCAGATAAGGTCCAGTTCTGGTTTATTTCTTTACTCTTGGCTGACATGTAGTCAGAGGTGTAAAGTCCAGGTTCAGAAAGTAAAAGTCCTCCTCAGTATTTTGTTCCAATCACCTGGATTTGCTAATTCAGACAGGAGAGAGAACTAATTAGTGAAATCAGCTGACTGAGTTCATGGGTGGAATAAACTATGGCAGGACTTCTACTTTCTGACCCCTGGACTATACAACTCTGGCGATAACTCATTAAACAATGCGATATTCGATATGCGATACGATAATGCTTAAAGTATAGAAAATTAACTTAAATTAGATTTAAAATTATATAACCTACATATGTGTTTCACATTCTTTTTGTAACAAGAAAACATCCCTTCAACTTGTGAAAGTGAACATCAGTGTTTTACTGTATATAAGATGTGTTATTTACATCAGTGTAAACCACGGGGTTCAGGTTAATCCTACATTAGGTCTATTTAACAACAGAAACTGAATAATCAAATGTAAAAGTAAAACACTGCTTAGTTTTTCACTGTATGAATTATATAAACTGATTAAAGCTTATTAAAGCTACAAAAAAATATGCATATTGCGATATATACATTTGCGATATTTTGATATATTGTGCAGCTCTACATGTTGTGTTTGGAAACTGCTCTCTGAAACACTTCTCCATGATGTCAAGCCAACGCGAAATCTCGTTTACAGTGGACTGATAAACATCAAACCTTTCAGCAAGATCACCCTGCAATAAATTAAAGGGTTAGTTCACCCAAAAATGAAAATTCTGCCAGTAATTACTCACCCTCATGTTGTTCCAACCCCGTAAGACCTTTGTTCATCTTCGGAACACAAATTGAGAAAAATAATAAAATGGATGAGTGAGAATGGAGGACAGCTCTCAGATTTAATCAAAAATATCTTAATTTGTGTTTCCGAAGATGAACGAAGGTCTTACGGGGTTGGAACAACATGAGGGAGAGTGATTACTGACAGAGTTTTCATTTTTGGGTGAACTAACCCTTTAAGACGCAGCTTCATCAGAGTCATCAGGAGCTGATACCAAGTGTGTAGCTGAAAGCTGTTGGTGTGTGAACTGGTAAGGTGCTCGGCAACTGAGTGGAATGCATCAATGTCGACCCTGTGTAGAGCTGACAAAGGTGGTCGTTTCTCAGCAGAGTTATGTACTATGGCACTGGCTCAACGCATTGTGTTCCCATTTCAGATGTAGGTGGCTTCAGGTTGAGTTGAGATTTTGGAGCGTAGTTGTGGTCAGAGACAGGTGGATCCTCCCATTGTGTGTCTACATCACAGGTCTGGGGCATGTGGCCATTGTCCAGGCCCGGAGTGGGTAATCGGGAGAATCGGGAGAATTCCCGGTGGGCCGCTTCACTTTTGGGCCGAAAATGTTCACAAAATGTTTGTTTTTTTCACATTTCAATGTCACGTTAGTTACATTAGGCTACACACGTTCCGCATTCTGACACCGCAGCGCGCAGCCTCTTCATGGGTTGTACCATGTGAGGGAGTTCTCCCCTCCCCTCCTATAGAGTTGGTTGGGTCCATAGCCCGTCTTTTCCAAAACGTTTTCTCAGGTAGGCTACCGCGGCACCCCCGGCGCCTACCGATAGCTGGGCCGGCCCTACAGTAACGGTACGCGTCAGGGAGGATGGATGTGAGGAAGAGGCCAGGAAGTATGGAAGCTGTGTTTCCGCCACAGAATAAAACATTTTAAAAGATAATTGCGACCTTTTCATCTCACAATTGCGAGTTTACATCTCGCAATTCTGTCATTATTTCTTAGAATTGCAAAATATAAAGTCAGAATTGCGTGAAATAAAGTCGCAATTGCGTGTTATAAAGTCAGAATTGCGAGATATAGAGTCAGAATTGCGAGATATAGAGTCAGAATTGCAAGATATAGAGTCAGAATTGCGAGATATAAAGTCAGAATTGTGTGAAATAAAGTCGCAATTGCTTCTTATAAAGTCAGAATCGCAAGATATAAAGTCAGAATTGTGTGAAATAAAGTCGCATGTGTGTTATAAAGTCAGAACTGCAAGATATAGAGTCAGAATTGTGTGATATAAAGTCGCAATTGCGTGTTATAAAGTCAGAATTGCAAAATATAAAGTCAGAATTGCAAGATATAAAGTCAGAACTGCGTGAAATAAAGTCGCAATTGCTTATAAAGTCAGAACTGCAAAATATAGAGTCAGAATTGTGTGATATAAAGTCACAATTGCGTGTTATAAAGTCAGAATTGCGAAATATAAAGTCAGAATTGTGTGAAATAAAGTCGCAATTGCTTCTTAAAGTCTAAGTGAATTTTTATTTAACCTTTGGGCTACATTATTTGTTAACCCATGGTATTAATACAAACTACTACACAATAGTATGAGCTGAACTGTTGCTTCATTTATTCAATTTAGAAAAAGTGCTAACTTGGAATTCCACCATGGAAAAAGTGGGCCGGTCTTGGGCCTGAAACTCCCGGGCTGAAAAGTGGCCCCACTCCGGCCCTGCAGTTATCCACTGCAACACTGACTCTCATCGATGATCTAAGGAAATAATAGAACCATAAGCATTTTTACATTAGTACTTAAAATAGATTTAAATAGTACTTTTTAAAATTAGATTTAAATTTAAAATGTAGATTTAAATTAGTACTTAAAATGAGAATTAATTAATTTATGATGGCACTCATACTTAGAACAGTGTGAAAAAGAAAGATGCATTAAAAACGAAACAGTATACACAATCCCCTAACTCTATGTAGGTCAATATCAATATCTGAATAAGAGATAACGTTAGCTAGCTGGCCTCCTTACAGGAATAATGTGAGCTATTGTAAGACTGTAATGTACCATAATATATTGTACTATCGTGAATATTCATCCATTCTTTATTTCAGACCCTTAGGTCCATATCACAAAGTAAACGAAATATAAGAAATATGATATATAGGGGGCCAATGGTAATCACGCAAGATTCGTTGTATTTTGTGAACGGCTCGTTACTAATCTTAAATGTATTCATAGAACGGACTTCATCTAACGTTAGGCTAACAAGCACATAGATATGAGAGATAGGAAACAACAGTTAGGTAAGTTAGCTTACCTGAATCTGACAACCTGTTCAGCACCCGTCGGGACTTTTTTACCAGAACATCGTAGCCGAGCCTTTACTCGGGGTAAGGGTGTTCGTTCGTCAGTCTGCTCCCAGTCCATAAAATGGTACGAACACATATAACACACATGGTACGAACACACAGCACTTGGGTGAGCACTTCAAGTTTAGCGCCTTCCGCCATTGCCTCAGGTGCTCCTGGTGTAAATCGTAAACAACCTGATCTCACAGAATTACATGAAATGAACACGACCCCTTAACCCCGATTTGCGTGGTGGTGGCACATAATGTGTTACAATTACGTGTCGGCACCACGAAAACAACACCCATACAAAGTCAATGAGGCTCATTTGTCGTGGTGGACACACGGATTCCCTGGTTCAACAACGTCACAGTGGGCAGCGGTAAATGTTGTTTTCTAGTTTACGAAACGTCCTCCTTTTATAATTTATTGTAGTGTATTACTTCAGATTTTTGTTGTCTAAATAACAGTAAATTGTTTGTGATATAACTATCCATTTATAGATGGAGTAGTTTTAAAGAATGGCCCGAGACTGTGTTAAATAGATTGTTCCCTTTACTTTATTAAACCATTTATGATATTTTATTCTTTTCAAATGTATTGTCTGTCATAGCAGCGAATATTATTAATAATTATTATTATGAATCAGAAGACTTTCAGTCGTTACCACGGCAACGAAACGTCACGTTACGCACACTTCTTTTCTGGTGCAACGCTCTTGGCGTGCTAAGGGTAAATGGCACACTGGAGGAAATTCCTCCTAAAAAAAAGAACTATGTCCAAAATATTGTGATACATTTGGAAGCTCAATGCAGTCAGACCTCCCCTGTCCAGCCCAAGGAGGGTGGCCCTTCCTGGGCCAGATTCGGATTTGTCCGCCACCGCTGGAGCTCCGTCTGGAGCAAAGTTGGTCCTAAAACGGACCTTTGGGTCTTTGTGGAGGCAATGCTCCGCTTAGACAAGGAACACGGACCAGACCGGGTGGGGAAACCGCCTGACCCAGCCCAGAGAAAGTGCACTTTGTGCGGGCGAGACTTCCAGTAAATAGGGTCTGGTTTGGACACCCAGTCCCTCGGTGCCAGGGCGTGCATACCGGTGAGCGTGCACCATCCTGGGTGAGCTAGGGGTGAAAGACACACTGGAGGATATTCCTCCTCATAAAAATGTCCAAAAATATCTTATATTTGAAGAAGAGCTCCATGCTCGCAGACCTCCCGGGCCAGCCCCAGGGAGGGTGGGTCATCTCCGGTCAAAGTCAGATCCGTACACCTGCTGGCGCTCCTGCTGAAGCAACGACGGTCCAAACACGGACGCTCAGGGTGTTGTAGAGGAGGGAGATGACACTCTTATCGGACAAGGTAATGGAAAAGATGCCTCCCGCCCCTGCCCCCGGCGGATGGTTCCTCACCCACCCTATGAGTGGCCGTGTCGTCTCGAGCCCAGGCCCGAGTGGAGCGAGACCCGTGTATAGGGAGCCTGTGCATCGCGGTTCACCGTCCGGGGGCTTCTCGGTTGATCCCGAGGTAAAACGTATGCTTGTCGAATGGTCAGTCTGGATAAACGGCGAAGCGACTCCAGGGGCTTGAGACACCCCTGGAGAAAAAGCGGTGGAGGAAGGTCCTCCGAAGAAAACAAAAACGGACAGTGTCCGTGAGGTTGCAGATGGACGAGATTCCCATGCTGACTTTACTCACTAGCAGGCTCCCAGGGAGAGTGCGAAGCTCCTGTCGGAGTGACCTCGGTCCTAAAACAGACCTTGGGGGTTTTGTCGAGGAGGGGACAAACGCTCCATTCGGACAAGGTGAGAGGGAGAAGGTGCTCCACCTCTTTGCCTCAGCTACTGCACCCCAAGCTACTGATTTTTACTTCCCCTTCTCTTTTTGATGGCTTTTCTACAATGTTTATGACATTAAAAATAAAACATATGTCGTAATATTACGTTAAAATATGTTTAAGACTAAACTTAACTTGTGCCTCATGTCTCACTTTACCCCACAGCATTTGTCTCACTTTATCCCACCGCCACATCTCTCTTAGCAATTCAGGCTTATCTTCAGCTAGCATCATCACATGGTTTTATATGTTGGTAGTTCATCAACATGTATGATATAAGTTTTTCTACCTGAATCAATTTGCTTTGGCACAACAGTTGATTAAGTTGACAGCAAGAAAATTTACTTTTACATGCAAAAAAAATATTTTTGTGAAAAAAACAATGCTTACTACAGCACCATGAGGTCCTCTCCTTCATGGCCAAGGGGAAATGAGAGGGGCTTGAAAACATAATGGTCAAATGACCAAAATTGTGTTCCATAGCCTAGATACAGGGGGTGTCTCACTTTACCCGATGTCTCACATTACCCCATTCTCCCCTACATTGCTCTTCTTGGAGGAAGAAAATGAACTGTGAATGTGCTGTAGCCTACTCTTTAGATATTATTTGAAATAACCCTTGTGTTTAAAATGTATAATATGCAGGAGTTGATCCTCAATACCCACTTTTGGATGTGTTGTGCTGTGTTGTTCAACAGCTACACGTTATTGACGTGTCTACGTGACGTGATATTTGCGTGCACGTCTCCATATAAAACAAATGGAGACGTACACGCACGTATACACGTGTGTTATCTGTCGTGCTTGTCAGTCTCGTCACCGAATGGAACATTTCGAGCGCCATACTATGTAAGATGTGATATAAGAAGTAGATGTGAGCGGGAATTCACCGCATTATGAACTAGTCACGTTGGGGGTATTGCGTGAACCTCACACCAAATGTTAGGCCCTGTAGATAGCCCAGCCTACATATCATATTAAGCAGAAATGTGAAATGTACCTTGTCATATTAGAGAAAGACGCTGATATCTGGATTGAATTGATGCTTGAAGAATGCACTTCCACAGCAGCCATGAGTAACAGCAGGAATAGGCGATTAAAGTTTTCTATGCTTAATCTGATTTGATGAAAGTCACGAGACCGATTACTCGATCCAATCACGTTGATGGATAAAAATCAAGCATGTAACAAGGAATGACCACAAACAGAAGGAAAATAGTGGAGTCAAAGTACCGATACATCACTTAAAATGTACTCAAGTAAAAGTAAAATTACACAATTTTTAAACTACTCAAAAAAGTACAATTTCTGAAAAAAACGACTTAATTACAGTTACGTGAGTATTTGTAATTAGTTACTTCACACCCCTGCTCTTAATGTAAAAACACATCAACAACAAAATAGTACAATGAAAAATTGCTTATATTAAACATCAAACTTTTATTAGCAAAATGAATATGGATGATAGTATACCCGTGTTGTTTGAATTTTCCCCTTACGTAGCCCTCAAACCGTATTCACTTTACAGCCCTTAATTCTGTAATTGTGGACAAATGTGGGCACACAGCAAAATCCTCTGAGTTAAATTAACTCTATTTTCTGAAAGTGAAACTATCTATGAAAGTGATTCTGTGAGGGATCGTCATCGTCATCATCATACGCACTGTTGAAAGGTCCTAGATCACGTCATTTTCACAATTCACAAGTTTCAAAACGCTTTTATTGAATTTTTGTCTACTGAAAGTTTTTTGGAAAGGCGTTTTGTCAGATAAATAATTAGCATGATGTTAAACAATACTTCAATCCATTGAACACACT
Organism: Leuciscus leuciscus; assembly: GCF_965113295.1. Taxonomy (NCBI): domain Eukaryota; kingdom Metazoa; phylum Chordata; class Actinopteri; order Cypriniformes; family Leuciscidae; genus Leuciscus; species Leuciscus leuciscus. Next base: position 28,874,640 of record NC_138725.1, on the reverse strand, counting down.
GTAGGCCCACTTCTGTCCATCACAGCCTCATTATTCCGTCAAAAACTAAATATGGTACTATCCTGACTAAGATCTAATTCATATAACAAACAATAATGTGTTTATAGTTAAATGTGTTACCTTTATGTGGAGGTTTAGAAGTCATTCTTGGGAGTTTCTTTCCTCGTTGCCTGTATGAGAGCAAGATGAAATGTGCGGGAGGAGTCAGTCATGATACAAAGGTTAAAAAACGTTTACTGTCTCTCTTGAACAACAGGTGCAGGTCAAAGTTCAAGATACAGTTCCTGCGGGAATATGAGTCATAATGTAAATGACAAAGACAAGAGAGACTTTCAGCAACAAAACAGATGCACAATAAAGCGGAGTGAAATTATGAATTTCTGTCAGAGAACTTTCAGTGGCATTATGTTAAATGATCACTATATTGAATATATTTAATATACAACTCTTTCCACCTTTGGATATTTTCATATAAATCAAATACTCAAACATTAGAAGTGAACATTGAACCTTTCACTCTGTACCCAGCAGGCACAGGATATATACTACAACTTCGGTCAGACGTTGGATTTTGGTTGAAAATGAAAATCGGGTTGACGTCTAAACCCAACGTTTGTTTGACGTCAAGCTCCAACATTGGGCAATCGTTGAATTTTGGTTGGAATAAACCAGACAAAAAGGTGAAATGCATGGCCGTACACTTATTACCAGCTTCACTTAAAACTAACCAGATTTACTTTATTTAATTTTCGTTTTAATGAAATCATATTTTGTATTTTAAAGTTACCATGATGGTGGTTAGCATTTGCTTTAGTTGTGCTCTTGACCCTTGTCTCTTTAATATAAAATTATCTTTGGTTGCTGTAATTGTGTGTTTATAAAGCACAATTGTTGTAGCAAAAAAAGCCATGAGATCAGGTGGTGTTGGCTGATTATGATGATGATATCATCATGTATTTGCCTGAATCCCTGATCTTATTCAGTGTCAAATGCTTTGATTATATAGGACTTAAGGTTTTAATATTGTTATCTTCATAACAGAAGTAATTTGTTTCTACAGCATATCAAGCAATGTTGTTAATAAAATACTTGGTTATTAAAAACTATTTAGTGCACAAAAACCTTTCATCTATGCCAGTATTTAGATGCACACAGACATCAAGAAACAGCATATGAATCTCAACAGTGGTGACAATCAAACAAAATGTCCAGATAATCAGATCAACTCTGAGCATAAAACAAGCTACAAAAAATCCAGCTGCATAATTTATTAATGCCGCAATGCATGCTGGGAGATATGGGTGAGTTTTGATTGGTGGTACCCAGCATGCACTGCAGCATGAAGCATTTCATTGATTGTCACCATTGATGAGAGTCATACACTGATTCTTGATGGCTAAGTAATAATGTAGAGAGAAAAGTTTAATACACTAAATGTTTTTAAAATCCTCTATATTATTTGAGAAACAACATTGCTCTCATGTTGTAAAGTTAAACAGCTTCGATTATAAAACATTAAAAGTACACAGTCCTTTATAAACAAAACATTAGACAGTAGCCCCGTTTACATGCACACTTTTTTGCTATTCTGATTGAGATCGTTCTGATTGACGGATTCCGGTTGACTGTTTACATGGGATGTTATCTAAACCGATCTGGTGTTTACATGTGCTGACGCTTTCAATCGAAGTCATTTTCTGACATGCGCACACAGCTTGTCTGCCGGATCTGGAAGCTCATTATTTCCACGTTTTCAATCCTGTCAAGATGGTGCATCACTTAATTGTCGCGTTTAGTTGTAGGCATCCGACGCGTTCACTGTCGGGCCAGTGCGAGCCATAAACGTGGCATTTTATTGTATTGTTCTTTGTTAATTATTGTCTTTTTTTGTATTTGCATCAGTTTTTCATTCTCATACTCATATCACACTCATTATAGCATATAATTAAATAGGCCATCATTATTGTAAAAAAAAAAAAAAAAGAAGAAAAAAAGGAAGTTTCATCAGAAAACTGATCAGAAACACTGGAAACAGCCTGATCGATCTCAAAACAAGAGCGACTGTTTGCTGGCATTTTTGTTGTTTAATTGAATATTTGAAACCCAAGAATAGATGTTTTACCACAGGTTTACAATAAAAATCGATACATTTATCATAATGAATTAATTTGTGTCAAAATTGCACACAGAAATAAAGTGGTTTACCGTTTATGACGTTTGTGAACGTTTACAAAAGAAAGAGGACACAAAACTTATTCGCGTCTGTTTCTGTTTATTTGGTAGCCTAGTAACAGGACGTATTTACATCACATTTAGAAAGAATGTTCATTTCTACAAATATGCCACCAAAAATATGACCTGAGGAGCTTTAGCACTCTCTCCCAGAAGGATACAGTTATATTTTCAGTCAGAGAAAAAGAGAGAGTCCGAGACATAGGCTACTGAAAGATAAAATAAAAACAGGATTATGATTTGTCTGATTTCTTCAATCGTACATATTTACCATGTTTACTATAGTAATGGTTAGCGTGCATAGTTTTTTTGCATCGGGTATAAATATTCCTACCTTATACGGTGATTAATCACAAACAGAAGGCATTATGTTAGCTGACAGAATTATCTGGCGCCAAACCAGGCATGCGCAGAAAGACGTACGCTCAAAGTAATCGGATCAGCTCGTTTACATGGTGTAATCTTTCGTTTGATCGGTTCATGAAAAGGTTTATTCCACCCCCTTCAATCCGACTGAAATTTCAATCGGTTTGAGCATTTTTATTCCGGTTGAGGTGTTGACATGGAGCATTTTCATTCTGATTGGACTTGCACCTGGTTATAATCGGAATACAATGCTACATGTAAACGGGGCTACTGAATATGATCAGGAATTCATCAATATCACCTGATTTCAATTTCTCTAAACTATTTTGCTACAACAATTGTGCTTTAAAAACACACAATTATAGCAGCCAGTGAAAGTGTTATACTAAGAAGTCAAGGGTCAAGAGTGCAACTAAAGCAAACGCTAACCACCATCATGGTGACTTTAAAATACAACTTGATTTCATTCAAACGAACATTAAATAAAGTCAGTCTGGTTAGTAATAAGTGAAGCTGGTAATGCTGTTTGTGGAGTTGTTTACTCCTCCTCTGCTGAGATCTTCACAGATTTAATGCGCTGCCATGCATGTCACATTTTTTTGCGGTGCTTATTCCAACCAAAATTCAACATCTGTCTGCATTGGAGCTCGACGCCAAACAAACGTTGGGTTTAGACGTCAACTTGACTTTCATTTTCAACCAAAATATGACGTCTGACTGACGTTGGATTAGTTGGAGTCCAACGTCTTCCTGACATCACATTGACGTACTGTGCCTGCTGGGTATTGAAAGAGTTCCTCAAAATGTATATATTTTTAATTTCATAATCTACTAATCTCCTTGGAGGTCCTCTGTTATATTTTCATCTTTTATATAGAACGAATGATGCACTGAGACGACTGCTGTGTTAACTCACATTTTGTTTACTGGTGTCACTGCTTTGGTTTGACCTGGGATGTTTAATTCCCAGCCATCATCCATTTTATTTTTGAGGACCACAGAACTTTGAAGTGTGACGAATTTCTTATGATCTTACGATTGCCAGAGACTGCTGTGATCATTGGCCCTTTTACAGAAATCACCTTGTATGGTTGAGGGTCAAAAGTTGAACTGAGCGTCCCACTCTTCTGTTGTCGACACAAGAACAATGTCATCCACGTTTAGGTTTGAAGGTTTGGTGTGATATCTGCATGCCATTTCCATGCAAAATCTATTTTTTCAAGTTCAAATGATGAATGTTATAATATAATTAACATCATCATCATAGGCGTCGATTTCGGGGGGGGGGGGGGGGGGGGGGGACGGGGGGGACGGGGGGGACGCGTACCCACCAGATTTCGTCATGAGTCATTTTGTACCCACCACTTTTAACTTCCGTCCATAGTTGCCGATGTAGTGATAATTACATTAGAGTTATACAGAGTGTTTCACAAAATGAATCTAGGAAATTCTTATAAAATACAAGTGTTTTTTAAAACATTGTTAAACAAATGATGATATTTTACCCTGATTTTAGTTGTTTGTTTGGCAGACGGTCTGCCAGTCATTGACCATTTCTTTTTTAATTTTTAATTTTAATTTTAATTTTAATGGTAATTGTTGGGCACCTTTTTTGTTGTTTTCTTTTTTAATAAAGAGTTAGAGAACCTTTAAAAAATTATTCAGGGGCTTCTTTGTATGACAGTGGTGCTATATAACACCTTGACCACCCCTAAGAACCACTTTTAGTGTGTGTGTGTGTGGAGAGTACCAGGCCTTCATTGTGGTGTGGAAATGTTCAGATTATGGTGGATTCATTGATTTTCTTTTTTTTTCTTTTCCCATTTATTTTCAATGCGGGGTCGAGGAAGACAAGGAATGTGTTTTTTTTTTTTTTACATACCTTTAGAACAACCGAATCAAGGCCAGGATTTGTGTGTGTATAGATAGATAATGTTTGAAAAAGTGACAAAACTTTATGCAACTGAGATGAAGGGAACCATGTTTTTTAACTAAGAAAAGTTGACTGTGGTAATAAAGACCCCAAAAATCAAATGCTTTTAGTAAAACTTTCTTGAGAAATTTGCAGCAGTTTTCACATATTTGTGTAATGACATGAACAAGTATAAATCTGGCTCATTTGTATTATCATTTCAGTACACACACTCGATAGTGAAAAAGAGAAGTTGGCACAGACCAATTTCCTGATTGACAGACCATCCCGAATGTCCTCAAACATTTCATATAACACCACAGTGTTGTCTGCACATTATTTACAGGATAAAGAAAGCAAACATAAATCCACATGTTCCTTAAATGTTGTTGTTGTTTCACAAGCTTTGCAGAAAGCAGAATCATGAATAGACATTGTGAATCAGTAACAGGTTTAAACTATTTAACCAGAAGAGTAAATATCAGCAATTACACACAGGTTTGGTGTTGGGAAGTCAGCTGTTGTTCTTGTGTTTCTCTTTCCTTCAGTGATCTTCAGGGGCCTGTACCATAGTTGAACAAACTCAGGGTTACAGGATTAGTTTCGAGTTGACAAAACCAAACCAGTCCAACCAGGCTTTGTTGGTACCATGATGCTGATCATCAACTTTCTCTGTCAACTCCGGCTTTGATCCTGAGTTTAGGTGTGACATCATCAGTAGCGAACAGCCAATCACACACTGAGAAAGAGTAAAACTGCGATTCATTTCTCGCGAGAGAAGCTTCTCTTTTCTGCAGAAAATTACGAGAGTGAAAAATATTAAGAATTTAAACAAATTTACACAGCAAGAAGAAAATAGCTGTCTATGAAAGAGGACAACTAAAAGAAAAAGTCTTGCTATATCAGTGCAAGTAAAAGTTGTGAAGTTGACGTTTAATTTGGAGTAGAAACAGAGTGACTTTATCCTTTGCTCACAGCTGATTGGTCCAATTTCGGTTTGAGATTTCTAACCTGGAACATAACCTGCCCCGGACCAGGTTAGCCGTGGAGCGTAAGTTACTATGGCGATAAACACTGCTAAAAGCCAAACCACTTTCATGGTGCCTAAAACCCAGGGTTGGCACAAACTAAACTGAAACATAGCTGGCTAGCCACCTAAACCGGCTTCATGGTATAGGCCCCAGGTGTCTTCAGTAATCAAACAATCATCACTCAATGAATCACTTATCTCATTAACTCTAACACTGCTTTAACACCGGGGAGTGTGTGTGATCATGATTAGTGTTCATTTATCCAGTCCTGAGGCCAGTTACATAAACATAGCCATTATGTTAAGACTGTGTCTTAAGAACTAGTATGATCAACTAGAAGTTAGTTAGGGGTAATCAGTCTTACTGTTCTGTGTCAAATTAGACCAATCTACGCTTTTATGTTACTGACTTTAAAAAGTTATTAACAGTTTTAAAGAATAAAATTGGATGACTAACTTGTAAGACTAGTCTTAACAGTTTATGCAACTGGCCACAGGACTGCAATCTTTTCTCATTGAGTTTCTTCACAGATTTATTTATCAGATTCCTCAGATCATTGAAACTGTCTTTCCACTGAATTAATAACATTTCTGTCCTCAGGACAATTTATAAAAATATGCATGAAAATTAACTCTACATTTTATTATTAGAAAAGTGTCCTGAACATTAATCTAAATAAATTTAAATATATAATTTAATATTTTAATTAAAAAAAACTACAGAGAACACAAAAAAAAAATTGCATTTGTTACTGTACATGGCCCACTATATTTAAACCTAAACTCTGTTATGAAATATAATCATTAAAATCTTTCTGAATTTTATTTTTTATTTTTTATTGTTGTGTGATATTTTATAACATTTTGCTATCTAACATAGACTATTATTAATCTCTTTAACAGTGAACTGGACGAACTGATCGATGTGTTTTTATAGTCTCAAAATGAATGGTGTGTGAGAGTAAATACGTAAATTTACTGTAGCGGGACCGACTACGCCACCCTAATTAATAGGGAAATATAGATGTTACTACTAAGAATTGGTAAAAGATACACAGGAACGTGATTAGCAAAGAGGGGCTAGAGACGTGGATACCAATAATACAAAAGTTTTTATTTAAATACAATCTCTTTTAAATATATAAAAGCTGAGAATCATCAACAGACACATGCAGGAGAGACCCTAATCCAAAGGAGGCCGAGGCTTGATGGCAGACACACTCCCAAGGCTTCAATATCACTCTCAACACCCCGTGTACAAATAACAGCACACCCACTGCAATAAAGTCAAGAAATAATCACACAACACTCTGTGACGAGCTCTCTACCACCACGTACGGGCCTACTAGTGGTCTGCCCCAAAGCCTCAGCTCCTGTAACAAGAGTGTAAAATTATTTATGGTCTCAATATACAACACACTCACTCAACCATGCACAAATAATAAACATTTAGATCAACAAACAAGAAAATACTACAGAAAATGAAAACAGAAAATCAAAGTAAATACAATACTGCAAACACTCAAAATAAACAAATCAAATCACTCAATACACACAAACAATTATAAATGAAAATACTGCAAAATTTGATTGTATAGTGTGGAAGACACTCATCGTTTGGAGTGGTTAATACTGGAGAACGGCGTCACGTTAGGCTGCGCAGTGCGCACTCACATGCGCACTCACACGTGTGTTGGAAGGAGAGTTTGTTATAAGGATCGTGGGCTAATTTATATATAAAGCAGCAGCGTCAAGTCAGCGTCAAGTCAGCGCTGCCCACCAGGCGTCACAGAACATCTATTCGTCCCAAGAATAAAAGCATCAGCAACTTACAATATATAAAATAATGAGCGCTGTACAAAGTGGGCGTTTCACATACCTTTCATTCACAAACTCGGCATATAGAGCACCCGGGACACAACATCCCTCCGAAGCACGGGAATGCCAGAGAGGCAGGCGAAGAGCAGCCGCCACTTAAGGCTCACACAGCAAACGATCCCCGCAGCTATAAATCACATCGTCATTACCACCAATTGTATAACGTTACCTGTGTACTGACTGATCAGCCAACGCACACACATAAGGCTACCTCAAAGTATCATGAGACACGGGACTGCCATAGAGGCATGCAACAGGAGAGCCGGAGCCGCCAACGGCCGCGAACAATCCTGAAGTAGTGAATAAAACAGTTTACACACAATCCCACATCAATGTTCACCACCTCGTTCAAACCATAGATATCATATAAAGGCTAGATGTCTTAAGGCGGAGTCACTTCCGGCATCACCGGCGGCCATCTTAGGACAGGGCTCTGTGAATTAACCTCCTAAGACCCGAGCTTTGGTTTGGCGTGCATTTTAGATTTCTTCTAGCTTTTTAGGGTTAGGAGGGACCAATAAATATAATAACCAGATATTATCTTTGAACATGAAGCACTTTTTGAAAAAAATGATGTCCACATATGTGGACACCGGGTCTGTATTCACAGAAAAAAATCAATACACCATTGTGTAACAAAGTGCAAATCTCTTTTATTTACAGCCAGTGCCTGAACATTTTTCGTTGTTACTCTTGTATAACTTCTGAACATACATACATACATCTTCCGCTTATCCGGGGCCGGGTCGCGGGGGCAGCAGTCTAAGCAGAGATGCCCAGACTTCCCTCTCCCTAGACACTTCCTCCAGCTCTTCCGGGGGGACACCGAGGCGTTCCCAGGCCAGCCGGGAGACATAGTCCCTCCAGCATGTCCTAGGTCTTCCCCGGGGTCTCCTCCCAGTGGGACGTGCCCGGAACACCTTCCCGGAAAGGTGTCCAGGAGGCATCCGGAACCTCAGCTGACCCCTCATGATGTGGAGGAGCAGCGGCTCTACTCTGAGCTCCTCCTGAGTGACCGAGCTTCTCACCCTATCTCTAAGGGATCGCCTAGCCACCCTGTGGAGAAAGCTCATTTTGGCTGCCTGTATCCGGGATCTTATCCTTTCGGTCATGACCCACAGCTCATGACCCACAACTCAGCCCAGGTGAGTTGGATCCGAAAATTTAGCTGGGGCCCCACCCTGGAGCCAGGCCTGGGGTTGGGGATCGTATGAGAGCGCCTGGTGGGCCGGGCCTCCCCCCATGGGGTCCAACCGGGCTCAGCCTGAAGAAGCGATGTGGGGCCGCCCTCCCGTGGGCTCACCACCCGTAGGAGGGACCGTAAGGGGCCGGTGCTTAGAGGATCGGGCGGCAGTCGAAGGCGGGGGCCTCGACGACCCGATCCCTGGACCCTGGAGGGGTGCTGGAAAGTGCTCCGACTGGGGACTCCGTCGTTCTACTTGGGGACTTCAACGCCCTTGTGGGCAGCGACAGTGACACCTGGAGGGGCGTGATTGGGAGGAACGCGATCTGAACCCGAGCTTTGTTCTGTCATTGGACTTCCATGCTAGTTACAGCTTGTCCATAACGAACACCATGTTCAAGCATAAGGGTGTCCATCAGTGCACGTCCCAGACAGCAACATAGTGTCGGCCCAGATCCGGCCCACATCTGGACCGTGTGGAATCCACATGAACCAGATTTGGGCCAGATCTGGGCTGATACTATGTTGCTGTCTGGGGTGGCACCAGGACACCCTAGGCCAGAGGCCGATGATCGACTTTGTGGTCTTAGACACTCTGGTAAAGAGAGGGGCGGAGCTGTCAACTGATCACCACTTCTGAACATTGATATGGAAAAACAAAATTTATATCAAAATAAATAAAAAAATCCAAAAAAAAAGTGAGCAAGAGTGTGTGTGTGTGTGTGTGTGTGTGCGCTTGCGATCGGGAGTGAGCAAGAGAGAGTGTGTGTGCACGCGATCGCGAGTGTGTGTGTGTGTGTGTGTGCTCGAGAATGTGAGTCAATGTGCGTCACGAAGCTCAGTGCAACTACAAATTTTATTTTTTTTGCTAGCATTCTTATACAGTTTCATCGAAGTTAAGTCCCATTGTCCACATATGTGGACATCAAATTTAGCAGCCTAGTAAATCTTTCCTGTTACAAAAGTTTGTCAAATGTGCATGCCATTTTAATCATACAACACTATTATGCATAACTGAACAAGAATCAACAATGAAATGTTATTAAATTTTTTACCTTGTGGACGTTTTGGTCTGATGTGCCTGCGTGACATTTCGCCTGTGTTCTCCGCCATCTTGACATTATTTATGTTAAATTTTTTTCTCTCCTGACACCACCAGATGGCAGTATAAGTGTCCCTGTTGTGAAAAACATGTTCCAGTTACACAGAATTAAGTATTATGCCGCACACAGCCAAAAATGTGATGTCCACGTATGTGGACACGGGGTCGTAGGAGGTTAAGGTGAGTGAGCAGCACGCACACAAATCCTCTTATCTCGCTGAAATCTGGACGGATTTACAAACGGTTTGGTTTCTTACAAACGTTATTAACGTGGCTATAATTCTGAATGCTTAAACATTTTGAACATAATTATTCATATGTATGCAGTATAATAGCTACATCTCTGACGTTTATAACAAACCAAACCGTTTGAAAATCGGTAGAAAATTGAGCAAGTTATGGTTATTTAAAAGTACATGCACCATGTTATGAGTGAGCGAGCACCCTGTCTTAAGATGGCCGCCGTGTGCGGATGTCGAGCTCCATTGGCCAGCAGATATCTAGCAGATATCTATGGTTCAAACAGTGCCTACCTGAAAGCGGAAGCGCTAGGAGAAAGAGGGGCGGTCCCACGGCCAATGACGCGACACCAAACCGGCAAACACACGCACACAAGAGTGACTACAGCAGAGCCATAGAGAGAAAGAGTTGCGACACTCTTTGATGTCGCCGCTATGGCTGTCACGTGGTTCATGTAAGCCCCAATAGTTCTAAAACATACGCTGGCTGTCATGCTCTTCTATGGGACAGACAGCAGCGATTGCATTATTGAACGGTAAATATAAAATAAAACACACACCCAAGTACTTTTTCAGCTGTTATTGCATTATTGCATTTTGTTAATGTCAGTTTTGCATTTGGAGATAAGTTTTAGGCTATATTTTTGGAGGGAAAAGCTAGTGTTCATGTTCGCATGGGTAGTAGCACTGGCTTTAGCGGCTCTAACTTAACTTTTCCATATCATTCATCTGATGATGGACGTCTCATGATATTTATTTTAGCACAACTGGGCTGTATTAGGCTATTGATTCCCGTGATTTTGCTTATAAATTTTGATTCAGCCATTAGCCTACCTTCGTGATCACGCAAAGAGGTCTGCCGTGGCGGTCCGTTCAGAGTTCGCTTAAATATTTTTTATTAAACAATGACAGACAACAAAAATGTGTGCTTGTGTGGGTGTGTGTGAACAAGAAAGACAAAAACCAGGGGCAGGTGATCCATGAAACAGACAGGACTGGTGATCCCATAACAATCCTAGAGGTCCAGCATTGTTCTCACAAGCCGCTTCACTCAAGACAATAAAACATAATGAAAAGTTAGTATATCCCAAAAAATTTAATTAAATAAAAGTTGCTATAAAGGTGGTAGTGATTCATTACCGAACTCTTACTGTCACAGCTGACGAAGTCGCACTAGCTAGCAGGCAGTGCTTGAAAATTGGTTGAAACAACCAACATAAAATATAAATAATTACGCTGTGCATGTACAAATGAAGACCAGTATAAGCATCGCAAAGGGCCTCTGATACAACATAGACAGTTGACAATTCAAAAGAGGTCGATATTTCAGCAACTTAACTCTAGAACAACTCGACGCGCAGCAATGTAAGTGAATGGTGTCCAACGCCAAAATGACGGTGTTTAGAACTATTCCGCTCTTCAAATCCCGGAAGTAGGCGGTTAAAAGCGCCGCCATTATTTACAACGGAGGTCTATGGGAGTTAGTGATGGGATTTATGGCTCTTTGAGGGGATCCGGATCTTGGCGATCCGTTCCTTTCAAAGAGCTGTTCAAAAGAACGGCTCTTTTGGCTCTTTTTAAATATTTAGTCAGTTTTAAGAAGCCAGCTTGGGGGCATCTCAGTTTATCCTGGAAATAATCACAGGGAGGAATGATGAGGTGAGATTTGTAGTCAAATAATTAAAACTCAGATATCACACACCAATATCTGAGTTTGAATTATTCTGAAATATTGATTATTACCTCATTTGTCATGTGTGGACTATATTCCATAGGGTTGCACAACATCCCTCTGCTTAGACAGTGACATCACTATTTTGGATTTACCTTTAGTACAAAGTGTGTGTATGTGTAAAGCTACGTTGACTTATGTTATTCATACAATACCTACTCACAAATAAACATCAAAAACAAAGCCGGCTGCAATGAATTTCTGTGCAAAACAGCTTACTACAAACACTTCCACACAAGAACATTGTTATCACACAAGAACATTTTGATAGAAAACAAAAAAAATATTTAAAGTATTTTATCATATTTAAAGTTTTAAATATATACTGTAGATAACATTAGAATAAATAAAATGGAAATGTCTACATACAGTCCACTATTATTACTACTGTAAACTTTGCAAATAGGACATCAGCCCCTTCAAGTCTTAAATGAACAATAACAAAGTGGGCTGCAATGAATGTCTGTGAAAAAACAGCTTTTAGTGAAAAATTTCTACAAGAACAGTATCACAAAAGAACATTTTGATAGATAACAAAAAATATTTAAAGTATTAGACATATACTGTAGATAAAATTAGAATAAATAAATTGGAAATGTCTACGTACAGTGAGTCCACTATTACTACTATAACTACAGTAAATTTAGCAAATAAGAGATCAGCCCCTTCAAGTTTTAAATGAACACGCTGGGTGCGCCCCTCCCCCTATAACTGTTCTGTCTCGCGGAGGAGCTAATTTGTGTGCATCTGTGTGAAACACGCATAGGAAAAAAAGAACGACAGAAAGAACGGCTCCCCTCCAGCCGCGACTCGGCTCCCATCGTTCATGTTTATGAGCCGTTCAAAAGAATCGGTTCGTTCGCGAACGTCAACTCTAATGGGAGTGTCGCAACTCTTTCTCTCTATGGCTCTGGACTACAGGTTCTCTCTTTTATACGGTGCCACCAAGTTTGTGATTGGACTGCACTACCCCACGCACATTAATTTAATTACAGTGGGCTATAGGCTATACGTCTCACTACATTACTAAGTAAATTCGTTTCACTTTCATTTAGGCTACACGTCGCCAGTCACCAGTTTACTTTCTTTTTTGTCGGGTTTTGATCATAATATGGCTCACGGTGCAGGTAAGGTTTGATCAACCATAAAATATGTAGGCTATATTAGAATGTCAAACGTTTTTTCAATGACTATATCAGATTCAGAATAAAGTCTATTCGGCGATTAATGTAGCACAATCAGTGGAGCTGAAATAGCCTACGTGTTACTGTTTGGCATTTCGAACGAGGAAGCAATAATCGCTGTACAATGCAGATTTAATTCCTTTAAAAGTAGCACATACATTTACGAGTAATTTGTTTATAAACATTAATATCCACCGCTTCGTTCTCGTACTGTAGTTCAATGACGGATGAAGAACTGCCGACGGAGCAAGATTGTTTTACAAGAATTGTATGATGTCTCGCATTAATTTTGATCAGATCCAATTTATTTGTGTTTTCCAGCAGAAAGACGTAGTCCAGATATGGTTCGCCCAAACAGTAAGTAGTACATGATTGACAACAGAAAAGTGTGAGAGCTTAACAGTTTTGATTTAATGGATTGATTTATCAGTGTCATTTTTACTGGTATTTTATATTATTTACAACATGAGATGAGGATTTTATTGTTTGATTTGTTGTGTTTTTGTGTTTTTTGTATGATGTATTTGAAATGAGGCTTGGGAATAAAAAAAAAATTTGTAGGTCCCTGTTAAACATTGCTGTAAAAAAAACAGCCAAACTCTGACAGTATCATACTATTCATATACTATTTCCATTAAAACAGTAATTTACTGTAAAAAATAATGCATTCTGAGTATTTGTCATTTTCAAGAAAATATAGGATATTCCTGTAGGCTACTTTCATCGAAAATGACACATTGTTTTCTATGGTATGTTACGGTTTTAATTATAAATGGTATGTTACTCTCATAATTCTGCCAGTTTTTTACAGCAAGGGTTAACAGTGTACACAAACTAGAGCAGAAGTGATGTGCAGAAAATGTATTTTGTTATAATGACGGTGACAAAGGATGTTTCTGTGACAAAGTAATGAAATGCACATGGAAGTGGTGCTTTCCTGAAAGTTATTTACTGTATATTTGCATAAAGGGAATTAATTGGACACACACTCACACACGCACACACACACGTGCATGTGTGTGAACTGTGATGGATTTTACTTAATCAAGTTTAATTAATCAACTAACATTTGTTTTTCTTGCAGGAACAATATGCTTTTAAATGTTTCCAAACTCTTTGGGGAAAACTTTGAGTGTGTGTGTGTGTGTGTGTGTAAATAAAAATAAGGGGAAGTGAAACTTTATAGACAAATGAGTACTTCTCAAACCTTGTGATAAGTAATCACAAAATCAGAGTTTGCATGTGCCAGTGACAGAGGGAAAAAGTTGGGGCTTTTGAACCAATTGAACCAATCATATTGAAGGTGACATGTTAGTCTTATTTGTTTTCTCGATTCTATAAAAACTGTTGTATCCATATTTTACGGTGGGATTCTCAATGGAATTTGTCTGAGATTCCCTGAGCACTGCTCGGGAAGATCTCCTGGCCGTGATTAAAGCATTTAAAAGACATTTGCTTAAGTCTGTTTGTTGTTTTATTCCTGCGCAGGAAGGTAGTTTAGGAAGAAAGCTAGTTCAGGGGAACAAGTTAGTTAGGTGCTATTATTGAATAGGGACATCGATTTGTGGACGAGACCCAGATAGACTAAACGTCGAAAGTAGACGTTCGGGGACGTCGATTTGTGGACAAGACCCAGATAGTTAGGTTTAGGACCATAGTACACACCAATTAAATCCCTTTATTGTATGTTAGTGCACATATTAATGCTACCCATTCACTAACAGTTTTCTTTTCTGTTGCAGTGGGCATAAGTTCAGATGATGATCGCACCCACAGTAAGTCAGTTTGAAAGAACTTTATAGATTTGATAAATGACTGTTCATCATTCAGCCGTGATTCATGAAACTGAGATGAGACCACATATACACACATACTGTCACTAAAATGAATAGCAACTCAAATAATTTCAGTGGCAGTTGGAAGCCATGATCCCATCCCAGCTAACAGATTTCTCCCCAAATATTCAGTGTTGGTTCTGGGAACGTAAAAAATTTCCAGTTTTCTTGATTTTAGAGAAACGTGTTTTAAAAGGTATAATGTTCCTCAAGCGTTCTTTCAACTTAATTTTGATTTAAAATTAAACATTCTAGGAACGTTGATTTCTAACATTCCACGAACATAAAAATGTCCAGTTTCCTGAATGTTACTAGAATGTGATTGAAAGGTTAGTGTGATGTTCCTGCAACATTCTCTCAATCATTCAAACTCCTGTTGTGAGCAAGCACTGAAAGAAAGAGAAATAAGAACTCAAACTACAACTTTATTCAGACACAGCCTTAGATGAACTGAAGATAAAAGACATTAACTCTCTCAAGATCTGATCAAACAACTCCACAAACAGCATTACCAGCTTGAAACCATAACCATAACCTTTAAATAACAATCTATTAACATTAAGAAAAATGGACATATTTATGTTCTTGGAATGTTACTAATCAACGTTCCTATAATGTTGAATTTTAAATCGAAATTAAGTTGAAAGAACGTTTGAGGAGCATTATACCTTTTAAAACACGTTCCTCTCAAGAAAACTGGACATTTTTTATATTCCCAGAACCAACACTGAATATTTGGAGAATGTTCTTATAACAAAAATCTGTTAGCTGGAATTCTGATAGAAATCTTTAAAGGGGACCTATTATGCCCCTTTTCACAAGATGTAAAATAAGTCTCTGATGTCCCCAGAGAGTGTATGTGAAGTTTTAGCTCAAAATACCCAACAGATAATTTTTTACAGCAAGTTTAAATTGTCATTTTTTGGGGCTCAGAAAAACGCGCTGTTTTAGTGTGTGCCCTTTAAATGCAAATAAGCTGCTGCTGGACGACACAGGGGGCGGAGCTTCATGACGCTCAGTCTGTCAGGACAATTTCACCTCACGGAATGATGATAATATCAGAAACTCTCAGTTATGGCGCTTTTCCACTGCATGGTACGGTACGGCTCGGTTCGGTACGGCTCACTTATGGCGCATTTCCACTGCATGGTATACGGTACGGTACGGCTCGCTTCGGCTCGCTTTAAATGGTACCACCTCTGTTGAGGTTCCAAGCGTACCGTACCGATACTAAAATGTGACGTGAAAACACTGAAGATCACTGATTGGTCAGACAGAATCGTCACTACCAGTGTCATTGTATTTGCGACACGAGACCATGCACGAGACAAACCCGCTAGATTTAAATAGCCAGTAGACAACAGCCAACGCTGTAGTTTCTGAGGGCACACACACACATGTGTGTATATATATATATATATATATATTATTATTAATAAATGAGCAAAACTTGGCCACAAAATATTTAATATTCAATTATTTTAATGATCACAATTAAAGTTTTAATTTTATTAAATTGAACAGCGCAAAATTCAGCATTCAATCAAATATTCAAAAAGACTTAATAATAATGTTATTTCTCTCTATAGGCGCGTTTACTACGAATATGGCGATCGTCAACTTCATCTTTGCCATGCACAGACACTGACAGAAAACACTATTTTATAAATAAAAATCAGTGCACGCGTCCCCGGATTTACAAATGCACATCTTGCTTGTTGCACACACATTATGTCGAAATAACGAGATATTATGTTGAAATAACATTATTATTAAGTCTTTTTGAATATTTGATTGAATGCTGAATTTTGGCTTGTTCAATTTAATAAAATTAGGCCTAGCCTATATATAGGCTATACTATTAATAAATGAGCAAAACTTGGCCACAAAATATTTAATATTCAATTAGGCTATTTTAATGATCACAATTAAAGTTTTAATTTTATTAAAACGCGTGCACTGATTTTTATTTATAAAATAGTGTTTTCTGTCAGTGTCTGTGCATGGCAAAGATGAAGTTGACGATCGCCATATTCGTAGTAAACGCGCCTATAGAGAGAAATGCACATAATGGATTACATAAGAGAGTAGCCTATTTCTTTTTGTTTTGAATTATTTCGTTTAAAGACATTTCAAGCTTTGTGTATTTGAGGATGAGATGCGCTCCAGTTAACGTACAATGCAAGTGACCGCTCGGGCGCCTCAATGATTAAATTGTCTATTTTGCATCTTATTCAATCCAGGCAATTGTCTGATGAAAAAAATATTAAAATTAAGATACAATTTATACAAAACGAAATTCACTTTAAAGAAATGCTTTCTACAAAACAAAACTTAATGAAGTGGTCAAAATTATGTCTGACTCGCTCCATGTCTCTCTACTCGTGCTGTTCACTTTTCATAATCAACATAGGCAGATGGAAAAAAATAACATAACATTAACTAAATGCGCTTTTTTAATGGCAGTAGGCTATAGTTTAAAACAGTAGGCTACATTAGGCCTAGACTCTCTATTTGTAAAGATTGCTGCCCATTCATTTAATTCTGAATTTTGCACACACAAGTTGAAAGGCATTTGTTCAAATCAAGTTCACGGATAATTGTGCGTGCATTTATTAATCATTATGATACTAAAATCATAACAAAGTAGGCTATGCTATGTACAAAAAATCAGATGAGCCCAGAATATGAACGCAACGTTTAATTACACGTTAAGAATTTTCCTTCCATATAAACCATTATAAGAACGTTTAATTTAATTTAAAAACATCCACATGCCGAGAATCAAGAGCACCATCCCCTGTGTTGTGCGTTTGAAATGTGGCGCGTTTACGATGATGTCATGGCAGTAGAGGCGGCAACTATAACGATCAGTCCCACCCAGTTTGAAGCGGTACTAACTGCAATGGAAAAGCAACCGAGCTAAAGCGAACCGAACCGTGCCGTACCGAGTCGAGTCGTACCACGCAGTGGAAAAGCGAAGCGAGCCGAACCGTTCCGCGCCGAGTCGAACCGTACCGAGCCGAACCGTGCCGTACCATGCAGTGGAAAAGCGCCATTACGGTGTTCATTTTGAGTCAGACAATAATGCCTACAGAGTCAGAGTGCTGTAGAGATGAAACAGGTATAGTTTAGTAGTTTAATTACGGTTATAACGTATTTGTCATCTGCTTATGTATCCACTATTAATAGCCTACAAGTCTGCTGTTTCGGACCAGGTCCGAATGATGATCAAACATATACTGATGAGTTTAATAAAGTTTATTGTACATAACACAAAAGATGAAGCGTCAGTTTTACTCCAGAAAATCACTGTAAGAACTGAGTAAACACAGTAAGTTATAAGAAGTGCGCAAGTACATAAACAAATTTCGGTAGAGTTGAGGGAGCATTTTCTTTAAAAACAAAATAATTCCACCTCGTCTTCAGCGGCTGCCTCAGATTTCAGGAGTAAATGAGAGAGCTGTGGATTAATACATCCAGCCACACAACACCTACAACGCTTGGGAGACATTCTCGTCAGTGCAGCAGCTGTGAACTCGATCAGGGCGGGTCTATGTTAGAACGGCAGTGTCTGTCAACACTCGTGGGCGGGGCCTGTGCTTAGTGACGTCACTAAAACAGCATTCTGAAAACAGGTCGTTGGGAGACACTGTTGATGATTTATGGGGATTAATAAAAAAGGAGTGAGTGGATTTTTATCACTATTGGGTGGTTGTGTACACACACTGCTAACACACATTTATGTCCAAACAGCATGCAAAAGTGAATTTTGCATAATAGGGGACCTTAATGATCATTAATGTCACATATGGATACAGTCTATAATCAATTTCTATTTCTTTGGAAATAGATTAAATTGTTTATTTCTGTGATTTTGCTTTGACAATGGTCTCTTTGAAGAAGAAGGTTGACGATGTGCTTGGTACTTGGTAATTAAGGACATCATTTGTTTATGACAAAAAAATATTGAGAAATTTGTTTAGCTTTATACTGTACAGAACAGACTTAAAATCTGGACATGAAACTGAAGTTACAAAAATAACTTTAAATTAAAAAAAATTGACACTTAAATCACAACATGAAGTTTAAACAACACATTTGCTTCCACATTACACACTGTACTGGTCTTTGACATTAATGTTTAGGAATATGTTTAGTATAAATAATCATAAATAATTTTTTCCCTCTTACATAATGTTAATGTTGTTTATTTCTAGGTTGTGGGACAAAAATAGAGGAAAGAAACATGACACATCTTAATATAGTCCTCCTGGGAAAAACAGGAACTGGAAAAAGTTCATCAGGAAACACAATACTGGGACGAGAAGCTTTCATATCAAAGAGAAGCTACAGATCTGTCACTCGAGATGTTGCTGTGAAATCTGGAGCTGTTGATGGGTTTCCAGTCACTGTTTATGACACACCAGGATTATTTGATACAGAGAGTGAGGAAGAGCTGAGGAAATATGAAGATGTTCTGCAGAAATGTGAATCAGGTCTCTGTGCGTTTCTCATCATTCTCCGGTCAGATGGATTCACTGAAGAAGATCAAGAACCTGTGGAGAAGATTGAGGAGCTGCTGGGAGAAAAACACATTGACAAAACTTGGATTCTCTTCACCAGAGGAGACGAACTGAAAGAAGAAAATAAGAGCATAAATCAATTCATTAGTGAGACTGAATTCTTGAAGAAACTTACTCAGAAATACGAGGGCAGATTCCACGTGTTCAACAACAAGACAAAAGGAGAGAGTGTCCAAGTCAAATCTCTGATAGCTAAAGTTTTCCAGAAGAAAAAAGGAAACGGTAAGTTTTAAGTAAATATTTTAGCCATCATTTAGCTTCCTTGCACAGTCATACATTCTTTTGTCACAACATTTGCTAGGAAGTAGTTTACAGTAGCAATAAGGTGATTTTGTAAATTTGTAAAATTTAAATTTTTTAAGCAGCAGTGATATTGTCTCCTTTATCTGGATACAGAGATAGTGTTCACTGTATGTTCACTGAGGCATTTTAACAGAGTTATTTTTCATATTGTACAGTAGGTACAATATGAGTATAGATATAAAGACAATGGAATGAATGGATTTTTATTTTATTTTATACAGTGTCAAAGAGACAAAGTATTCCCATCAGCATCCAGGACACTCCTGTCTCCAGTCTCTCATCCAGACGGATTGTTCTTCTGGGTAAAAGTGGAGTTGGGAAGAGTGCAGCTGGAAACACAATACTGGGACAGAGAGAGTTTAACTCTGTGATGAGTGTGTTTACAGTAACCCATGAATCCTCAGAGAAACACACCACTGTATCAGGCAGATCTGTGTCTGTAGTTGATACTCCTGGATTCATTCACACACAGATAAACCCAGCACAGTTAATGACAGAGATAGCCAGAAGTGTTTATATATCCAGTCCTGGACCGCACGCTTTTCTCATTGTGTTTAATGTGAATATGTGGTTCACTGAGCAGGAGATGCAGATTACTGAGCAGATTAAAACATTGTTTGGTGAAGAAGTGTTAAAATACTCCATCATGCTCTTCACTCATGGAGATCAGCTAGATGGAGTGTCTGTAGAGAAACTCATTCAGGAGAACTGTAGATTTAGAGATCTAGTTGATCAGTGTGGAGGCAGATTTCACGTCTTCAACAATAGAGATGTGAATAACAGAGATCAGGTGAATGATCTACTGAAGAAGATTGACACAATGGTAGAGCAGAATGGAGGAGGACACTACAGTAATCAGATGCTTGAAGAAGCTCAGAGACTCAGACAAAAGGAAGAAGAGAGGAGACAGAGAGATGAAGAGGAGAGAAAACTACAAGAAAAACAAACACATGCGAAGATTGTGAGAATGATATGGAAAATTGGAGCAGAGTTAGAGGCTCAAATGAGGTCAGAAATAGAAAGACCTAAAGCAAAGATACACAGTGAAGAAGAAGGAGCAATGGTGAATTTCATCCACTTTTGTCCAAGCATCAGAATCACTTTATATGATGGCTATTGCAGCAGGTTTTGTAATTAGTCCAGCTGTTGTAGTGGTGTATGTCTATATACAAATAATAATACAATATTCAGCACAAAATGTAAGATGATTATTTTCTGCTAGGAAAACATAGACATTAATTCATGAAACATTGTTGATTGTTGAGAGTCTGTGAAAATCCTCCTGTGTGTTTAATCTGAGTTAATGAGGGTCTGTTTCTATATTTCTACTGTGTTTCTCATCCAGCCTGCACTTTAGACAGTAAATGTGTTGTTCTTTTGTGATGTTTACTAATTGGTTAGTTTCATTAAATATAATATTTTTTTCTTGGCATTTCCCTCTAATTCACTTTAGTATTTTTGGGTAATTTGTTTAAACAAGTTAGAGGATTGAGTCATGCTAGGGGTTTTCTGTCTTTAAGGTCACGAGATATCTTTTATTTTCAGTTCAGATGAAGTCACTCATTTCTTAAAGGTGGTATCAGTGATTTCAGGCCCCCAAAAAATTATCACATTCATCTAATCTTTCCTAACGATCCGCTAGATGCCCGCCCCATAAGCATGCCGTCAAAAAAACACGTCTCTGTAGGCAGCCTAGGCTCTGAGATCTGCACACAAAAACAGTTGATTTCACCAACCACTCAAAACCAAAACAAGATTAGAAGAATGTGATCATTTCTGGGGGGGCCTGAAATCACTGATACCACCTTTAAGTTCCTTTCTAGTCATCATGTGTCCTCCTGCATAAACGCTATAGCTTTCAGAGTTAACATTGCACAACTAGTACAACTGACATGAATATCAGAAATTGCAGGGGGGAAAGAAATCTATTGTACTGACTTTGTACTGATTGCTTTATTGAATTAAAAATAAATCAAACTTGCATATTTTCTCTATGACTTTTATTATTTTATTTTATCTTTTATTATTATCAATACATGTTTCTGAATGTTTTCCGTCAATGTTAAATTAATTCAATGTTGTTGTGTCCTGTGTTGATCTAAGGATTATTTGTAGCAATGTGTGTGTGTGTGTGTGCATGTGCATGCATGTGTTGCTTCAAGAGACCAACCAAACATTTGTGTTGTGATTTATATTCTTTCTTAATTCATTCATTCATTAATAATGATTTATTATTCAATTATTTAATTTAAACATATACTCATTTAAATCATTCACAAATGTTTTTTTTTTTTCATTGTAAAATCTAATAGTAAGTTATAAAACCTGTAAATTAAGAATAACATCAAGCCAAGCTTTTTGTCAATACATATGTCACACTCTCAGACTCTCCACATCTGTCCACTTCATATCATACACATCTGCGTTCACATGTTTCTGTGGCTTCAGTTTTTCCTTCTCCATCTCTGCATGCACAACAACTTTAAAATCAGCTCAAAATATCAAACATATTTCATTTCTAGTGGCTAAATGAAATCAAAGTCTGAAGCGAATTCAGAATCTGTGTCACATGATAAATTTTTCAAAGTCACTTCAGAGACTCTGACGGATAAACTGTGTTTATATACATGATATGATCCAGGGGATGATGATCTCTGTTTGTATTTCAGTTTCAGACACATTATGAAACCATTGCCATAACCTGTTCTTCTTTATTTTACTAAACAGCAATTTTAAGTCGACCTTTTAATCTGCCAGAGCAAGACATGGTTTCACAAATTAAGGCCTTAAAAGGTGTTCAATCGAAGCAAAAAAAGTCTTAAATTCATAGTCATGGTTTGCAATGCAAAAAATATATAAATATAAGTACTTTTCTTTTGTTTTCCAATACAAATATCTAAACATTTCCTTTTCCCCTTGAATTAAGCAGATTTTTCTGAGCCCAATGGCAGATATTGTTCTTGTTTTAATCATAAGCTCAATTATCAATTTCTCAGAAAATAGCACTTCTGATCTTGAGTAATTTTACTTCTCAAGTAAATGTATCTTGATTTAAGGACCTTTTAACATTTGTGCTGGTAAAAAAAAAAAAAAAAACCTGAGAAATACTCACTTTTTGATCAATGTGGTCAGAAGGTAAAGTTAAGAAACATTAAGCATTTTTCATATTAAACATGTACAATGTCCCTGAAACAGAGTGAACAGGGCCTTTGTTTTCTATATGTTCTCATATTCCGGATGATCTTTTCATGCCCCAGATTTCACACATTCCTTCTTCATTTGTCATCAGTCCTCTGAAAAACAGGCTTATCAAGATCAGACAGAGATTAAACACAGGTGTGTAAAGACATTTGTATGGTGTTATTAGTTCTTAGTTAGAATTTTTATTAGATTATGCACTTGTTTTCAGTAAACTGTGGTATATTTTTATTATTTATTCATATATGTGTTTTGGCCTCCAAAAGCTCTCCAAAGAGCTGCTGTTTTTATCATATTCACTCCCACTGAACGCATACTAAAGACAAAAACACATCAGAGGAGAAACAGATCATAAGGTTACAGTTAATGTGAACGCACACACATTAAAAGCTGCTGACAAGCAGAGGGAATTAACAGATGAAGAATAAAAATAAGTTTGCACCATCTTTCCCCATTGACAGGATAATCAGGAAATAAGTAGTACTTTAATAAGAAGTGCATTCCAGTTCTCCATGTTTTGAGTCTTAAAATATATACTTTCATTTCTCTAACCATCTTTTCAGAATCAGAACTCTGGGTTTACATGTATGGAATTGTGCCTTAGTGTACTGGTGATAGAAATAGTATAAATAATAATAATAATAAATGAATAATAGACATATGTAATTTAAGATAGTAAAGTGAAAAGAAAGTTTGAAATAAGAAGCAAATATAATGAAAGTATAGAGAAAAGAGAAAACTGTGAGTATAAATATATATATAAAAAGTAAAAAAAAAATTTAAAGTACATTTAACAGTACATGAGTGCATGATGTGCAACAGTAGGCCAGTGCAGATGAAGGTACAGTATAATTTCATAAATAATGTCCTCATTGAGTCTGATTCACTGATTCATAATTAAGACCTTGCCATGTTTATTCAACATAATTAAAAAATATGTACAATCTTTGCAGATTTAATCTCTTTGCTCTATACAGCAGACAGAAACATTAAAATATTATTTAAACTGATTAGAGAAGGTTCCAGTGTGTACAGCAATTCATTTCAAAAATCATTTTTTAAATCACTTAGGCCTGAATACGTTTGTCAATGGGGTTATAATACGTGTTTATGTGTGTGGGAGTGTTTGTTGTTTAATTCTCCTCCCTGACCTTTGCTTAAAGTTATTTGCATTCCTAACTAACTCTGTAGATGCATTTCTTTTTCACAGATGGGTGTGAAAGCAGTTTCTGTTTTTGAATACATGCAGTCCAGAAATAGTTTGCACTTGATTGACAGCTGAATCAGTTCTGCCTCCACCTACAATTGTTCATAATGTTAAACAACAGTTCAGTCCATTGAACACACTGTAGGCCCACTTCTGTTCATCATATTCATATTACAAACAATAATGTGTTTATAATGAAATGTGTTACCTTTATGTGGAGGTTTAGAAGTCATTCTTGGAAGTTTCTTTCCTCATTGCCTGTATGATAACATGATGAAATCTGTGTGTGCGGGAGGAGTCAGTCATGATACAAAGGTTAAACAACTTTTACTGTCCCTCTTGAGCAACAGGTGCAGGTCAAAGTTCAAGATACAGTTCCTGTGGGAATAATGTAAATGACAGACAAGAGAGACTTTCAGCAACAAAATAGATTCACAATAAAACGTGAAATTATGAATTTCTGTCAGAAAACTTTCAGTCGCATTCTGTTAACTGAATTTTTTAAATGTATTATATAATTAATTAAGAAAATATATATTAAGATATTCAACCTTATAGGTTCTTTTTTCCAGTGTATAAAATCTCATATTATCTTTGCAAACCCATGATATATATATATATTATATACATGCATATATATATACCTCATAACATCAGTAACTGGACAGCCCTACCTAGAACGGTTTTCCTAAGCGTTTGTAATGTCTGCACAAAGGAGACGTTGGGCAGCTGTGTGAATATTCGCCTTTGGAGAAAACGGTTGATTTTATACTCGAAAAATGTAAGTATCATTATTAAAAATTAATTTTACCCCAGAATGAATTGCATTGCTATCCCAGCCCAAAACATACAATAATAACAACTTGTGCTGACCAATTAATTATATTACTTTTTACTGAAAATGATATAATTCAATAAAACAAACAAAATGTAATGTATGTCATTTGAAATAGCTCTGCATGAATACACTCTAGATGTGTATATAGTGAACATATCTACATTTTCATTCAAACAATAAATAAAGCATTAATTAAATTATTTTATTTTATTTACTGACAATATTACCGTAATAAATTAGTAAAAGAATGAATCAAAGTCACTATCACAATAAACAAATGCATAAGTCAACACATGAAACAAAGCTTTATTCAAACTACAATCATGTATGTAGACTACAGGCGCTGAACCCCACATCCTTCTGCCGTCTCAACACAGCGGTTCCCATTATGCAGCTTTATTCTGATGAATCAGCTGACCGCCAGAGGTGAGCCGTGCCTTCCTGCCTGAGGTTGTTGCGTGATGTGTTGTGCTTCACAATCTGAGGCAATAAGGGCAGGTGGAGTGATGGTGGGTCTTGTAAGGGCAGGAGGAGTGATGGAGGGTCTCATAAGGGCTGGTGGAGTGATGGAGGGTCTCATAAGGGCTGGTGGAGTGATGGAGGGACTCGTCCATGGCACCATCTCCAGGATTTCAGCTCTGGGCTCCTCGTCCTCAGTGCTCACCCCAGCCTGCTGTTGTAAACTTAGAATCGAAAGACCAGGAGACTTGGTTGTTTCTTCAGCAGGATTCTTTATTGAGAACACGAGCTGTCGGTAGCTGCAGTCACCAAGTCTGACTAAATGTATTTCTCTTACAGTTTATATACATTTAGGGGCAGGAACCAAAATGAGACAGGTCTCGGAACCTGTTCTAGACTGAGTGTGCTGCCCACCCTAATTCACTCAGCATATCTATTCAACTGCTGAGACCCGAGTACAGGACTGGCAGGACTCTCTTGTTAAAACACAAAATCCGAGAGTCATTAAGAGTTTCAGTAAACAAGACTGACCGGAGTCTTTTGCTAGAAAACTCTGCTAATAATCTAAATTCAATGTAAACCTAAATTAAACCTTTTAATAAATTTGGAATCCCACACTGTTGACATTCACTGTAAAACCCAACAAGTTAAGGTAACTCATTTCATTTGAGGAAACCGATTACCTCAATTCAATTAAGTTTATAAAAACAATGGTTATGAGTACTCTGAACTTATTTTAATCGAGTCCACTAAAACAATAATATTTCTTAATACACAATTAAACTTTACACTGCATTTAAATACTTTATATAGCTGAAACTTTACTTTATTGAGTAAAAACAGTGAAATGACAAACTTTAAATGAACTCAGAGCACTTGCAGTTACTGTTAGCTCACAATGTCACACACAAAGTCAAATTCAATAAGTTAAGCTAACTTATTACATTTGAGGAAACCGATTGCCTTAATTCTTTTAATTTTAAAAACCAATAGTTATGAGTACTCTGCAATTATTTCAGTTGAGTTTACTAAAAGTAGATATACATTGCAGTCAAGAAATTAAGTGATTAATTAAGTGATTATTGAGCATTAGTGATTAACACCTGCTGTTAACGAGCAGAATCGATGAAGGAAAGAGAAACAAAAGAACTACAACTGACTTCCAACCACAGCCTTAGATGAAATCAACTCAAGATAAAAGACGCTTAAATCTCTAAAGATCTCAGCAGAGGATTAAACCACTACACAAACAGAATTACCAGCTTCACTTATTGCTAAACAGTTTGACTTTTGTCTTGTGTCTACAGAAGTTGTTATTGAGAATGAACAGAGGGTTAGATGATAATGATTTATTGAGTTTCATTAAAAGACACCATGATAGTGATCAGTGTTTGCTTTAGTTGGGCTCTTGACCCTTGACTTTATAACACCAGTTTTTCCTCTGGCTGCTGTAACTGAGTGTTTATAAAACACATTTGTTATGACACATATGCCAAAAGAAAATATGAGCATGTGGTTATGTTTGAATGATCAAAATCATCATTTAGTGACTTGATTCTCTGATCTTTTCCAGAGCCTAATCTCTGATTAGACGAGTGATGTACTACTTAAGACATTGTTGTGGCAATCAGATTTTAAAAACCTCTATGGTATCATGCTGACTTACACAGTAATCAAGAATCAGCATATGAATCTCAACAATGGTGACCATTAAAAAAGTGATATATGCCACAATGGATGCTGGGAGCCATGGATAAGTTTTGTATTATGCTAGTACCCAGCATGCATTGCTGCATGAATAATTTTTTAATGGTCACCATTGTTGAGATTCATATGCTGATTCTTGATGTCTGTGTGAGTCTTAGTAATGCAATACCTTTTCTGTGAACCTTTTTGTGCACAACTATTTGTAAAATCCTTCATATTATCTGATGGTCACAACATGGCTAGCTCTTATGCTGTAGAATCACAGTTTTGAGTAAAACTAATAAGTTGCCCTTTCAATCAGAGATCAGACTCTGAATGAAATAAGTGAATCAAGTCACTAAATGATGATTGTTGTCATCATCAATCCTTCACCATCAACACCCGATCAGACTTTTCCTAGGCTTTTGTGCCATAACAAATATGTTTTATAAACACTCAGTTATAGCAGCCAAAGAAAATCTTACGTGCTAAAGTCGAGGGTCAAGAGCTCAACTAAAGCAAACGCTGATCTCCATCATGGTGACCTTAAATGAAACTCAAATCATCAACTTCTAAACCTTTGTTAATTCTAATAAGAACTTCTGTAGACGAATGGCAGTAATAAAGTCAAAGTGGTTAATAATAAGTGAGGCTTGTAATGCTGTTCGTGGAGTTGTTTAATCCTCCTCTGCTAAGATCTTGAGATATTTAATGTCTTCTTTTATCTCCCGTTGATTTTGCTGTGGCTGGAAGTCATTTGCAGTTCTTGTGTTTCTCTTTCCTTCAGTGATTCTGCTTGTTAACAGCAGGTGCTCATCACTAATGCTCAATCATCACTTAATTAATCACTTAATTATACAATTATCATTCTGGGATCTAGAAATGTTCTATAACTCATTCAGTTTGAGTTCTGTTTCAGTCATTCAAGTTTCGGTAATATTTGAGTGCTGTGAACTCAATTTTATTTAGTACATATTACTGTTAGGTTTTACAGTGTTTCAGATCCTACAAAAATGCACAAACATAACACTAAAGCAGTCATTTTAACAGCACAATGTCATTTGATTTCAGTATTATTTAGAAGACAAAAACGCTTTTTTCCACAAATGCCACCATCATCTTTCCTTGCAGGTCCTGCTCCACCACAGAAGATCTGCAGCAAATGCACAGAAATCAAGAATCAGAAAAGTGCTGTAATAGCTCTGTTTGAAATTACAATCATTTAAAAAAACTACAAATTAAGATTTAAATATTTATTCATTTCTGTAATGTCACAAAGCCTTTGATGGCAGCATTCAGCTTCATGAGCCACTCTCCACCGGATAAACACACATCTGTTCATCTGTCCCTGTAACATCCAGACAAGATTCACATTACCTCTGTGATTTATGAACTCAACACTACATTTACATGTTGAGGTTGTTTTAACTTTTTATCCAACATAAATGTTCCTCAATTTATCAACAGTAATGGACAAATAAAATAGATAACTTATGTTTAGTTACTTTATAGATTTGTTCTACATAACAGCAGACATACATCACTCAGATGCCTATTTCATATCTATTAGACGTAGTAATCTGCAATTCTTATAGAAGATTTTCTTGCCAGATATTAAATAGACATTTAGTAATTGTATTTAAGATGTATACGGTTTAAAATGTATGCAAATCCACTTTGGAGACGTATGTGTCCTTACTGGAGCTCCTCTGTTAGCTACATAATAAAATGTGATTTACAGCAAAATCACAAATATATAGCGTCTTTAACCTTCAACAATTCAACAGTTTACTGTACAGTAGTTCAACACATGCGATCATTTGATTTGTAATACTCACATTTGAGTCTCGTCCGTCATCCTTTCCGTCACGTTCGAGTATGACCTATCCTTCTTCTTCTTTTTTATGACATATCCTCTCGCGTGGCCTCCTGGGATAGAAGAGTATCCATCGATATAACCATAGATATCATATATAAAGGCTAGATGTCTCGTGCGCACTGCTGGCCAATGGAGGTCGACGTCCGCACGTGGCGGCCATCTTGCCACAGTGTACTCGCTCACTACTTCAATGGTGCATGTACTTTTAAATAACCATAACTTGCTCATTTTTCTACCGATTTTCAAACGGTTTGGTTTGTTATAAACGTCAGAGATGTAGTTATGACACTGCATACATACACTGCATACATATGAAAAATTATAACATACATGTTCAAGCATTATCGGAATTATAGCCACGTTAATAACGTTTGTAAGAAACCAAACCGTTTGTAAATCCGTCAAGATTTCAGCGAGATAAGAGGATTTGTGTGCGTGCTGATCATTCACCTTAATGCACAGAGCACTGTGACAAGATGGCCGAACGTTGATGCCGGAAGTGACTGCGCCATAAGACATCTAGCGTTTATATATGATATCTATGGGTTGAGCACTCAAAAATCTGGGCGGAAGCAGTAAGCCATCCGGGAACTTCTCGCCTACTCTTTTATGAATACTGATGTTTCGAACGTACTGCTTCCTTCACGTACTGTTTTCGCCTACTATATAGTAGGAAAGTAGGCATATTCGAACGCACTTAAAGTCCGCGTGAACCGGAAGTTGCAAACGACTTTTCTCCAGTGTTGTGACGTATTTCCCAGTGAAAAGGTATATTGAACAGAGGGCAGGGTTTTACTCTAGCGCTCCTCCTCTCCATCTCTCGCTCATAGCAGACTAACGGTTTGAGGGGAGTGGTTAAGCGTTTCCCAAACCAAGCCGTCAAACATACGTCATCAGGGAAGGTCCTCCAATGCAGAGGGGAGGGGCATTTTCAGATTTTGATTAAAGATTACAAAGCCAAAAAAAAATTCTGTGTGGATTGACTTGCATGGATGAATTGTTCACCACAAAACTAACAATTTAGGCAAAAAAAGTAAATATGGTCAATTTTGAATTCATGTGGACTTTAAGTCCGAATCTCGCGATAATTAGTACGTCACCCAGGTAATTCTCGCCTACTCTTTTGGATTCATACACAGTAAATTCCACAGTGTTAAATCAACACTGCTCAGAGCAAATATGGTCCCACTCTACAGAGCGTTAAAGTAACACTAAAGCGGTGTTAAAGTTAATGAGATAATTAAGTGATTAATTTAGTGATGATTGAGCATTATTGAAGACACCTGATGTTAACAAGCAGAATCACTGAAGGAGAAAATCATAAATTCTAAGTTACCATTATGGTGATGGGTGTTTGCTTTAGTTGGGCTCTTGACCCTTATATGTTTACTTTAAATTTTACTGTTGTTTGTCTGCTGTTATTGATGTATAACAGTCAAATGAACAAAGTAAAAGTGTGATCTGATAGTGTTGGTTATGTTTTGACATAATCATGCTGTGATCTGAAAAATGAAACTTATTGAGATAGTTTGGTTTATCTTGTTACCAGCAGCTTTGTGATTTTAACAGCATATGATTATCAATACTTTACTTATAATCCAAAATATTTCATAAACATTGTTCTGATCAAAACACTTTCAAATTAATTTATTTAGAAACACAGACATCAATAATCAGCCTGTGAATCTCAACAATGGTGACAATAATAAAGCATGTTGCAGTGGCTGCCACCAATCACAACTCATTAATGGCTCCCATCATGCATTGCGGTATGAATAAATTATGATCTGAATTGTCTATTTAATTTACTTTCCCTAATTGAATATTCTGCTCGTCACCATTGTTGAGATGCATAGACTGAATCTTGACGTCTGTGTGTGCCTAAAGGAAAGATTTTTTTGTTTTAAACAACTTTTAAGAAATCCTTTATATTATATAAAAAATTCTGGATATTTATGCAGATTCACAGTTATTTTGTAACCAACAACATAAATCGAAGTCAGAAATAAGGATCATAATGAGTTCAGTGATCAAGTTCAAATGATGAATTTCATAATATAACCAACACCATCAGATCACTTTTTTTTTCTTTGTTCAACTGGCAGTTATAACTCAGATACAACAGCCAAACTAACTCTAAATTAAACATATAAGGGTCAAGAGCCCAACTAAAGCAAACACCCATCACCATAACGGTGGCTTACAATTTGTGCTTTTCTCCTTCAGTGATTCTGCTTGTTAACTGCAGGTGTCTTCAATAATGTTCAATCATCACTAAATTAATCACTTAATTATCTCATTAACTTTAACACCGCTTTAGTGTTACTTTAACACTCTGTAGAGTGGGACCATATTTGCTCTGAGCAGTGTTGATTTAACACTGTGGAATTTACTGTGTACATACTCTTTCGCTCGCCTACTCTTTTTCCCATACTAAATAGTAGGGAAGTATGCGGTTTGGAACGCAGCATCTGTCTTCTTTTGTACAGCAACACAACATCCGAGGAGTTGTCCTAGAGCGCCCTCTAGTGCACAGGAACATTAAGTGCATCTATCATCCTCTGTGGAGATCTTCTGGCCTCTGAAGTCTGTGGCTGTAGATCCGCTGCTGAGCTGAGGAAGGTGGTGTTACTGGTGTCACTGCTTTGGTTTGACCTGGGATGTTTAAAGGGGTCATATAATGGTACATGCACTTTTACAAGTTGATTGCACTGAAATGTCTGTTGGCAGTGCCTGTACACAACCATCCTATCATGATAAAAATCCATCCAGTGGTTTTGTTTTAATCTCCTTATATGTTTGACCCTCTCTGAAATCAAGCCGTTCGATATTATGACGTCACAATATCCAACGCCCCTCCCGCAATTGTTGAGTGACAGCCGTGTTTCAACACAAGACCCGCCCTGAGCGAGCTGTGACAGCCTTCGTCATAGTAGTCCGCCTTTGTTGATATGCTGGAGTAGAATGGCGTCTAAGCGATTGTGGTGTTTCTTGGGTGTAATAACGAACACAGCAGTCATTCTGATGTTCCTAAATCCGATCCGATGAAGACGCAGTGGCTGAGTTTGTTTTCGAAGGGAATTCCCCACGAATCATGATCAACGTCAATGCTTTCATGTTTGCGCGAATCATTTCACCAGGCTGCTTTATAAACGAGGGTCAGTACGTTATAAAGCTGGTTTTACTAAGAAGCTGCTCCTGAAAAAAGGATCTGTACCAACTATTCGTGTTCCTGACGCACCTCCAGAAGAAGTGAGTGAGTGTAACATTTTATTAATCTTTATATTAATCTTTGCAAATCGCTTGCTGCACGCTTCACAATGAATGCGGCTATTTTTACACTCAGGGTACATTACGGCATGTTTTCTATGTACGACGATCTCAATATAATTCATAATCCCATGTTTATAATAAAAAACGCGTTATGGATATGGTGTTATTGTTTTTGAAACGGTGTGAGCACAGAACAGAGGGCGTGGTGAGCAAGCTCATTATCATTTAAAGAACCAGGCACTGAAACGGCGTGATGAAAACAGAGCTGTGTTTGACCAGGTAAAATGAGTGTTTTCTTACAATACTAATGCGAATTTTTAATTAAAGTATATTACAAACTTTTAATTTAGACCCTAAAGAATCATATTAGCTTGTACAAAAATGGCATTATATGACCCCTTTAATAAAAGGGGGAATTAGCATATCTGTCCAGCAGAGGACCATAGAGATCCATTCATTTTTCTGGATGAGGCTAACTGTTCTTATAGCAGCTTTTGTGATGATTTTTTTTCAAATTTGTATTATCATTTCAGATTGCATCTGTGCTCTAGTACCAGGCCTTCATTGTGGTGTGGAAATTTTCAGATTATGCTGGATTCATTGATTTTACTTTTCCCATTTATTTTCAATGCGGGGTCAAGGAAGACAAGATATGAGACTTTTTTCAACATACCTTTCGAACAACTGAATCAAGGCCAGGATTTTTGTGTGTGTATCGATAATGTAGAAAAAGTGACAAAACTTTATGCAACTGAGATGAAGGGAACCATGTTTTTTAACTAAGGAAAAGTTGACTGTGGTAATAAAGACCCCAAAAATCAAATGCTTTTAGTAAAACTTGCTTGAGAAATTTGCAGCAGTTTTCACATATTTGTGTAATAAAATTAACAAGCTGGCTCATTTGTATTATCATTTCAGGTTAAGTAGCCTACATACATTTGAAAGTGAAACAGAGAAGTTGGCACAGACCAATTTCCTGATTGACAGACCATCCTGAATGTCCTCAAACATTTCATATAACACCACAGTGTTGTCTGCACATTATTTACAGGATAAAGAAAGCAAACATAAATCCACATGTTCCTTAAATGTTGTTGTTCTTTCACAAGCTTTGCAGAAAGCAGAATCAAGAATAGACATTGTAATTCAGTAACAGGTTTAACCAGAAGAGTAAAGATCAGCAATTACACAGGTTTGGTGTTGGGAAGTCAGTTGTTGTTCTTGTGTTTCTCTTTCCTTCGGTGATTATCATCAGGTGTCTTCAATAATCAATCAATCACTCAATGAATCACTTATCTCATTAACTCTAACACTATTTTAACACCGGGGAGTGTGTGTGATCATGAGAAGTGTTCATTTATCAAGTCCTGGGGCCCGTTCTTTGTACGTCGCTAACTCAGTTAGCTGGATTTGATTGTTGGCGATTTGGCAAGATCTTGGATTGTTTGGTTCTTCGAAGCTCATCCTGGACTTGCTGTCATAGCAACAGGTGCGCAAACTTAAACCTGCTCGCGAGCAGGCTTATTTCATGTAAACAGGATTAGACTGCGGCTCATAAGCGGAGCTGATACGGGAAGTCCAGCGCAGCGCGATAGTGCACTTTCTGAGATGTATATTTTTTTCTCGTGACTCGTGAGATTGTCGTTTACATCATTAAATTGTTGGAAACGCACATTTTTTTTCGACTTGTCGGAGTCGGGCTTTAACTACAGCACAAACTGTTTGCATTGCCCTAAGATTATTTGCGAGTGGCTCTTTCCTTTACACTATTGGAGATGCGGAGAACTTGATGGAAAGTACTGTCTGTCGTGTCAATCGGAGTTTACCTGGCGCTTTTAGGTTTAAAAAACAGTTTTAGGTTTTTTTGTGGCATTTCCAAGCCACTTAAGACCCAATGGTGTAAAGCAGTTTTTTTTAAAGCAGTTTTTTTTTTTTTTTTTTAGGCTTTCATAATTTTTTATGAAGATAATGCAATCATGACCATGCCGATTACAGTATGTGTCACTCAGGCTTCACTAACGTGATTGGTACTGTAACAGACTTTGTTGAATTCTGTTATGATGCACTAATTCTGGATGTACTGGCGCTCGTTGTATATGGTGTTGGATAATAAAGTGGAGAAGAGTGAAGAGTTCACACTGCTATCGTTTATTGTTTTCTTATTTCTAAGTGTTAGGCGAACCCTGTTTGAACGCTCGGTCACATTGGTGGCAGCGGTGTTGTTTTGATTTATTTGCGTTTATGTGATCCAGTGTTACGGCGGGTGTTTAACTAGTTAGTTTACAGTGAAAAGAGTTAACGCGGCCATCATGTGGTGTAAAGACGATGAGGATTTCTATTCGAGATGGGACCGCGACAAGATCAACAGGCACGTGGAAATCGAGCTACCGCCGCCGTTCTCTGGTGACGAGAAACAGAGCTTTCTGTGCTGGGCGCAGCAGTTCGAGGTCGCCGTCAGGGCGCTCACAGAGGGAGATGGTCCTGCGTCGGTTAATTATGAGCTGGTGAGGATTCTGCCGACACGTTTAAGCAACGCGGCATTTCTTCTGTGGGACAGCCTTCCTAAAACTGTTCAGGCTGACTATACAGCTGTAAAGGAAAGACTAAAGGAGGCTTTCGGGCAGAGGCAGTTTATGGATCTCTTCAGAGCCAGTTTATCAGTCCGCCCTCGTGCTCCACGGGAAAGTTTGGAGGTGTATGCGGCGGAGATAAGCAGGTTAGTGGACGAGGCTTTTCCTGAATATGGCGACAAGGCCCAAAGAGAAGAAAAGTTTCGTCGTTTCTTGGCTGATTTGGATCCTGTGCTCAGAGCTAAATGCCATGAACAGGGAGCAACAGTGCGCGGAGGGGCCGTTCACCTGAGAGGAAATCATTCCAACACTTTGATGAGCGTACATCAGGTATGGATGTTCGTGGTTATAAAGACTCATACTCTGCTCAGTCTCCTGCAAGACGCAGCCCTAGCCCTGGTCCTCGCAGATGGAACAGCATTGAGGATGACTTGAGAAAGCGGGGAGTGCGTTTCATGTCTCCTGGCGGAGTGGAGCGCCGCAATGGGCCGGGAACTGGACTTTAGCTGATGTTGCGGCCCAAACACCAGCTATGCTGCCAGTGGGCCCTGTAATGGACAATGTTGATGATGGTGACTCAATTTCAGAAAACATCAATGTGATTGTGGATGCTGGCCAGGAGCTGGTGTCGTATGTGAGAGGAATAATTGAAGGTGTGGAGGTTCAGATCTTAGTGGACTCTGGTTCCAGTGTATCTCTCATGAGTGCCGATTTCCGTATGTCAATTCCAACACTTCGCAATCGGCCATTGAAAAAGGACTATGTGTCAGCCCGTGCTGTGAATGGACAAATGCTAGATACACTCGGCACCATCACAGTAACATTTCAGCTGGGAACTGACGTAGGGCTGGGCGATTTAAATCGCGATATTGTTATGCGCATCTCGTCAGTAAAGCCGGTTCCTTGATTAGTAGTAAATCGCCATCACCTGCTTTCAGATGGAGCGGCATTTACTACAAAGAGCCGTAGTTAAAGGACAAGCTGAGCCATATCGCATTAATATCGCGGATGTATCGCCAGCGATAATTAATGCGATATGGCTCAGCTTGTCAGTTAACTACGGCTCTTTGTACACAGCAAAAACTCCAGTGTTAAATTAACACTCCTGGGAGTGTATGAGTCCACACTCAAGAGTGTTGAAGTTAATGAGATAATTAAGTGATTCATTTAGTGATGATTGAACATTATTGAAGACATCTGATGTTAACAAGCAGAATCACTGAAGGAGAAAATCACAAATTGTAAGTTACCGTTATGACGATCAATGGTTGCTTTAGTTGGACTCTTGACCCATATATTATTAACTTTAGATTTTGTTTGTCTGTTGTTTCTGAATTATAATCACCAGTTGAACAAAGAAAAAAAGTGATCTGATGGTGTTGGTTATGTTATGACAATCATCATTTGAACTTGATCACTGAACTCATTAAAAACCTTCTTTCTGACTTCGATTTATGTTGTTGGTTAGTGAATCTGCATAAATGCCCAGAATTTTTGATATAATATAAAGGATTTCTTAAAAGTTGTTAAAAAAAAAAGAAAATCATTATTTTAGGCACACACAGATGTCAAGATTCAGTCAATGTATCTCAACAATGGTGAGGAGCAGAATATTCAATTAGGAAAAGTAAATGACATAGACAATTCAGATCATAATTTATTCATACCGCAATGCATGATGGGAGCCATTAATGAGTTGTGATTGGTGGCAGCCACTGCAACATGCTTTATTATTGTCACCATTGTTGAGCTTCACAGGCTGATTATTGATGCCTTTGTTTTAAATGAATATATCTGAATGTGTTTTGATCAGAACAATGTTTATTAAATATTTTGAATTATAAGTAAAGTACTGATAATCATAGGCTGAATAATCACTAAACTGCTGCTAACAAGTTAAACCAAACAATCTCAATAAGTTTCCTTTTTCAGATCACAGCATGATTATGTCAAAACATAACCAACACTATAAGATAATATTTTACTTTGTTCATTTGACTGTTATAAATCAATTACAGCAGACAAACAACAGTAAATATTAAAGTAAACATATAATGGTCTATAGCCCAACTAAAGCAAACACCCATCACCTTAATGGTAACTTACAATTTGTGATTTTCTTCTTCAGTGATTCTGCTTGTTATCATCAGGTGTCTTCAATAATGCTCAATCATCACTAAATTAATCACTTAATTATCGCCTCAGCCCTAAATGCCGCTTCATCTGAAAGCAGGTGATGGTGATTTACTACTAATCAAGGAACCGGCTTTACTGACGAGATGCGCATAACAATATCGCGATTTAAATCGCCCAGCCCTAGAACTGAGTCATGGCAGCATGTATTTCATGTGCTAAGAGAAACCACACAGACTGTGTTGCTGGGCTGGGACTTTTTGTTGAAGAACCATGCTTTACTGGACCTCAGCCGTGCTAAGCTACAACTGTGGGACATCTCAGTTCCTTTCCTTACCAGCAAAGATTTTGTTCCACTGTGCTGCAACGTGTCACTGGCCACCGCTATGAACTTGCTACCCCTCAGTGAGTCAGTGGTGGCAGTTAAAGTGTGTACACCCAACGCAGCCCATTTGGCGAGTGACTTTGTTGGCTATCTGAAACCCAATGTGGCGGAGTCTTCCGGTCTCGTGGTTGCTCACACAGTTGCCATGGTTCACAACGGACTGACAAAAGCTCGGGTTTTGAATCCTACTGGACAGGACATTTCATTGAAACAAGGTATGCACCTGGGTGAGTTTTACACAGTTGATGACTCAGATGTTCAGTTGTTTCATGCTCCAGTTGACGTAGCTGCAGCGACCTTTTCCAGGGTCACGCCTCCTGTGTCGTTGGATGAGTCGCCTATTTCTGAATCTGAGAGAACTGCGCTTTCAGCATTGCTGTTGGAATACAATGACATCTTCAGCTCCTCCAAACAGAATTCCAGTAGATGTACACTGGTAAAACATCACATCAGAAGTGGTGTGCAGACTCCTATTAAACAGCGTGCATATCGTGCTTCCCCTGAAAAACGTGCTGAGATAGAGAAACAAGTGGCTGGCCTGTTAGAGGATGGAGTCATTGAGGAGAGCTGTAGTCCCTGGGCGTCACCAGTTGTTTTGGTGAAAAATAAGTGTGGCACATGGCGTTTTTGTGTAGACTACAGGCGATTAAACAGTGTGACTATTAAAGACTCTCATCCTCTACCCCGTGTTGATGACACATTGGATGCGTTATCAGGTGCAGTGTGGTTCAGCACGCTAGATTTTTCGAACGGTTACTGGCAGGTGGAAGTTGCTGAGGAGGACCGAGAAAAGACGGCCTTTACAACGGGACAGGGCCTCTATCAGTGGCGGTCCATGCCGATGGGCCTATCCAACGCCCCCGCCACATTTCAACGCTTAATGGAGCTTGTCCTCAGAGGGCTCCCGTGGCACATCTGCATGGTATATCTCGATGACATTTTGATTTATAACAAAACATTTGAAGAACACCTGTCTAGCATGAGAGAGGTGTTTTCAAGAATCCAGTCTGCTGGTTTGAGACTAAATCCAGTCAAATGTCAACTTGCCAGAGATCACGTGGTCTTTCTTGGCCATGTCGTTTCTCGAACCAGTCTTCAACCTGATCCAAAGAACACAGAGAAAGTTTTGAACTGGCCAATTCCCCGTTCTCCTTCTGAGGTGAGAGCCTTTGTGGGCCTGTGTTCCTATTACAGACGATTTGTCAAGGATTTTTCTAAACTTGCTGCTCCACTAAACCATCTCGTCGGGAAAAATGTGCCCTTTGTGTGGAACGCTGAGTGCCACAAATCATTTAACCTTTTGAAAAGTGTGTTGTCATCTGATCCTGTAGTGGTATTGCCTGACTTCAGTATGCCTTTTAAAATCTACACTGATGCATCCAACCTGGCCGTCGGTGCAGTTCTTGCCCAGGACAGAGATGGACTTGAGCACGTGGTCGCATACGCCAGCCGGGCATTGAATTCCACACAAAGGCGTTGGTCCACCTTTGATCGTGAGCTGTGGGCTATTGTGTGGGCAGTAAGGGAATTCAAGCATTACATTGGACTTGCCTCCTTTACCATTATCACTGACCATCGACCACTCTTGGCACTTCGGCGTATGTCCATTGATGATGATCCAACAGGAAGAAGAGGGAGGTGGATTCTGGAGCTTGATCCATTGAATTGGGTCATTGTACACAAAGATGGGAAAAACCATAAGAATGCGGACGCGCTTTCTCGCCGCCCTGAGACACCTGGCCCTAACGAGGCAGAGGCCAGTGTTAAAGAGGTACTGGAAGTGAATGTGGTGAGTTCTAATCAAACAGATGACATTCCATGTTCCTCTGAAGTCACTGATTCGGCAGGAGATGCGACTGCTGTCAACTCACATGACAATTCAGACTGCATGTCGTCCATGAATGTTTTGTCACACAGCTTATCAGACATTAGGGCAATGCAGCATGCTGACCCTGATATTAAGACTGTGTTGAGCTGGGTGATGCAATCCCAAAGACCATCCAGGAGAAAACTTCAAGAAGCTTCTCAGTGCTTACCGAAGCTTTGGACTGAATTCAACCGTCTTTCTATAATTGATGGACTGTTATGCCGCTCAGTTTTCTGTCCCCTCACAAGTGCCCCTGTAGTCCAAATGGTTGTACCCTCTGCTCTAGTATCGGATGTTCTTTTGCAGCTGCATGGGGCCCCAGCTTCTGCCCATTTCTCTTCGGAGCGTGTGTGGGAACGGGCGAGACAATTTTGTTACTGGCCTTCTATGTACAGGGACATCAAAGCATGGTGTGAGCAGTGCAAGGCGTGTCAGACACGGCGCGGTCCGGTTCCAGCCCTCTGTGCACCAATGGGGGGGGTCCCAGTCTGTACGGCCATTTGAAAGAGTGGCTATGGACATCTTAGAGCTGCCTGTAACTTCAAAAGGAAACCGGTATGTGCTGGTTGTTGAGGACTATTTCACCAAATTTGTCAACCTGTATGCTTTGCTTAATCAGTCAGCACAGACAGTAGCACGTTGTCTGTTTGAGGACTATGTTCTGATTCATGGCGTTCCAGAGACTTTGCATTCGGACCAGGGTCGTCAGTTTGAGGCGGAGGTGGTTCAGAATCTCTGCCATCTGCTGAGCATTAAAAAGACACGCACCACTCCCTACCGTCCGCAGTCGGATGGTATGGTTGAACGATTTAATCGGACCCTGATTGATCAACTGGCTAAGACTCTTTTGACCTATGGTGGGGAATGGGACAATTATGTGAAACATGTGGCTTTTGCTTACAACACAACGACTCACTCCAGCACTCGTTTCACACCTTACTTCTTGACCCATGGTCGGGAAGCACGGGTCCCTGCTGATGTACTGTTACCCACCCGTGCTCTTGTTCCTCAGATGTCAGCATCACATGCTGAGTTTGTTTCCAAATTGCTGATAGAACTGAACTCTGCATTTAGCAGTGCACGGATGCACAGTGAGGCAGCTCACGACCGCCAAAAACTGTACCATGATGTTGGATTGCGTCACCAGCCCTATGGTGTAGGTGCCATGGTGTGGCTCCACAATCCGGTGGAGAGCCACATGAAACTGGCACCCCATTGGAAGGGGTCGTATAGAATAGTGCAAGTCATGGATTCATGTGGGGAACAGGGACTGACTTACCGGATTGTAGATCCTTTTGACTCTAGTGAGAGGTCGCAGGTCGTGCATTACAATAGGGTGCGGCCTTACACATTGCCTGTTTCTCTTGTGTCACAGAACCAGACATTGTCCAATGTTTCGGACTCACAGCCTGAGTCTCTTTCCATAGAGTCAGGAGTTTCTGGTGGAGAGGAGTGTGTTTCTCCCCAGAAAGATCTGAGTGCTTTGTCTGACTCACCATGTTCAGTTAAGGGGTCTGAGCAAAACCTGAGTAGGACTGGGAGAGTTCATAGGCCTCCGGGCCATTTGAAGGATTTTGTTTTGTATTAAAGTAACTGTGTATCTATATGTATGGGAGAGTGCAAGTTTGAATTTGTTCTATTGTAGAGCCTGTAGTAACAGAGAAAAAGTGTGTTCTGTTAATAGGCTTGTTGCAGTAACAGTGATGTGCTATGTACTCTGTTTTGTGTTTCATTGTGTTCACAGCTGTTTGTTGTTTATGACGGTTGATGTTATTATTCTGAAACATAAACAGGGACGTTTATTTTGTGAGGGGGGGACGTATGTAACAGACTTTGTTGAATTCTGTTATGATGCACTAATTCTGGATGTACTGGCGCTCGTTGTATATGCGTGTATGCAATGTATTTTTCCCTTCGGGGCTTGCCGTAGATAGGCATGTGTCATGCGCACTGGGTACTGGAGTGTCGCGGGTTTTTAGGGTTGGTGATCTGAGGTGTTGGATAATAAAGTGGAGAAGAGTGAAGAGTTCACACTGCTATCGTTTATTGTTTTCTTATTTCTAAGTGTTAGGCGAACCCTGTTTGAACGCTCGGTCACAGTACCATAGACTGCCATCAAAGCCTCAATGAAGGCGATTATGTGAACAGAAAGGGGGTTCACAATGTAAATGTGCAGCCCAGTTACTATTGGGATTTTTAATATTCCAGATTAATAATATTATATCAAATAAAATAAAAAAGGCAGTTGACTAAAATCTTCCATATCACAAATGTGAAAGCAAAATGGCCAGGATCTGTGCATGACTTAGGAATTTTCAGAGATTCACATTTATGCACATTATTTGAAAGTGGTAAGGAAAGTTCCACAATTAAATATCAAGCTCACTGTATTACATACACTTATGCTGATCCTAACAGAACTGCATTTTTTTCATAGGTGATTATGACATGTTCCTGCAGACAGGTGTTTTATGACCCCATTCCCTGACCCAAACCAGTTACAATGCAGCTCTAGCCAGGACAAGGACACACAATGAAAAGAACTTTGGCTAACTAAAGGGAAGATTTCAGTGTCTGAAAAGTCTGAGGGTTGCACACCTGACAGGGCCTGTGACATTGTTGCATGTGCCATATTACACAACATTGCCAAAAAAAAAAAAAAAAAAAAACACTTTTCATTAAATGTTTAATAAAAGACAAATATGCTTAGTTCCTTGAGTTTTATTTCAATTGTTCTTTGTAAAGAAAAGTGCCTGCAACAAGAGATATTAGACACATGCAACAAATAAAAAGGAGAAGTTGGCTATACACTGCCCACCTGGCCTATGTGTCCTCTGTCTGTGCAGACTCTTCTGTAGGCCTTTCTGTAGATGTGGAATCCTGCAACTTATATTGCAGCCATAAAGCATACAAGTATAAATTAAGTAAAGTTATTTATGCACTTGCAGGTAGGCTAGCTCCTCCATATGACAGTTATCTGAGAGGCTTTATTCACTGTCCAGTGCAATGGAAACAAATGGACATTACAAAGTCTTACTTTCTTTCCTTTGGAAAGTTAGAAAATGTCCACTTACTGCACATATTTCAGCCACCACTTTCTTGTGAACAGATACAAGTGTTGGTGTATTATGTAAAAGTGCACAAAAGAGGAAAACACAATGTCATTACAATGAACTACACTCGGGAAAAATGTGATCAATAACTCATGGCAAATTTTTTTTACATTAACAGTTTTCAGTTTTATCAGTTTTCACTTTCACAAGTCAAAGCAATTCATCATTACTCAAGATTTAACAGTTGAAATGACTATAAGGCCTTAAATTAATGCAGCAAATATTATTTTACAGTGTAGGCTACTAAGATCTTTTCTTTTCTTTTTTTCTCAGCCTTTTTCTTGGTTGCTTTTATAAACAGACAACCATTTATTTAACAGTGACTTTTATAGAAGAGACAATAATATAACTAAAAATTACCATTATGTAGAATATTTTTGTACTTCACTTTTATTTGTTCCCATGTTCTAGTGTGGTGACTGACATTACAATGAACAAAGTAATTATGCAATTATTAAAATACAAAAATATAGGCTAATAAGTGATAAAAACATCTAACATGGCCACTTCTAATGGATTTAAATTGTCTGCTACTTTTTGCCAGCCCTCTCTCCTGGCTTTTGCACACTTTGAGGTGTTCCCTGGCGTTTTGATTAAACATTAAAATTCCGAA
This sequence comes from Leuciscus leuciscus, assembly GCF_965113295.1. NCBI lineage: Eukaryota > Metazoa > Chordata > Actinopteri > Cypriniformes > Leuciscidae > Leuciscus > Leuciscus leuciscus. Next base: position 28,831,837 of record NC_138725.1, on the reverse strand, counting down.
TAAACTTCGACTATTAGTGTTTGCTCTGCTGAGGAGAAAAACTGTGCGCGCTCTTTGGCCACGTTGAGCAGCCAATAGCAGCGTTGCTGATCAATGTTTCTACTATCGATACATATCCCCTTTTAACCAGCGCATGAACGCGCAATTTTCTCAGATAACTCAATCCAGCGATACTAATCATATCCGGCAAGTGTGTTCGAAGAACCGAGTTAGCCAGATCATGATTCGCACGATGATATCATCTTGGATGTGTCATTTGATCTCAGATGTAATAAGCAACGTACGAAGAACGGGCCCCAGGCCTACGTCGCTAACTAATGTTTATGAAGACTACAAAAACAGGTATTTCTGTTTTACATTAAGCGCCATCTAATGTCAGGGAATGAATTTGCATACTCATCATCAGCGAAAATCGCTTGGGTGTGAACACAAAAAATGCGTTGAAAAACGCTGGCGAATAACGTGCGCCGATATTCATCCCGGTGTGTAGGGTGCTTAATCCTGTTAACATGAAATAAGCCTGCTCGCAAGCAAGTTTAAGACTGCGCACCTGTTGCTATGACAGCAAGTCCAGGATGAGCGTCGAAGAAACAAACAATCCAAGATCATGCCAAATCGCCAACAATCAAATCCAGCTAAGTGAGTTAGCGACGTACGAAGAACGGCCACTGGTTAGGTTCACAGAGTAAGTTACCATGGTAACTAACTCTGAGTATAAGTTACCTCTCTTTCAGAAACGTGTTTGACATACCTTCCTTTCTGAAACGGAACACCCAGAGCTTCCCTCATTTCAGGGTTAACATACTCAGAATTTTCACTTAACCTCATTTCTGAAACAGGACCCAGATCTCCTATTCTCTTTGTTTATCTGATTGTTATAACTCAGCTATAGTAGCCAAACTAAAGCAAACACCATAATGGTGACTTACATTTTTGATTTTCTCCTTCAGTGATTCTGCTTATTAACATCAGGTGTCTTCAATAATGCTCAATCATCACTCAATTAATCACTTAATTATCTCATTAACTTTAACACTCTTGAGCGTGGAGCCATATAAACTCCCAGTAGATATTATTTAAGAGTGGAGTTTTTGCTGTGTAGATACGTTATTTACAGACATTTCCAACCACATAATTCAGTATAATGTTCCACCCACAATCTCTGAACATCATTGTTTCTGATGAAACAGCAATTCAGGCACAAACATGCATCTTGTCCTTTTTTCAGAGACCAAAAGACCTTTAAAACTAGAACTGCACATAATTAAAGGAACAAGTGGGTAGATTTTTGGCTTCCTTTTCCCCTTAAATCACGAGGAAACTTGTGTGGCACGTGAGGCAGTGGAACTGTATGTCACCAAGTTTCTGTTTCATGATCCTCCACACAGCTAGCCTGACAAGCCAGACCTACATCAAGATGTTAGGTCTGGCTAGAAAGGAGAAAATCACAAATTGTAAGTTACCGTTATGACGATCAATGGTTGCTTTAGTTGGGCTCTTGACCCATATATTATTAACTTTAGATTTTGTTTGTCTGTTTCTGAATTATAATCACCAGTTGAACAAAGAAAAAAGTGATCTGATGGTGTTGATTATGTTATGACAATCATCATTTGAACTTGATCACTGAACTCATTAAAATCCTTCTTTCTGACTTCAATTTATGTTGTTGGTTAGTGAATCTGCATAAATTCCCAGAATATTTAATATAATATAAAGGATTTCTTAAAAGTTGTTTTAAAAAAAAAAAATCATTATTTTAGGCACACACAGATGTCAAGATTCAGTCTATGCATCTCAACAATGGTGACGAGCAGAATATTCAATTAGGAAAAGTAAATTACATAGACAATTCAGATCATAATTTATTCATACCGCAATGCATGATGGGAGCCATTAATGAGTTGTGATTGGTGGCAGCCACTGCAACATGCTTTATTATTGTCACCATTGTTGAGATTCACAGGCTGATTATTGATGTCTGTGTTTTAAATGAGTTTATCTGAATGTCTTTTGATCAGAACAATGTTTATTAAATATTTTGAATTATAAGTAAAGTACTGATAATCATAGGCTGAAGAATCACTAAATTGCTGCTAACAAGTTAAACCAAACTATCTCAATACCGCTCCATCTGAAAGCAGGTGAAGGCGATTTACTACTAACCAAGGAACCGGCTTTACTGACCAGGGGCCTCATTTATAAAACTGTGCGTAGGAACCTTACTAAAAGTGTACGTACGCACAAAAGCCAAAAATGGCGTACGCAAAAAAATATTCAGACTTATAAAACCGTGCGTACGCCAGTACCTGCGCAGAATTCACTTTATAAATCCCAGTCAGCGGAAGATTGTGCGTACATGCGTCTCCACCCGAAATAACCATATATGGAGCTTACAACGCCTAGTTTTACTATGCAGATCCTCATCTACATATCATTTGCATATGATTATTCATCCACGTGATAACTTAAACGTTATCAGTGTTGGGGGTAACGAGTTACAAAGTAACGGATTACAGTAACGATATTACTTTTTTGGGTAACGAAATAAAGTAACGCATTACACTAAAAAATATCGGTAACTACATTACTTTACTAAACTATAGGAACGCGCTTTCCTGCGTTACTCAAGCCGTGCTTGCCTGCGTGTAAAGCTCTGATCTGTTTAAGTGGTGCGTGCATGCCTGTGTGTGTGTGTGTGTGTGTGTGTGCTTGCACCGTTGTCATAGAGATCGATTTGAGTGACGTAGCTGCTGGTGCGAAGGGGAGCGGGAAATGGAGACGGAGACAGGGGGGTTTCGGCCAGTGGCGATATTCACATTACTTTCAGTTTATTGCTCGAAAGGACAAAAATATTCGCGTGAAATGCACTTTATGCCCAGGCAGCAAGCACTGGCCATCGGGACTACCGGGAGATTCCCAGTGGGCTGACGTGCCTTTTGGGCCGACATCTCATACTTTTTTTCTTTTTCTGTTTTTTGTCGCAAGGAATGTGCAGAGAAATAGCGTGAAAAATAGACACAGGCCCTTCAAGCAGACGCTGTAAAATGTGTCAAAATGTTTTCTGCAGCTGCAGGACCTTCATCAGCTCCCGTGGCTGATGATGAAGATAGTGAGGAGGATAAGGACAGAGATGAGAAAGTGTAGAGCCTGCGGTAAGCAGAACTAACAGTTACTTTCAAAACACTTATAGGCTTTGTCATGAGTGTAGGAACCCATTACCCAGTAACGCATTGTTTCCACATCTGCATATTTGACGATTACTGTAATTTACTATAAATTTAATGAGACGCGTTTGTAAACCATGTTTTCCGCCAAAATAAAAGCTCGATGCAGTTTCCGTCAAAATAAAAGATCATGTGCTTATATCTCTTTCAAGTATAGAAATTAGTACAAAACTAATTGTGAAAGTTTCCTTTATTTTTCAGTGCATTTGTTTTACAATATATGTCTATTAGTGTGCTATTATTATTATGGCCAAAATGCCAGGGCCGATTTTTTTTTTGTCCCAGTCCAGCCCTGATTATGTGTCTACCACCGTGGTCATTTGTCCTTTATCCAGTTGTTTGTGGATTTTACAGTGAGGCATATTTCTTTGTGCAGACATGGATATTGTTCTTTCATATGGTTTTACATGCCATTTTGTTTAGGCTACATTTATAAACACTATGCGGACAGGCTAAGTGATGATAGGACTATGATGTTTGTCCATATCTACAGGGTAAATTAAGAAATGGGAAAGTAAAGTAATAAGTAGTGAAGTTACTTTTCAAATGCAGTAACTAGTAAAGTAATCTCATTACAATTTACAGAAGTAACTAGTAACTAGTAACTAATTACTTTTTTTGAGTAACTACCCCAACACTGAACGTTATCACGTTGATGAATAATCATATGCAAATGATATAAACGGTACAAAACGGTATACTTTACATTAATACAAATCAAGTAGTTATCCTTGCCTTGTTTTTGAATAGCCTACATAAATCAAATAGTGTAAAATACATTTCAGAGAAAGTTTTTCTCAATCTTTTCCACTTGCCGAATTGTATTTTTAATTGATTTATATTTTTAATGGAAACAGATAGGCCTTGGGCATTATTTGCACGAAACTATTTTCTCAGACAATCTGGTATTATCATGATAAGCAATTATCTCTGTAGACCTTACCGGGGTTTTTTACAGTAAAATACTGGCAACACTGTTGCCAGTAATTTACTGTTAATTGTACAGTTCTTTACTGTAATCTACAGTATGTTACTGTAACATGCACTAAAACTCGAGTTAACTAATTTCACTTGCAGAAACCTTAAATTGACCAACTGTCATTTAAATGTATTAAACTAAAATTTATAATGCATTAATAACGTGAGCAAAGTATTACTGTGAACTTATTTCATTTGAAACCACAACAAAAGTTTTGTAAATAAAGAGACTTCCACTGGACCAGCAACTACACAGTCACCGCCTTTTAAATAAAGCAACATGCAGCATATCATCAATGTCTCTAGATCTTCTCCTGGACTGAAGCACAGGCTCTACTCTTCAGCACAATGGTGACCCAAAAACCAAAATTTTACAGTAAACTACTGGCAACAGTGTTGCCAGTATATACCTTTTTTTATAACTTACAGTTTATTACTGTTAAAATACATTTTGTGGGTGTGTCTTTTTATCTTACACTGTTAACCCTTTCAACCCCACAGGGAAATCCAGAGTTGTATAGTCCAGGGGTCAGAAAGTAGAAGTCCTGCCATATGTTTATTCCACCCATGACCTCAGTCAGCTGATTTCTATCTCCTGGCTGAAAAACTGCTAATTAGCAAATCCAGGTGATTGGAACAAAATTCTGAGCAGGACTTTTACTTTCTGAACCTGGACTTTACACCTCTGAAAAGAACAGAAAAAGAGACGAGTAGAAACACAAGAACTACAACTGACTTCAGCCACAGCCTTAGATGAAATCAACTGAAGAGAAAAGAAGACATTAAATCTGTGAAGATCTCAGCAGAGGAGGATTAAACAACTCCACAAACAGCATTACCAGCTTCACTTATTACTAACCAGACTGACTTTATTTCTGTCAGAACTCCTTATTGAGATGTTTAATTTGAAGTTACCATAACAGTGATTAGCGTTTCCATTAGTTGGGCTCTTAACTCTTATTAAGTTTATTGTCTATTTTGACTGCTTTGACAGTGTGTCTATCAAACACAATTGCAGCAGCAAAAAAAGCTAAATTTAGTCAGGGCAGGTGATGTTGGTCACCTGTTGATGGCTTTGTAATCATAATGTTATTGCCTGTATCATTGATATGATTTGTAAAATAAAATTGTTTTGTTCAATAAATATATTAATATCATAAACCCTGTGCATGAGATCAAGCAGTATTATACCTATCAGTTGAAATATTTTATAAAATATGAGAACAAAAAATTTACCTAAAGCGTGACACACACACTTATCAACAATCAGCGTATGTGTCTCACCAATGGTGACAATCAAAAATATTCAGATAAACTGATCAACTCTGAACATTACAAAAAAGCTACTAAATGTCACTAAAAAAACAACAGCAAAAAATAAAAGCAAATATTTAAAATTAAACAAAATAATAGGACAGTTCAGCTGCATAATTTATTCATGTTGCAATGCATGCTGGGGGTTTTGTACTATGCTGGTACCCAGCATGCATTGCAGCAAGGTACTTTTGATTGTCACCATTGTTGAGATTAATACGCTGATTATTGATGTTTGTCATAGTAGATTGACATTTAGTGCTAAAGTTTATAATAAAATGCTTCTAACTGATTCTTATAGTACTAGTGCATCTCATACTGCAGTAACTCAGAGTTTGTAATGTGCAAAATTAATGGAACAATAATTGTTAGATTTGAAAAGCATCAATGGAGCAGAAAACTTAATGATGATTATAAAACCATCAACAGATAACCATCATCACCTGATCTCATTTCACTTTAGCTTTCTTTGCTGCTACAAATGTGTTTAACAAACACACTGTCACAGCAGCCAAAATATACAAAAGATATAATCAGAGTTAAGAACCCAACTAATGGAAGCACTAATCACTGTTATGGTGACTTCAAATGAAACACAGAGTTAAACCTCTGTTAATTCTCAATGAAACTTCTGTAGATGTCTGACAGAAATAAAGTCAGTCTGGTTAGTAATAAGTGAAGCTGGTAATGCTGTTTGTGGAGTTGTTTAATCCTCCTCTGCTGAGATCTTCACAGATTTAATGTCTTCTTTTCTCTTCAGTTGATTTCATCTGAGGCTGTGTCTGAAGTCAGTTGTAGTTCTTGTGTTTCTGCTCGTCTCTTTTTCTGTTCTCTTCTTTCCTTCAGTGATTCTGCTTGTTAACTTATTAAGGCTGAGATGACTCCACATTAGCTCATTAACTTTAACACTCTTGAGTCTGGAGCCAAATAAACTCACAGGAGAGTTCATTTAGCACTGGAGTGTTTGCTGTGTGAGTTCATGGGTGGAATAAATATATGGCAGGACTTTTACTTTCTGACCCCTGGACTCTCCACCTCTGCTTTTAACACCCTGCTGGTGGTTCCCATATGAACACGAGCTGTGTTATTTTAACACCGGGGAATTAGATGTATGACAGAAATAAAGTCAAACTGTTAATAATAAGTGCAACAATGTGTAATGTCTGGAAGTCAGTTGTAGTTTTTGTGTTTCTCTTTTTTCTGTTATTGTTTTTTCTCTTTCCATCAGTGATTCTGCTTATTAACATCAGGTGTCACCACTAATGGCCAATCATCACTTAATTAATCACTTAATTAACTCATTAACTTCAACACTGCTTCAGTGTTAATTTTTAACACCCTGTAGTGTAGACACATATGTACTAGGGCTGGGCGATTTAAATCGCGATATTGTTATGCGCATCAGGGGCCTCATTTATAAAGCTTGCGTACGCACAAAACGGGGCTGAAAACATGCGTACGCCAGTTCCTGCGCAAAAGGTGGGATTTATGAAGAAAAACTTGACGTGAAAATATGCGCACCTACACGCAAACTCTGACCCATGCGTACGCACATTTTGGAGACGGAGCAGTTTGGCGACACCGATGGTGAGTTGGAGTTAAATGTCTTTTTGGTCACTTTTAGAATTTAGAATTAAAATTAAACATAATACAGAAAGATAATACAAATATAATTTCCCTCACCAAGCCTGTCACTTGAAGCAAATATCCATTCCTTCTTATGTCCGCGCCAGCGAGCGCGTTGGGCCGTTTAGTGAAACTGACGCAGTTTAAATAAATAAAATAATGATTTAAACTATGTTTTACTTCTGATATAAACATTTAGATTAAATATGCCATTCAAATTATGGAGTTAAACACTTAAACATTAAATCATACTGAAAAGTTACAACATTTTTTTATATTCAATTCAATCAATAGAAATATTTGTTGTGGATGCGATTGTTTTTGAACACTTTTCCTGTGGCGTGCTGCGTTTTAATGTTTTAACTACACTGTTAGACCTTACCGTTTTTTTTTTACAGTAAAATACTGGCAACACTGTTGCCAGTAATTTACTGTTAATTGTGCAGTTCTTTACTGTAATCTACAGTATGTTACTGTAAAATGCACTAAAACTCGAGTTAACTAATTTCACTTGCAGAAACCTTAAATTGACCAACTGTCATTTACATGTATTAAACTAAAATGTATAATGCATTAATAACGTGAGCAAAGTATTACTGTGAACTTATTTCATTTGAAACCACAACAAAACTTTTGTAAATAAAGAGATTTCCACTGGACCAGCAACTACACAGTCACCACCTGTTAAATAAAGCAACATGCAGCATTTCATCAATATTTGTAGATCTTCTCCTGGACTGAAGCACAGGCTCTACTCTTCTGCACAATGGTGACCCAAAAAACGAAATTTTACAGTAAACTACTGGCAACAGTGTTGCCAGTATAAACCTGTTTCATAACTTACAGTTTATTACTGTTAAAATACATTTTGTGGGTGTGTCTTTTTATCTTACACTGTTAACCCTTTCAACCCCACAGGGAAATCCACACTACAAAGAGTAAAAAGTAACACTGAGACAGTGTTGCAGTGAGATAATTAAGAGAATATGTAAGTGATTGTTGAGCATTAGTGATGAACACCTGCTGTTAATAAGCAGAATCATTGAAGAAAAGAGAAACACAAGAACAGAAAATAGAGAAACACAATAACTACGACTGACTTCCAGCCATTACACATTATTACACTTATTATTAACCAGTATGACTTTGTTTCTGTCATACAGAAATTGTTATTGAAAATGTTTGTTTGAAGTTACCATTATAGAGATCAGTGCTTGCTTTAGTTGGGATGCTGATGCTAAAACATTCATTTTTCTTTTGCTGCTTGAGCTGTGTTTTTGCAAGTCACATTTGTGCGCACACACAGTTTATGAATGATTGTGGTTGTAATGCTTATGATGACAAAATCATCATATTGCCTGTTCATTCACTAAGGAATTAATTCTTATTCATTCAGAGTTTTATCCTCGATCAAAAGTGTTACATTAGCACCACTGTGAAACTACAGCAATAAATTACTATGACTCATTTTTTTAACACATCATGCATAAACCAAAAAAAAAACAGAGCTACACTATATTTTAGAAACACAGAGATATCACAATTTAGCACATTAATCTCAACAATGGTGGCAATATTTTTTTTTTTTATTATTATTCATGCAGCAGTGCATGCTGGGAGTTTTATATTATCCTGGATCCCAGCATGCATTGCGACATGAAACTTTTCACCATTGTTGAGATTCATATGCTGATTGTGGATATTTGTGTGTCTGAACCAATTAGGAGTAAAATAAAATTGAATGAACTATATGATTGTTATTTTTCAGAAGACCTGATTATAGAAATATTGATTTCATTTTGTAGATACACAGATTTATGCTAAAAATGACATATCCATAATTTCAATTAATATATACAGGAAAAATCTGAAAATCAGATAGTCCAAGATGATTGTGACATCATCACAAAAGAACAAAAACACCTGATCAACTTCCTCTTGACTTTCTCCTGCCATATCAAATGTGTTTTATAAACTCACTGTTACAGCAGTCAGAGAGAGATGAAAGGTAAGAAGTCAAGGGACAAGAGACCAACTAAAGCAAATACTGATCTCCATTATGGTGACAACAAATTTTATTATTAACTAAATCTCTGTTAATTCTCAACAATAACTTTTGTACATGTATGAAAGAAATAATCATAAACTGGTTTGTAAACTGGTTTCACACTCAGTGTTACTGGAAGTCAGTTGTAGTTCTTGTGTTTCTCTTTTTTCTGTTCTTTTTTCTCTGTCCTTCAGTGATTCTGCTTATCAGGTGTTCATCAGTTTCTCAATTCACTCTCTTCTTTTCATTCACTCTGTCAAGTGGACTATATTAGTGAACTAATGTAGGGAATAGTGAATGAGGGTATAGGGTGTGATTGGGAAAACAGCCTCTGAGTGTCGATTTGGAGCACTGTTCATTTACAGTATATTCCTGTAGGCTATTTTTGTTTTCTAGGGTATATTACTGTTTTAATGGAAAATGGTATGATACTGTCTGAATTACGGCTTTTTTTACAGCAAGGGTTAACAGTGTACACTGTTAACCCTTGCTGTAAAAAAAGGCGTAATTCAGACAGTATCATACCATTTTCCATTAAAACAGTAATATACAGTAGAAAACAAAAATAGCCTACAGGAATATACTGTGAATTAACAGTGCTCAAAATCGACACTCAGAGGCTGTTTTCCCGATCACACCCTATACCCTCATTCACTATTCCCTAGTTCACTAATATAGTCCCCTTGACAGAGTGAATGAAAATAAGTGAGTGAATTGAACGTGCTCTACTATTATATGTAAGAACGAGCCTATGACTGAATCTGGAAATAAAGCTAAATAACTGAGAAAAATTAGAAATAGTCCTCAAATGTCATGTCTGTCATTTATAGCAAAACATTTAGCGTTAATTCAATCTCAAACAGTTTCATTAAAATAAGTTATTACTGCGGTGTGTGACGTCATGAACCAACGTGGTTCAATGACCATTTTGCGACAATACGGTTTCGGGAAACAGTCGTGGTCCGTGTACTTTTTGGTCATTTCATTTCCTGTTTGGAATGGAATAACGAGAAATGAAAACCAGCTCGTTTATTCGTTTTTTAGTTTAGTTTAAAAAACGAAAAATGAGATTTTGGCTCGATTTTTCATTTTTCGTTTGTGGTTTACAAATCGGTTTATGGGTTCAATATTTCATTTGCACACGTGGGCGGTGCTGAAACGGCCCTTTCATCTGATTGGTCAAAACGCTCCGCCTTCAGTAAGCTACAAGCTTTTCTTTCTGTCAGGCACAGAGTTGTATAGTCCAGGGGTCAGAAAGTAGAAGTCCTGCCATATGTTTATTCCACCCATGAACTCAGTCAGCTGATTTCTATCTCCTGGCTGAAAAACTGCTAATTAGCAAATTCAGGTGATTGGAACAAAATTCTGAGCAGGACTTTTACTTTCTGAACCTGGACTTTACACCTCTGAAGAGAACAGAAAAAGAGACGAGCAGAAACACAAGAACTACAACTGACTTCAGCCACAGTCTTAGATGAAATCAACTGAAGAGAAAAGAAGACATTAAATCTGTGAAGATCTCAGCAGAGGAGGATTAAACAACTCCACAAACAGCATTACCAGCTTCACTTATTACTAACCAGACTGACTTTATTTCTGTTAGAACTCCTTATTGAGATGTTTAATTTGAAGTTACCATAACAGTGATTAGCGTTTCCATTAGTTGGGCTCTTAACTCTTATGTTAACAATAATGTTTTTTGACTTTTTTGGCTGTTGTGACAGTGTGTTTGTCAAACACATTTGCAGCAGCAAAGAAAGCATAATTTAATCCGCAGGTGATGTTGGTAACCTGTTGATGGTGTTGAAATCGTAATGCCTGAAGCACTGATGCAATTTGTATAAAAAAATTGTGTTATTCAATTAATATATTTATATCATAAACCCTGTGTTACTGCAGCATGAGATCAAGCAGAATTATACCTATCAGTTGAAATATTTTAACAAAAATTAGAATTTTTAATTTTTTTTACCTATCATGTGACACACACTTATCAACAATCAGCGTATGTGTCTCAACAATGGTGACAATCAAAAATATTCAGATAAACTGATCAATTCTGAACATTACAAAAAAGCTACTTAATGTCACTAAAAAAACAACAGCAAAAAATAAAAGCAAATATTTAGAATTAAACAAAATAATAGGACAATTCAGCTGCATAATTTATTCATGTTGCAATGCATGCTGGGAGTTTTGTACTATGCTGGTACCCAGCATGCATTGCAGCAAGGTACTTTTGATTGTCACCATTGTTGAGATTAATACGCTGATTGTTGATGTTTGTCATAGTAGATTAACATTTAGTGCTCAAGTTTAGAAAATTATTCTAACTGATACCTATAGTACTGCTGTATCTCATGCTTAAGTAATACAGGGTTTGTGTTTTGAAAAAAATCTGGATGTGTAAATAATATATTTCTGGATCTCATTCTGCAATAACTCAGGGTTTGTAATATAAAAAATTAATGGAACAAAAGCATCAGTGGAGCAGGATACTTTGTGATGATTATAAAACCATCAACAGGAAACCATCATCACCTGATCTCAGTTCACTTTAGCTTTCTTTGCTGCTGTAAATGTGTTTAACAAACACACTGTCACAACTGCCAGAAAACATAATCAGAGTTAAGAACCCAAATAATGGAAGCACTGATCACTGTTATGGTGACTTCAAATGAAACACATTAGAGTTAAACCTCTGTTAATTCTCAATAAAACTTCTGTAGACATCTGACAGAAATAAAGTCAGTCTGGTTAGTAATAAGTGAAGCTGGTAATGCTGTTTGTGGAGTTGTTTAATCCTCCTCTGCTGAGATCTTCACAGATTTAATGTCTTCTTTTCTCTTCAGTGGATTTCATCTGAGGCTGTGGCTGAAGTCAGTTGTAGGTTCGGTGTTTCTGCTCGTCTCTTTTTCTGTTCTCTTCTTTCCTTCAGTGATTCTGCTTGTTAACAGGCTTATTAAGGCGACTCCATATTTAATATACACAGATTTTGTGGCTCAGATAAGGTCCAGTTCTGGTTTATTTCTTTGCTCTTGGCTGACATGTAGTCAGAGGTATAAAGTCCAGGTTCAGAAAGTAAAAGTCCTCCTCAGTATTTTGTTCCAATCACCTGGATTTGCTAATTCAGACAGGAGAGAGAACTAATTAGTGAAATCAGCTGATTGAGTTCATGGGTGGAATAAACTGTGGCAGGACTTCTGCTTTCTGACCCCTGGACTATACAACTCTGGTCAGGCAGAATAAGAGTCAGTACAAACCAGAGGTGGAGAGTCCAGGGGTCAGAAAGTAAAAGTCCTGCCATATATTTATTCCACCCATGAACTCACACAGCAAACACTCCAGTGTTAAATGAACTCTCCTGTGAGCAGAGTTGTATAGTCCAGGGGTCAGAAAGTAGAAGTCCTGCCATAGTTTATTCCACCCATGAACTCAGTCAGCTGATTTCACTAATTAGTTCTCTCTCCTGTCTGAATTAGCAAATCCAGGTGATTGGAACAAAATACTGAGGAGGACTTTTACTTTCTGAACCTGGACTTTACACCTCTGACTACATGTCAGCCAAGAGCAAAGAAATAAACCAGAACTGGACCTTATCTGAGCCACAAAATCTGTGTATATTAAATATGGAGTCATCTCAGCCTTAATAAGTTAACAAGCAGAATCACTGAAGGAAAGAAGAAAACAGAAAAAGAGACGAGCAGAAACACAAGAACTACAACTGACTTCAGCCACAGCCTCAGATGAAATCAACTGAAGAGAAAAGAAGACATTAAATCTGTGAAGATCTCAGCAGAGGAGGATTAAACAACTCCACAAACAGCATTACCAGCTTCACTTATTACTAACCAGACTGACTTTATTTCTGTCAGACGTCTACAGAAGTTTTATTGAGAATTAACAGAGGTTTAACTCTAATGTGTTTCATTTGAAGTCACCATAACAGTGAATAGTGCTTCCATTAGTTGGGTTCTTAACTCTGATTATATCTTCTGTGTTTTCTGGCAGTTGTGACAGTGTGTTTGTTAAACACACTTGCAGCAGCAAAAAAAAACTAAAGTGAAATTATATCAGGTGATGATGATTACCTGTTGATGGTTTTATAATCATCATGAAGTATCCTGCTCCACTGACGCTTTTCAAATCTAACAGTTGTGTTCCATTATTTTTTTTATATTACAAACCCTGAGTTATTGCAGAATGAGATCCAGAAATATATTGTTTACACATCCATATTTTTTTCAAAACACAAACCCTGTATTACTGAAGCATGAGATACAGCAGTAGCCTACTATAGATATCAGAAGAATCTTATAAACTTGAGCACTAAACCTTAATCTACTATGACAAACATCAATAATCAGCGTATTAATCTCAACAATGGTGAATATCAAAAGTACCTTGCTGCAATGCATGCTGGGTACCAGCATAGTACAAAACTCCCAGCATGCATTGCAACATGAATAAATTATGCAGCTGAATTGTCCTATTATTTTGTTTAATTCTAAATATTTGCTTTTATTTTTTGCTGTTGTTTTTTTAGTGACATTTAGTAGCTTTATTGTAATGTTCAGAATTGATCAGTTTATCTGAATATTTTTGATTGTCACCATTGTTGAGACACATACGCTGATTGTTGATAAGTGTGTGTGTCACATGATAGGTAAAAAAAAATTCTCATGTTTGTTAAAATATTTCAACTGATAGGTGTAATTCTGCTTGATCTCATTCTGCAGTAACACAGGGTTTATGATATTAATTGAACAAAACAATTTTATTATACAAATTACATCAGTGATTCAGGCATTATGATTACAAAGTCATCAACAGGTTACCAACATCACCTGCCCTGATTAAATTTTGCTTTCTTTGCTGCTGCAAATGTGTTTAACAAACACACTATCACAGCAACCAAATAAGACAAAAAACATAATTGTTGATATAAGAGTTAAGAGCCCAACTAATGGAAACGCTAATCACTGTTATGGTAACTTCAAATTAAACATCTCAATAAGGAGTTCTAACAGAAATAAAGTCAGTCTGGTTAGTAATAAGTGAAGCTGGTAATGCTGTTTGTGGAGTTGTTTAATCCTCCTCTGCTGAGATCTTCACAGATTTAATGTCTTCTTTTCTCTTCAGTTGATTTCATCTAAGACTGTGGCTGAAGTCAGTTGTAGTTCTTGTGTTTCTGCTCGTCTCTTTTTCTGTTCTCTTCAGAGGTGTAAAGTCCAGGTTCAGAAAGTAAAAGTCCTGCTCAGAATTTTGTTCCAATCACCTGAATTTGCTAATTAGCAGTTTTTCAGCCAGGAGATAGAAATCAGCTGACTGAGTTCATGGGTGGAATAAACATATGGCAGGACTTCTACTTTCTGACCCCTGGACTATACAACTCTGCCTGTGAGTTTATTTGGCTCCAGACTCAAAAGTGTTAAAGTTAATGAGATAATTAAGTGATTGTTTGAGTGATGATTGAGCATTATTGAAAACACCTGATGTTAACAAGCAGAATCACTGAAGGAGAAAATCTCTTCTTTAAGTTGCCATTATGGTGATCAGTGTTTGCTTTAGTTGGGCTCTTGACCCTTAAACTAATAACTTTAGATTTTGTTTGGCTGTTGTATCTGGGTTATAACTCTCAGATGAACAAAGAGAAACATTGATCAGGTGGTGTTGGTTATGTTTTGACATAATCATAATTTGACCTGAATCGCAAAACTCATTTAGAGAGTTAAGTTTACTTTGTTGATTATAGCTGCCTGTGATTCTAATATTATGCCATGTTAATCATTTTCAATGTAATCAGAAAGATTTCTTGAATGTTGTTCTGATCAAAGGACTTTGAAAAATTATATTATGTGGACACACTGACACCAAGAATCAGCCTGTGATTCTCAACAATGGTGACAATAATAAAGCATGTTGCAGTGCATTCTGGGTGCCACCAATCAAAACTCATCCATGGCTCCCATCATGCATTGCAGTATGAATAAATTATGATCTGAATTGTCTTGTTTTCCTAATTGAATATTCTTTTTGTCACCATTGTTGAGATTCATACACTGAATCTTGATGTCTGTGTGTGCCTTAAAGAAATATTTTCTTTTTCTTTATCAGTAGGGGTGGGCGGATCGATCCTGAAGTATCGATACTTCGATACTGACGTGGTATCGAAAAGGATCGATCCTCACATAAAAATATCGATCCAAATGTGTGTGTTTTTTACCAGTAATTTTTAATTAATTTAGCACGCAATTCAGTGCGTAAAATAAGCTTCTAAGTGGAAAAATAAGCGAATGTTAGCAGATAATTGTGTAGGATAGAACTTTTTCTCCCAGTCATCTGGATACAAGACGAAACCAATCAATCACAGAGAGCGTTCGATGATGGTGCTTCACTGAGCTCACCTATGGAGCTCACAGGACCAGTGCGTTTGGGAAAGCCTTGCTTAGATGACAGAGAAACAATCGGGAGTTATTTCGCAATAAACAAACCAAAAGTGTACATAACGGTTCAAAATGTTGACGTCAGTAAGATTTTTTTAATTAAATTAATATTTTTATTCAACAAGGATCGATGCATTAAATTGATCAAAAGTGACAGTCAAGGGTTTTACACTGTTTAAAAATAAATAAAAAATCTACTTCATAAATGCTGTTCTTTCAACTTTGTTCATCAAATAATTCTGCATAAAATGTATCATGGTTTCCACAAAAATATGAAACTGTTTTCAACATTGATAATAATAAGAAATGTTTCCTGAGCAGCAAATCAGCATATTAAAATGAATTATCATCATGACTGGAGTAATGATGCTGAAAAATTCAGCTTTGATCACATGAAAAAATTAGAGTTTACTATGACATAGAAAACCTATGTTAAATTGTAATATTACAGTTTTTACTGTATTTTTGATCAAATAAATGCAGAAGAGAATTAAAAATCTTACAGACCCCAATCTTTTGAACAGTAGGCTAGTGCTAGTAGTAGGCTAGTAATATAATTAGGGTAGTTTTGTAAAAGTCACTGACTAATTACAGGCGAGTTGAGAGCACAAATCACAAAATATTTAGTAGTCATTAAAACGTATTTAGCATATTAATGATGCATTCACCTCATAAATCATGACACACTGCTCTAGCACAGGAAAGTGCATACAAGTTCAAGTGCATGCTTTTAAAATGAAAAAGTATTGGTATCGGAATCGATATCGGCGATACTGGCCCTGTATTTACTTGGTATCGGATCGATACCGAAATTTGCAGTATCGCCCACCACTATTTATCAGAACAACTTTTAACAAATAATTTGAATTATATTGAAAAATCTGGAACTTAATCTGTAGAATTACTGTGATGTTGTAATGACCAATATACATTTAAGTCAGAGATTAGGCTCTAATTGAGTTCAGTGATTCAGATCAAATTATGATTATGTTCAAATATAACCAACACCACCTGATCAACTTTTATTTTTGTTCATCTGGCTGTAATAACTCAGATCAACAGCCAAACGAAATCTAAAGATAATCATTTGAAGGTCAACTGCCCAACTAAATCGAACACTAATCTCCATAACGGTGTCTAAAATTGTGATTTCCTCCTTCAGTGATTCTGCTTGTTAACATCAGGTGTCTTCAATAATGGTCAATCATCACTCAATCAATCACTTAATTAGCTCATTAACTTTAACACTCTTGAGTCTGGAGCCATATAAACTCCCAGGAGAGTTCATTTAACACTGGAGTTTTTGCTGTGTGAGTTCATGGGTGGAATAAACATATGGCAGGACTTTTACTTTCTGACCCCTGGAATCTCCACCTCTGGTACAAACGCACTTTAATAAAATAATGTCTGAAACCACCACTCACTGTTAACTACGCACAATATTTGAAGCAGACTATGTTGCTGGTCACGTTATTCGTGCTGCTGCGACTTGCAAGTGTGACTCCATTAATGTGAGCCACAGTATATGACAGATTATTTTAGCATGATGTATTTCCCATTGATAAATACAGTGCAAATAGTTCAAATATCTCTTTGGATAAAAGGGAAGTGGAAATACAAATCAATAATAGGCTGAACTGTACCATGATATGTCCGTAACATGTGCGTAGATGACCTACCCATAACTGTTACATTAGAGTTAGCTAAGTTTAACACAGTTTGTACAGTAGCTATAAAAGTTAAAAAATGATGTCTAAAGTTGAAAACCCAACAACCCAATGGGAATATATCCTTGTTGTGTAAAACATCTGTTCATAATCTGTGATTACACAATTCCAATGCGAATAGCACCGGGAGCCGTCTGGAATAAGTCTGCAATGATCAATCCGCATTTTTAAGACAGCTAATTTTACAGTAGGCTCATATTCAGAATGTCGACCATCTCGTATAACGCCAACGACCGCACAAATGGGCTTACTTTGTGAAATATAGCAGACCACCGTTTTAAATAACAGTTTAAAAAAGATGGTTTGTTATAGTCCGACAGACAGACAGACAGACAGACAGACAGACAGACAGATAGATAGACAGACAGACAGACAGACAGACAGACAGACAGACAGACAGATAGATAGATAGATAGACAGACAGACAGACAGACAGACAGACAGACAGACAGACAGACAGATAGATAGATAGATAGATAGATAGATAGATAGATAGATAGATAGATAGATAGATAGATAGATAGATAGATAGATAGATAGATAGATAGATAGATAGATAGATCTTGAAGTGTAAAGCTGGTTCTCATACACAGATAATGCCTATTTATGAATGAAATTCATGTGTTTATTTGTCATTTAAACTGATGCAAACAGGGAAAGAGTAGAAAAGACGTATTATCCTGTCGCCCCCTCTAGTGGACAGCATTAAGTATTACTGCCTTCATTGCTCAGATAACGCAGGCAAGTCAATGGATTTTTTGGGGAAGTCAGTCTGACCAGACCACTAGTTAGAAAAGATATAGCGAGTCAGACCAGTGTGAAGGTCTGAGCTGAGTTTGGTGATGCATTTAAGTTCTAGGCAGAGTCAATTTCTCATAATAATAATACTACATAATAATAATGTTTAAACATACACTCTCAGAAAAAAAGGTACAAAAGCTGTCACTGGGACAGTACCCTTCAAAAGGGTTCTAATATGTACCATTTAGGTACTAATATGTACACGTTTTGTACCAATACATAACTTTGAGGGACTTATATGCACTCTTTAGGTACAAAGGTGTACCTTTTGAAAAGGTACCGCCACAGTGACAGCTTTTGTACCTTTTTTCTGATATGCTAGCTTTTTCAAGCCAACATAATAAAGAAAACTCAGAGAAACATCGACCAATTCAGTATGTAATAAAATTGTATTAGTTTTATAATAAAACTAATAACATTTTAAAGGTATGCCGTGCTCTTCAACCGACATGATTTAATTAATCCCAAACCTGGTAATTTTGTCAGTACTAATGTACGGTCACTTACAGTTTCTCTCTTTTCTGTCTCTTTCTTTTCATGTGAACTGAGGCTACACATGCATACATTCATAAATATAATCTTTATTTCTATTCAATTTTCAAAATTATGTATACGTCACACACGCCTACCGGCCTTCTGATGTAAATAAAAGACGAGAGTGGTAAATGTTACGGACATATTATCATGGTACAGTTCAGCCTATTATTGATTTTTATTTCCACTTCCCTTTTATCCAAAGAGACGGAACTATTTGCACTGTATTTATCAATGGGAAATATATCATGCTAAAATAATCTGTCATATACTGTGGCTCACATTAATGGGTTCGCTTGCAGCACGAATTACGTGAGCAGCAACATAGTCTGCTTCAAATATTGTGCATAGTTAACAGTGAGTGGTGGTTTCAGACATCATTTTATTATAGTGTAGCCTATGATTTGTCCGTGCCGCACTCGTACTGACTTCTGCCTGACAGAAAGAAAAGCTTGTAGCTTACTGAAGGCGGAGCGTTTTGACCAATCAGATGAAAGGGGCGTTTCAGCGCCGCCCACGTGTGCAAATGAAATATCGAACCCATAAACCGATTTGTAAACTACAAACGAAAAATGAAAAATCGAGCCAAAATCTAATTTTTCGTTTTTTAAACTAAACTAAAAAACGAATAAACGAGCTGGTTTTCATTTCTCGTTATTCCATTCCAAACAGGAAATGAAATGACCAAAAAGTACACGGACCAGTCGTGACTAGCTAGTTGATTTCTCCAACGATGCTTGTACTATAGTAGTTAAGCAGCAAGTATTGTCATTGTTCGGGAAACACACCCCTGGTCAATTCAGCAGATAGGAAAAAATAGAAAAATTAAATCCAATTTAAAAAGAAAAAGTTATCAAAAAGTCAATAAAATTGTTAAAAGCTCATGCCAACATTTTCAACATGTGTCATTTGGGGTTCTTCAAATGTTTTCATTGTAAGTTCTCCATGTTGGATCAAACTATGCATTTAGCATTATGTTAAAATATTTACATACAATTTGCATACAAATATTTACATACAAATATTTACAGAAACACAAAATATGTTATTTTTTTTCTTGCTTCTTGATTACTTTTCAGTGAGTATATCAGCATATTTAATTCCTTCATGTGCTATTGTTCAAATGTCTAAATGATTTCAATTAATTTTCTGTAAAGCGTTAAATTAGTGCAGCATCCTCAAAATATACAATGCAATAATTTAGGTATAGTATATTTTTGTTGAGTGTTTTAGCACCATATATAAAGCATAGTCTTCAGACTGATCAAGAAATATGGTTTAATATTGCAACTCAAATAAAAGAAAAGCATTGTCAAATCCACTTATAGACGAGATTTTATTTAAATGTTATTGTGTTATGCATGTTTGGCCATCCAGGATTGCTGAAAAGGACTCCAGAGTAGAGGGAAATTAGGCTGGATGAAGCACAACAATCTCACTGAATTGTATAACTAGACACAGAGCTTAACCTGTTTAACAAAAGAATAACAAATGACTCTTATTAATTTGTCAATTTGTATGATCTTGCTATGTTAATACAACTATTTTCATATTTATCAAATCATACCCATCCTCCCATATTGTAGATCCATCTCAGTAAGTTGTCACTGATGTATTCCAGTATCCAAGACACAATTCCTAAGCCAGAATCAAAGAAACCGCCAAGCCTCTATCCATGCAAAAACAAACACATTTGAGTGACATCTGAGGGTTGCTCCATAAAACAAGATTAGAATACAAGCCAGGCTTATTTTGGTTAGTCAGACTTATTGTCAGTTGATTCTGATTCATAAAGCAAACTTAAAATATTTTGAACTCAGTTACTCTGGCAACTTATGCTGGGAAAATAACCTGGTCCAGGGCAGGCTAATAGGCTAAGCTTGATTTGTTACACAGATCCTCTAACACTGACCATCAGGAACACAATGATATTATGACATTCTCTCATACCATTACTTTATTACTTTATTGACCACTATCCGTCCAAAAATAAATATACAGTATACAGGAAATCTACTTAAACAAGGCTACAATGATAAATGAGACAGTATAAACCTACAAACATGTTCAATTATTATGTAAATAAAATGTTGATGTTAAAGTTGTAACAAAGAGCCCAACTCAAGCAAACAATGATCATCATAACGGTGTCTTAAAAAAATTATTTTCTCCTTCAGTGATTCTGCTTGTTAACATCAGGTGTCTTCAATAATGCTCAATCATCACTCAATGAATCACTTAATTATCTCATTAACTTTAACACTCTTGAGTGTTAATTTAACACTCATATTTTAACACTTTAACACTCTTGAGTCTGGAGTCATATAAACTCCCAGGAGAGTTCAATTAACACTGGAGTTTTTGCTGTGTAGTGTTGATTTAAGTTTGACCATTAAAATAGAAATGTCATTGACCCACAATGGTAAAATAAGAAAAACAATTACCTTTACAACTGCATTTGCAGCGACCCAGATCAGTGTAACAATTTTCCCCCAGGTAATGCCATCTTCAAACACTCTATCTGCAAGTTTCCAAAAGGTCTCTCTATTCGCCACACATGCAAACTCATCATTAAGCCTGAGATGAAACAAATATTGCTGATAAAACCATGTTTTTCATTTAGGCTATTTTAACCAAACACTGAAAAGACCAGGGGCAGGGCTGCGTTTCCCAAAACATTGTTGTCCACCAATGGTCTCTGATCATGAACAACTTAGCTCACAATGCTTTTGAGAAATCGTGAGCTTAGAATTATAAGGTTCTATCTCCGTTTAAGGTAGTTCTGACTGAGATATTAAGCATCAAAGTTTTTACATTCCGGCTGGCAAAACTGTTATGTTTTAACAATATTTTATTAATGACTGCTAAAAATATATTTTTTTACAAAAATAACACATGCATTAATAAACACCTAATGGATCAGATTGTCAAAAACTCAATTTCAACCAAAAGTGGAGATAGAATCTATTCTAAGCTCACGAAATGCATTTTAATTCATACGCCGCTGCACAAACTGATCAAAATTACTTGAAGCAGTGTGTGCACGCAATAACTATTTTGTGGCGTACACTGAAAAAAGTGAAACATCAGTGCAATTCATTCAAAGTATATATTTACATTGGTCCAATGGAAAATTGTGATTTTCAGATTATACCTTCTGTTTTCACTTTGCCTCAAAGTTTTCACTTTGCCTCAAAGTAAGTGTTATGCCCTCTATCACTGAAAAAAATGATACTTTGGATTAACTTAAAACAATTGATGTAATTTTGTTACAGCTCATTTTTTTTTAGATTTTCTCAAATTGTATTTATGATTTAGTTAAAACCATACATTTTGATTTAATGTCAAACCAAAATTTAAATTTTTTTCCAACTCAATGTTTTCCCTCAACCCAAAGTACACAGCAAAAACTCCAGTGTTAAATTAACAATCAAGAGTGTTAAAGTTAATGAGATAATTAAGTGATTAATTTAGTGATGATTGAGCATTATTGAAGATACCTGATGTTAACAAACAGAATCACTGAAGGAGAAAATCACAAATTGTAAGCCACCGTATGGTGATGGGTGTTTGCTTTGGGATGGGATCTGACTAGGGCTGGGCGATTTAAATCGCGATATTGTTATGCGCATCTCGTCAGTAAAGCCGGTTCCTTGATTAGTAGTAAATCACCATCACCTGCTTTCAGATGGAGCGGCATTTACTACAAAGAGCCGTAGTTAACTGACAAGCTGAGCCAAATCGCATTAATATCGCGGACGTATCGCCAGCGATATTTAATGCGATATGGCTCAGCTTGTCAGTTAACTACGGCTCTTTGTACACAGCAAAAACTCCAGTGTTAAATTAACACTCCTGGGAGTGTATGAGTCCACACTCAAAAGTGTTTAAGTTAATGAGATAATTAAGTGATTAATTTAGTGATGATTGAACATTATTGAAGACACCTGATGTTAACAAGCAGAATCACTGAAGGAGAAAATCTCAAATTGTAAGCCACCATTATGGCGATCAATGGTTGCTTTAGTTGGACTCTTGACCCATATATTATTAACTTTAGATTTTGTTTGGCTGTTGTATCTGAGTTATAACTGCCAGTTGAACAAAGAAAGAAAAGTGATCTGATGGTGTTGGTTATATTATAACAATCATCATTTGAACTTGATCATTGAGCTCATTAAAATCCTTCTTTCTGACTTTGATTTCTGTTATTGGTTACAGCATAACTGTGAATCTGCATAAATGCCCAGAATTGTTGATATAATATAAAGGATTTCTGAAAAGTTGTTTAAAAAAAAAAAAAATCTTTCCTTTAGGCACACACAGATTTCAAGATTCAGTCTATGCATCTCAACAATGGTGAGGAGCAGAATATTCAATTAGGAAAAGTAAATTACATAGACAATTCAGATCAAAATTTATTCATACCGCAATGCATGATGGGAGCCATTAATGAGTTGTGATTGGTGGCAGCCACTGCAACATGCTTTATTATTGTCACCATTGTTGAGATTCACAGGCTGATTATTGATGTCTGTGTTTTAAATGAATTTGTCTGAATGTCTTTTGATCAGAACAATGTTTATTAAATATTTTGAATTATAAGTAAAGTACTGATAATCAGGCTGAAGAATCACAAAACTGCTGCTAACAAGTTAAACCAAACTACCTCAATAAGTTTCATTTTTCAGATCACAGCATGATTATGTCAAAACATAACAACACTATAAGATAACATTTTACTTTGTTCATTTAACTGTTATAAATCAATAACAGCAGACAAACAACAGTTAATATTAAAGTAAACATATAATGGTCTGGACCCCAACTAAAGCAAACACCCATCACCTTAATGGTAACTTACAATTTGTGATTTTCTCCTTCAGTGATTCTGCTTGTTAACATCAGGTGTCTTCAATAATGCGCAATCATCACTAAATTAATCACTTAATTATGTCATCAGCCCTAAATGCCGCTTCATCTGAAAGCAGGTGATGGTGATTTACTACTAATCAAGGAACCGGCTTTACTGACGAGATGCGCATAACAATATCGCGATTTAAATCGCCCAGCCCTAGATCTGACTGTTATAAATCAATAACAGCAGACAAGCAAAGTCTAAAGTAAACATATAAGGGTCAAGAGCCCAACTAAAGCAAACACTGATCACCATAATGGTAACTTACAATTTGAGATTTTCTCCTTCAGTGATTCTGCTTGTTAACATCAGGTGTCTTCAATAATAGTCAATCATCACTCAATTAATCACTTAATTATCTCATTAACTTTAACACTCTTGAGTTGAGTTGAGTTGAGTTGGAAAAAATTAAAATTTTGGTTTGACATTAAATCAAAATTTATGGGTTTAACTAAATCATAAATACAATTTGAGAAAATCTAAAAAAATTAGCTGTAACAAATTACATAAATTTTTTTAAGTCAATCCAAAGTATCATTTTTTTCAGTGTAGGCACAATTTTAGTTTTGGTCGGGCTTGGGTAAAAGTGAACGGGTACTTTTATGTAAACTAACGGACGGACTCAATATTCAGGTCATTTAAATCTTCTTTCCTTTGATCAAGGCTTACCCCTGGCCACGGACTTATAGTGTCGATCTCATTAAAGTGCATATCTATAGCACAAATTTAATTTCTCGTGCCATTTATAAGCCAAAAATATTTTTTTGCATGCTTATAAGAGACGCACTGTAAACCCCTTGGGTAGGATTCGGGGTGTGTGGACTGCGTGCGTAGCCTATAAGCACCATAAAGTGCGTATTATATGCACACGAAAACTACATATCATATGCACGCAAAAACAATTTTTGCCGTAAATGGTTACGAGAAATAAAATTCGTGCTATAGATAAGTTTTTTCATGAGATCGAGCTGAATTTTCTCATCCCTCCCAAGCAAGCAATTTTGCGTATAAAAGACGTTTTAGTCCAAGTCAATCAAGTCACCTATAGTGCTTTTTTTTTTTTTTTTTGATGGTTCATTTTTGTTGTAAAAAAAAAAGAAAAGAAAAGCACAACACAGCCAAACACAGCCCTGACGTCTAGGCTAAAACAAGGCAAAATGTGGGCTGTCAGTGAAAATTAGTTATTTTGGCAAAAACGACATGTAACCAAATTCAAGGTTATTTTGGATAGAAGTGGGTTACATAGCCGGAACATATCGGATCTTAACCTAGACGGAGAAATTACGTTTACTAAAATATGAAAATTAGATAAATCAAAATATTTATATGACAAAATATATTTGTATTATAAGTTTTCAAATCATTCAAATTAGACCAGCACAAATCATACACAACTTTAAGTTTCACTAGTGCTCACAAACCTGTGTTTTTATAGCCCCTTTTCATGTAATATATGATCAAACACACCGTTTGTATCGCGGGTTCTTATCGAAAGTTTTGCCGACTTCTTTGATGATTTCAGCCAAATTAACCAGTAACTGGTCTTGCTCATCACTCTTCAGCTCCTCCGGTGCACTTGTCCCAGCTTTCTGTGCTTGCCCATTGAAAACTCTGAGAAAACGAAAGTGTCCTTTATTTCAGTGATAAACATAATGGCGATTTGATTCTTTATCGAAGACCACAAAAAGAAAAAAAAAAATGTCATTAACAATTGACAGCCAGGGAAATAGTCAAGGTTCTTTATTGGATTGTCTAATTTGTTGTGAATTGACAATTGTGAATTTATTAATATTTATAAACAAAAATATTTGTAATATTTATACATTTTTTGAAGAATTAGTTCTCACAAGAAACAAGCAATAAATACATAAATAAATAAATGAATAAATAAATAAAAACTACATAATTTATAGCAATATGAAATTTAAACTTAGCCTACCTCTTGACAAGTTTGTTTGAAATCTGCTGTTCTAAAAAGATACATACAAAAGTAATTGTTCATGATAACTAAATGTAAAGAATGCAATGACGTGTTTCATAAATTCTCAATAGCCTACCGGATTCCATGAGCCCTTTTTTCCCTTGGCAGTATCTTCCTTCTTGATCCTACGAATTTTGATAATCTGTTTCACAAAACACAACAAAATAAAGGTATATCAATGACCATACGAATCTACGTCAATAAAGTATGTCATGAACATAACGAAAACAGATGAAGTCATATTGCCTTTGTTCCACGTCTTCACTGTCGTACAAAGTTGAGCAGAAGTGAAAGAAGCAAGTGCTTAGCCTATAACGTGACTGTTTGCTTTGTTATCTCCTTAGTCATCTTCAAACTATTTCAGTTTATAAAATGCTAGCAACCACAGCTTTTATTCTGTCAAAACAGCATTTTTTTTACAGTTTACTCTATGTTTTTGTGTCTTATCTCAGTTACATTATGTAACTTGTTTAAAGAGGTAATTCATTGCACTATCACAGCTAATAGAGCTGCTGTGTGCTGACCGCTGACGTACCATGGGTGCAGCAGGCGTAATGATATGACGCAGCACCTGAAAATAGTCCCCAGCTCGGTAACTTCTTCCAACGTGACCGGGACTTAGTTTGTCTAACCTATTAGACCTATTTTCAGGCGCTGCGTCATATCATTATGCCTGCTGCACTCATGGTACAGCCGCACAGTTCCTTGATTATTACGCCGGAATGAGAGTAGTTCCTAGCCATATAGGCTTAGAAAATCGCAACTTTTCATTTTCCGTCGATCTTAGTACACGGTTTAACTACAGAACAGTCAAGTTTTAAATAGGAAAAATATTGAAACTCTTTGGTCATTTTGAAAGAAATGCTACTGGACTCATCAGAATCAATGATCTGTGCTAAGCTATGCTAAAAGTGGTACCGTCAGACCCGGAGTTCGGCTGAATGGATTCTAAAACGGTAAAACTCAACCCAGATAGCAACATTGTTTCGGCCCGGATACGGCCCACATCTGGCACTTGTGGAATACGGATCTGGCCCACATGCAGCGTGGAATGACGGCCCTTGTGTGGCCCACTCCTGTTTGCCAGATCTGGGCCAGAAGCAGGCCATAGCAATGCCACATGTCAGCCAAGAGCAAAGAAATAAACCAGAACTGGACCTTATCTGAGCCACAAAATCTGTGTATATTAAATATGGAGTCATCTCAGCCTTAATAAGCCTGTTAACAAGCAGAATCACTGAAGAAAGAAGAGAACAGAAAAAGAGACGAGCAGAAACACAAGAACTACAACTGACTTCAGACACAGTCTTAGATGAAATCAACTGAAGAGAAAAGAAGACATTAAATCTGTGAAGATCTCAGCAGAGGAGGATTAAACAACTCCACAAACAGCATTACCAGCTTCACTTATTACTAACCAGACTGACTTTATTCCTGTCAGACGTCTACAGAAGTTATTATTGAGATTTAACAGAGGTTTAACTCTAATGTGTTTCATTTAAAGTCACCATAACAGTGAATAGTGTTTTTTTTTGGCCGCTGTGACAGTGTGTGTGTCCATCACATTTGCAGCAGCAAAGAAAGCTAAAGTGAAATGAGTTCAGGTGATGATGGTTACCTGTTGATGATTTTATATTCATCATGAAATAACCTTTTTCACTGATGTTTTTGGAATCTAACAATTGTGTTGTTGCATTAATATTGTCACAACACAAACCCTGTGTTACTGCAGAATGAGATCCAGCAATATCATAACAAGATAAAATACTTCATCAAACATGAGCACAAAAAATAAGTTTAATATGACACACACAGACATCAACAATCAGCGTATGAATCTCAACAATGGTGACAATCAAAAGTACTTTGCTGCAATGCATGCTGGGTACCAGCATAGTGCAAAATTCCCAGAATGCATTGCAACGTGAATAAATTATGCAGCTGAATTGTCCTATAATTTTGTTTGATTCTAAATATTTGCTTTTATCTTTTGCTGTTGTTTTTGTTGTGAATTAATAGCTTTTCAGTGATGTTCTGAATTTATCTGTTTATCTAAATATTTGTGATTGTCACCATTGTTGAGATTCATACGCTGATTGTTGATATCTGTGTGTGTCAGCATAAGCTAATCTTTTGATCTCATGTTTGTTAAAAGCTTTAAACTGATTGTTATAATATTGCTAGATCTCATGCTGCAGTAACACAGGGTTTGTGATGTGACAATATTAATGGATCAACACAATTGTTAGAGTCCAAAATCATCAGTGAATCAGTCTATTTCATGATGATTATAAAATCATCAACAGGTAACCATCATCACCTGATCGCGGTTCACTTTAGCTTTCTTTGCTGCTGCAAATGTGTTCAACAAACACACTGTCACAGCGGCCAAAAAAGACAGAAGTTATACTAAGAGTTAAGAGCCCAACTAATGGAAACACTAGTCACTCTTATGGTGACTTTAAATGAAACACATTAGAGTTAAACCTCTGTTAAATCTCAATAAAAACTTCTGTAGACGTCTCACAGAAATAAAGTCAGTCTGGTTAGTAATAAGTGAAGCTGGTAATGCTGTTTGTGGAGTTGTTTAATCCTCCTCTGCTGAGATCGTCACAGATTTAATGTCTTCTTTTCTCTTCAGTTGATTTCATCTAAGACTGTGTCTGAAGTCAGTTGTAGTTCTTGTGTTTCTGCTCGTCTCTTTTTCTGTTTTTTCTCTTCTTTCCTTCAGGGATTCTGCTTGTTAACAGGCTTATTAAGGATGAGATGACTCTATATTTAATATACACAGACGTTGTGGCTCAGATAAGGTCCAGTTCTGGTTTATTTCTTTGCTCTTGGCTGACATGTGGCATTGCTATGGCCTGCTTGTGGCCCAGATCTGGCAAACAAGAGCGGTCATTTGCCACTGGTGCATTTTTATTGGAATTTTACTATTTCACTGCCATTTCCTTTAAAAAAAAAAAAACTATTTTTCATTTTTTAATCCCAGGGTCGTTTAACTCTAAAATGATGCAATCTTTTTTAAAAGGCTTTCATTCTGTTGGCAAGGCTTCAAAATTTACATTTTTACCATCAGATGGTGCCATTGTTTCAGGTTTGGCCTATAAAGCAAATACTCGCTTTATTCCTGTTTTCTGCTTTGGCATATTATAGAGCCAATTGGATAAATTATGCAACGATAATTGTGTGGGTGTGTTGGTATGGATGTCAGAGTATGGTCGGTATGCGTGTTATAAAAAAATATGTGTGTGCATGTGTGTGTTTGTAATATTGAGAGAGAAAAACTGCAAATAACAAATCTAATCACTGTGTGACCAGTGGAGTTTTGCTGGCATCCAGTGGGGAAAGTCTGGTACTGCGCCCAAACAAAATCTTACTTTAGCGCAATTTTCCACCGGACAAAATTGCGATTGTTAACTCATGATTTCTGTTCTGTCTGTGCGCACCAATCTTGCACTTCTATCTACTCCTCAACCAGACCACCTAGAGACTTCGGGTTTTCGGCATCATGAAGGTCTAATCTCGGGAACGCACAACAAAAATCCAGGAAAAGATTTTGAATTTCCTGGAAATTCCAGAAAAAAATCTGTTTTTTGCAAATTTCTCGGCAACCATAATAGCTATCGAGTTGAAAGATAATAATATTAGAAAAAAAGAATTGATCAAAAATCTTTCCTTTATGCTTCAAAAATTAATTAAAACTTTATATGAAGGGAAATAAGAAAAATATTGCCTTTTCACCTATAAAACTATTGTGGTATATTTGGAGAAATATTGATTAATTATCATATGTTACTAAAATATTTCGCCAATACAGAATACAATTCCTATTCATTTTCCACTGAATTATACCATCTGAATAGCTCAAACAGCGCACGGGGCTTGGAGCTTGTCTCCCCTTCTTGATTTGCTTCAGATCTGACCTCTGAGAAATATGATTCGGCTGCACGGCTGTCAATCATCACACGTGATTCAGCATGACCTCTTCTGCATCACGCATCCTGTGTACACTTCCTGATTCTGGACAGCCTTGATAAACAAAGCGAAAGTGACATTTCTTCACCGAAACTAGTTCTAATAAATGCACGATTTAATTTGTGTTTTCGGTGTTATTTTCGTGCGATTTGGGGTATTTTTATATGAATAAAAAATAAAGGTAAGAGTAAACATAGCCCATAGCTTCATATAAAATGCTAAAAATAACATATTTCAAAATCTTTTTTGGATATTCTCGAGCGACTTATTTTCTCTTTCATTTACTATCTCTTAGTGTTGTGATCCCATGACGTCAGAAAATTGCGCTAAAACACTCACTGAGTTTTTATTACTTGTTTGAGATATCAACCTCAAATTTGGAACACAACCTATTTAGATTTATGGCTTTGATTTTCTAGCCGTTTTAGAGTTCAACTTGTTTCATAAAATATATATTTTATATAAAATAATGTTCATAAATAATTTTCATAAACTTAAACCTATATAACTTTTTTGGGGGGGATTTACTTATTTTGTTTTACTTCAGCATAATCTGCCAAGGGTATTATTTAAAATGATACCAAACTTCTGTTCAAAGTCTGTGCTCCCAAGCTGAATTTTTTTATGACAGTTTTTTGACACAGACATTTTTGTCCTCTATGTAGCTACCCAGCCAGCACAGCCATGTGGGGCCCAAATGGGTTTGACCTGGGCTATCTAACTGGGACCCAGACAGTTTTGTCCTCGGTTTCCATGTAGGCCCCACATGGGTTTGCCCAGATGAAATGAACACTGCTTAGTGTGCACAGTACAGGCTGTTTAATGTAACACTGAATCAGTGTTGGAGGTAATGAGATAATTAAGTGATTGAATAATGATAGTGCATTATTGATGAACACCCGCTGTTAACAAGCAGAATCACTGAAGGAAAGAGAAACACAAGAACTAGGCCTACTTCCAGCCACTGCCTTGGATGAAATCAACTGAAGATAAAATACATTACATCTCTCAAGATCTTAAACAACTCCACAAACAGCATTACCAGCTTCACTTATTAGTAACCAGACTGACTTTATTTCTGTCAGACGTCTTCAGAAATTCTTATTGAGAATTAACAGAGGTTTAGATGTTGATTACTTATTTGAAAGTAATAGTTTGGTTTGATGTCACCATTATGGCGATCCGTGTGTGATTTAGTCGGGCTCTTGACTTTTTAACATTAGTTTTTCTCTGGCAGCTGTGTCTGTTTGTTATGGCGAGAACAGCAAGAGAAAATGCAATCAGATGCTGTAAGCTGATTGATGATAAGAGTATAGGCATCGTCATGTAGTGGCTTAACTCACTGATATTTTGTGTAAGGTTTGTATGGGTAGTATGTCATTCATTTTGTTTTATTGTTGTGATTCTACAACAAGAGATCCAGCACAGTTTAATCAGAACATCAAATGATTTTTAAAACCCCATTTACACATGTTGGACTACTGAAAGTTGTACTTGCACACAGACATCAAGAATCAGCATATGAATCTCAACAATGGTGACATGCTTCATGCTGCAATGCATTCTGAGTAGGGCTGGGCGATATATCGCACAATATTGTTAGGCGCATCTCGTCAGTAAAGCCGGTTCCTTGATTAGTAGTAAATCGCCATCACCTGCTTTCAGATGGAGTGGTGTTAAATTAACACTCCTGGGGCTGGGAGTGTATATGAGTCCACACTCAAAAGTGTAAAGTGTTAAAATATGAGTGTTAAATTAACACTCAAGAGTGTTAAAGTTAATGAGATAATTAAGTGATTAATTTAGTGATGATTGAGCATTATTGAAGACACCTGATGTTAACAAGCAGAATCACTGAAGGAGAAAATCACAAATTGTAAGTTACCATTAAGGTGATGGGTGTTTGCTTTAGTTGGGCTCTTGACCATTATATGTTTACTTTTAAATTTACTGTTGTTTGTCTGCTGTTATTGATTTATAACAGTTAAATGAACAAAGTAACATGTGATCTGATTGTGTTGGTTATGTTTTGACATAATCATGCTGTGATCTGAAAAAGGAAACTTATTGAGATAGTTTGGTTTAACTTGTTAGCAGCAGTTTTGTGATTCTTCAGCCTATGATTATCAGTACTTTACTTATAATTCAAAATATTTAATAAATATTGTTCTGATCAAAACACAATCAGATAAATTAATTTAAAACACAGACATCAATAATCAGCCTGTGAATCTCAACAATGGTGACAATAATAAAGCATGTTGCAGTGGCTGCCACCAATCACAACTCATTAATGGCTCCCATCATGCATTGCGCTATGAATAAATTATGATCTGAATTGTCTATGTAATTTACTTTTCCTAATTGAATATTCTGCTCGTCACCATTGTTGAGATGCATAGACTGAATCTTGACATCTGTGTGTGCCGAAAAAAAAGTTTTTTTTTTTTTTAAACAACTTCTAAGAAATCCTTTATATTATATTAAAAATGGGCATTTATGCACACTGTTAGACCTTACCGAGTTTTTTTACAGTAAAATACTGGCAACAATGTTAATTACTGTTAATTGTACAGTTATTTACTGTAATCTACAGTAAAAATGCACTAAATTAAAAACTGAGTTAAAAGTAATTTCACTTGCAGAAACCGACTGTTTTAAATTGACCAACTGTCATTTAAATGTATTAACTAAAAGGTATAATGCACTAATAAAACGCGACCAAAGTATTATTATGAACTTCTTTCATTTGAGACCACAAAAAACTTTTGTACATAAAAATTTCCCACTGGACCAGCAACTTCACAGTCACTGCCTGTTAAATAAAGCAACATGCAGCATATCATCAATGTTTGTAGATCTTCTCCTGGACTGAAGCACAAGCTCTACTCTTCTGCACAACGGTGACCCAAAAAACAAGATTTTACAGTAAAATACTGGCAACAGTGTTGCCAGTATAAAACAGTTTTATAACTTACAGTTTATTACTGTTAAAATACATTTTGTAGGTGTGTCTTTTTATCTTACACTGTTAACCCTTTCAACACCACAGGAAAATCCACACTACAAAGAGTAAAAAGTACACAGTAAATTCCACAGTGTTAAATCAACACTGCTCAGAGCAAATATGGTCCCACTCTACAGAGTGTTAAAGTAACACTAAAGCGGTGTTAAAGTTAATGAGATAATTAAGTGATTAATTTAGTGATGATTGAGCATTATTGAAGACACCTGATGTTAACAAGCAGAATCACTGAAGGAGAAAATCATAAATTGTAAGTTAGCATTATGGTGATGGGTGTTTGCTTTAGTTGGGCTCTTGACCCTTATATGTTTTCTTTAAATTTTACTGTTGTTTGTCTGCTGTTATTGATGTATAACAGTCAAATGAACAAAGTAAAAGTGTGATCTGATAGTGTTGGTTATGTTTTGACATAATCATGCTGTGATCTGAAAAATGAAACTTATTGAGATAGTTTGGTTTATCTTGTTACCAGCAGCTTTGTGATTTTAACAGCATATGATTATCAATACTTTACTTATAATCCAAAATATATCATAAACATTGTTCTGATCAAAACACTTTCAAATTAATTTATTTAGAAACACAGACATCAATAATCAGCCTGTGAATCTCGACAATGGTGACAATAATAAAGCATGTTGCAGTGGCTGCCACCAATCACAACTCATTAATGGCTCCAATCATGCATTGCGGTATGAATAAATTATGATCTGAATTGTCTATTTAATTTACTTTCCCTAATTGAATATTCTGCTCGTCACCATTGTTGAGATGCATAGACTGAATCTTGACGTCTGTGTGTGCCTAAAGGAAAGATTTTTTTGTTTTAAACAACTTTTAAGAAATCCTTTATATTATATAAAAAATTCTGGATATTTATGCAGATTCACAGTTATTTTGTAACCAACAACATAAATCGAAGCCAGAAATAAGGATCATAATGAGTTCAGTGATCAAGTTCAAATGATGAATTTCATAATATAACCAACACCATCAGATCACTTTTTTTTTCTTTGTTCATCTGGCAGTTATAACTCAGATACAACAGCCAAACTAACTCTAAAGTAAACATATAAGGGTCAAGAGCCCAACTAAAGCAAACACCCATCACCATAACGGTGGCTTACAATTTGTGCTTTTCTCCTTCAGTGATTCTGCTTGTTAACTGCAGGTGTCTTCAATAATGTTCAATCATCACTAAATTAATCACTTAATTATCTCATTAACTTTAACACCGCTTTAGTGTTACTTTAACACTCTGTAGAGTGGGACCATATTTGCTCTGAGCAGTGTTGATTTAACACTGTGGAATTTACTGTGTAACATTGACACAGTGTTGCAGTGAGATAATTAAGTGAATATGTAAGTGATTGTTGAGCGTTAGTGATGAACACCTGCTGTTAGAACAGAAAATAGAGAAACACAAGAACTACAACTGACTTCCAGCCATTACACATTATTACACTTATTATTAACCAGTATGACTTTATTTCTGTCATACATCTACAGAAGTTGTAATTGAGATGTTTAATTGAAAATGTTTGGTTTGAAGTTACCATTATAGAGATCAGTGCTTGCTTTAGTTGGGTTGCTGATGCTAAAGCATTAGTTTATGTATTTTGCTGCTTGAGCTGTGTTTTTGCAAGTCACACTTGTGCACACACAGTTGGTAAATGAGGTTATGTTGATTATGGTGACAACATTATCATATTGCCTGTTCACTCACTGAGGAAGTAATTTTCACTCATTCAGAGTTTAGTTCCCAAATAAAAGTGTTACATTAACACCACTGTGAAACCACAGCAATTAAGTAAAATTACAAATTTTTTAACACATCATGTATAACCAAAATTAACAGAGCTACACTGTCTTGTAGAAACACAGAGATATCACAAATTAGCACATGAATCTCAACAATGGTGGCAATTTTTTATAACATTTTTAATAACATATTTATTCATGCAGAAGTGCATGCTGGGAGTTTTATACTATGCCGGAACCCAGCATGCATTGCGACATGAAACTTTTGATCGTCACCATTGTTGAGATTCATATGATGATTGTTGATGTCTGTGTGTGTCTGAGTCAAGCAAGAGTTAAAAAATGTTTTGATGCACTATACGGTTTCAATATTCTTCAGAAAACTTGATTACAGAAATATTGCTGGTTTGCATGTTGTAGATTATCATATGAAATGCCCATAAGTTCAAAGCTAATATACAGAAGTAACAGTAAAAACAGAAAATCAGACATGCTCAGAATGATTATGACATCATCACATCAGCTATTAACACCTGATGACTTTTCTCTTGACTTTTTCTTGCCATAACAAATGTGTTTTATAAACTCACTGTTACAGCAGTCAGAGAGAGATAAATGGTAAGAAGTGAAGGGACAAGAGACCAACTAAAGCAAATACTGATCTCCATTATGGTGACAACAAACTTTATTATTTACTAAATCTCTGTTCATTCTCAACAAGAACTTTTGCACATGTATGAAAGAAATAATTTTAAACTGGTTTGTAAACTGGAAGTCAGTTGTAGTTCTTGTGTTTCTCTTTTTTTCTGTTCTTGTTTCTCTGTCGTTCAGTGATTCTGCTTATCAGGTGTTCATCAGTGTCTCAATTCACTCACTTCTTTTCATTCAAGTGGACTATATTAGTGAACTAATGTAGGGAATAGTGATTGAGGATATAGGGTGTGATTGGGAAAACAGCCTCCGAGTGTTGATTTTGGGCACAGTTAATTCACAGTATATTCCTGTAGGCTAGTTTTATTTTCTATGGTATATTACTGTTTTAATGGAAAATGGTATGATATTGTCCTTTTTTTACAGTAAGGGCTAACAGTGCAGATTCACAGTTATGCTGTAACCAACAACATAAATCAAAGTCAGAAAGAAGGATCTTAATGAGTTCAGTGATCAAGTTCAAATGATGATTGTCATAATATAACCAACACCATCAGATCACTTTATTCTTTGCTCATCTGGCAGTTATAACTCAGATACAACAGCCAAACAAAATCAAAAATAAACATATAAGGGTCAAGAGCCCAACTAAAGCAAACACCCATCACCACAATGGTAACTTACAATTTGTGATTTTCTCCTTCAGGGATTCTGCTTGTTAACATCAGGTGTCTTCAATAATGTTCAATCATCACTAAATTAATCACTTAATTATCTCATTAACTTCAACACTCTTGAGTGTGGACTCATATACACTCCCAGGAGTGTTAATTTAACACAAGTTTTTGCTGTGTACAAAGAGCCGTACTGCCCTACAAAGGCAAAAGACCTTAAGTCGCTAGAGTGTGGAACTGAGAAAAATGACTTTAAAGATTTTTAGTTGTCCCGCCAAATTAATTATAGGTAGGACACTGGAAATCTGCCAAATAGATGTTTTAGTAATGAAAATTATATACATAAAAAAATATTTTAATAATTTAATAAACAAAATACTTTTGACCACTATTTTAAAGTTACTGTACTCTGCCTTTGTATTGTCAGCAAAAAGTGAGAAGTCATGCCAAGGCAAAAGGCAGTAACTTCCACATGATCAATATTTGGTTGCTGATAACTATTAACAAAATCATTATAGTAACACCTGTATAAAATCTAGTGATCATGGCATTTATTTTGTATGATTTACAATTATTTATAGCCATCTACTTATTGCTATCCTGTGCTTTGGTTGCATTCTGATGGCATTATTAATACATTTGACATGACAAAATACCTCCATAGATATATTAGTCCAGCGTTGACTCGACCGCGTTTAGGGCGGGGCTGAAGGCGAAGTTTTGGCACTCTGCCAGCTAGTTTGCCAAGCTTTAATTCTTGGTTGTATTCATCTGATACGGCAATGTGTAACGTTTTTCTGTTAACTCTGCATAATCCTTCGCGATCGATATCGCACGTTTGTCGATGGAGCGCGGGTTCAGACCATACTAAATGTTCTGACCGCAATTGTGCAGGACAAAGCTCTGAGGACATCAGAAGTTAGAGGGACTGATGACAGCTGTACAAAGTACACAAGCTACACCATAATTTTAATTTTAATGGACAGTAAAACAAAGGCAGAACACCGTACAGTCTGGTAGGTAGCATTATTTGATAGAACACCGGCACAGTAACTTCATATTGACGCACGGCTAAACAAAGGCAGAGCACCGTAACTCAATTTGAGCGTTCCAAAACAAAGCCAAAGAGCGGTAACTGATGTTACGGTGTTCTGCCTTTGTTTCTCATGGGCTTTTGGAAGTTACTGTTAAGACAAATCATTATTTTCTCGAAAAAACAACGGAATTGATTCAAGATAATTATCCACATGATAAAGAAGGTCTTGAATGTGGCAAAAATATAAATAACTCATTTTCGACCAAAAACGAAGTTACGGTCTTTTGCCTTTGCACGGCAGCGTAGTTAACTGACAAGCTGAGCCATATCACATTAATTATCGCTGGCGATATAGTGCATCATACGAAACTTATCCATAGCTCCCAGAATTAATTTTTTTAATTTTCATAAACTTAAACCTATATAACTTTTTGGGGGGGGATTTACTTATTTTGTTTTACTTCAGCATAATCTGCCAAGGGTATTATTTAAAATGATACCAAACTTCTGTTCAAAGTCTGTGCTCCCAAGCTGAATTTTTTTATGACAGTTTTTTGACACAGACATTTTTGTCCTCTATGTAGATAGTCAACTTAATCATTTTGCTTGGAAAATTCTTTATTCATAAATCGAAGTTTATGAAAAACTACGGTGACGCATTGCTGCCACATATAATTTTTTCCACTCAAGTGTGTAGTCATGTACACAGTAAATTCCCCAGTGTTAAATTAACACTGCTCAGAGCACATATGGTCCCACTCTACATGGTGTTAAAGTAACACTGAAGCAGTGTTAAAGTTAATGAGATAATTAAGTGATTAATTGAGTGATGATTGAGCATTATTGAAGACACCTGATGATAACAAGCAGAATCACTGAAGGAGAAAATCACAAATTGTTAAGCCACCGTTATGGTGATGGGTGTTTGCTTTAGTTGGGCTCCTGACCCTTACTGTATATTATTAACTTTAGACTTTGTTTGTCTGCTGTTATTGATTTTTAACAGTTAAATGAACAAAGTAAAGTGTGATCTGATAGTGTTGGTTATGTTTTGACATAATCATGCTGTGATCTGAAAAAGGAAATTTATTGAGATAGTTTGGTGTAATTTGTTAGCAGCAGTTCTGTGATTCTACAGCATATAATTATCAGCATTTTTCTTATAATCCAATATATTTAATAAACATTGTTCTGATCAAAACACTTTCAAATGTATTTATTTAGAAACACAGACATCAATAATCAGCCTGTGAATCTCAACAATGGTGACAATAATAAAGCATGTTGCAGTGGCTGCCACCAATCACAACTCATTAATGGCTCCCATCATGCATTGCGGTATGAATAAATTATGATCTGAATTGTCTATGTAATTTACTTTTCCTAATTGAATATTCTGCTCGTCACCATTGTTGAGATGCATAGACTGAATCTTTATGTCTGTGTGTGCCTAAAAGAAAGATTTAAAAAAAAAGAAGAAAAATTTTCAAGAAATCTTTATATTATATCTAAAATTCTGGATATTTATGCAGAATCACAGTTATGCTGTAACCAACAACATAAATCAAAAACATAAAGTTCAAATGATGATTGTCATAATATAACCAACACCATCAGATCACTTCTTTTCTTTGTTCATCTGGCAGTTGTAAGTCAGATACAGCAGCCAAACACAATTTAAAGATAATAATTTAAGGGTCAAGAGCCCAACTAAAGAAAACACCCATCACCATAACGGTGGCTTACAATTTGAGATTTTCTCCTTCAGTGATTCTGCTTGTTATTATCAGGTGTCTTCAATAATGCTCAATCATCACTCAGTTGATCACTTAATTATCTCATTAACTTTAACACTGCTTCAGTGTTACTTTAACACCATGTAGAGTGGGACCATATGTGCTCTGAGCAGTGTTGATTTAACACTGGGGAATTTACTGTGTAGGCTACAAAATATGCCTTTATCCACATAAAATTGATAGCCAATCATGTCTTTATCATACGTTCAAAAAGCTGAAGAAATAACAGCCCCCAACGGACATTCATGTTAAATGATCAAATTCTGTACACACCTTATTAATA
Source organism: Leuciscus leuciscus (assembly GCF_965113295.1). Taxonomy (NCBI): domain Eukaryota; kingdom Metazoa; phylum Chordata; class Actinopteri; order Cypriniformes; family Leuciscidae; genus Leuciscus; species Leuciscus leuciscus. Next base: position 28,793,034 of record NC_138725.1, on the reverse strand, counting down.
GCAGATGAGCCCAGAATACGAACATTGTGTTTAATTGCATATTAGGCTAAGCATTTTCCTCCCATAGAAAACCCTTATAATAAAGAAAAAGCTTAATGGCTTAATAGGCTACTTCAGTGATAAAGATCAAATGCTATAGCCTACACACCTTATTAATAAACCATACTATCCTACAGAAAAGCAGATGAGCCCAGAATATGAACGCAATGCATTTAATTATGCGTTAAGCGTTTTCCGATAGAAACCCTTATTATAAAGAAAATAAAGGTGGCTCTTAACGTGGCTTTCTATGGGAGGATGGCATTGCGGTGCACAGCAAATCCTTTAAATGGTATTCAATGCAAAACAAAAATGAAAAATAAAAGTAGCCAATAAAATAAACAAATTATTTTGGCATTAATTAGCCCACAAACAATATTTATTTTAAAGACTAAACGAATTTGTTTAAAGAAAAACACCAGCGTTGGGCGTTTATCTGTATAGGCTAAGTGTTTCAGTCGTCGATCATTTTCAAACTGGCGCAATAAAATAAAACAGAATTTGATTTGTTAAACATGAAGAAGACTTATCAGTCTGGCATGGCCGCTCGCTCTAACGTTAACCTAGATAAATGTTCGCTATTATTAAGCGCATATCGTGTTTGTGCGGAGTGTGGAGCGCGCACTGCATGACATGGACGCGCCGGTGCCATCACTCGCATTTTCCTATCAACAGTGGAAACAACTTAAATACTCCATCATTTCTGGTCATACAGAAAAGAATAATACATCAGTCGCAACTACTTTTATTTGTGTAAACTCTCAACAACAAGAAAACGTTGTGCTTTTGTAAAATAAAATAAAACGAACAGGGCGCGCTTTCATGGTCTCTGTGAATTGGAGCGCGTCTAAAAAATGAATCGAAAAACAGTGTATAGACAAGCCTCACAGACATGAGAAATATAACTATCTATATAAAGTTTATATATAAAAAAAAAATGTTATCCACCAACGAAAAAAAATCCAATCGAAAGCAAATAGCCTACGGTATACCATCTGATTATGTGATCCTGTCCGTATGAAAGGCGCATCTCTAGAGGCTACATTACAGCGGAGATGTAGATATGTTTGCAGGCAGCCTACACTGATTTAGAAAAGACTAGTTCATTAATAAACAATTAAAATGCTTCATTATTTTTTTCAGACACATTTATTAGGCTATATCATTAGCCTACTTTTGCCGGTGCTTTGCGGCAAGTTTTATGCGCTTGAGCGCGGAATAGCCATACACCCAGGATTGAATTTAAACGTGAGATTAGTCCTAATTGCTTAAATAAATTACTACTAGTTTAGAAAAATCCTTCAGTCTATGGCAACTCTAATCAATAGCCTACATTTAATATTTGACATTATTTAATTAGTAATTAGTATCCAGCTCTTTACATTAAATTAGTTGAGTTAGCATAATTAGTTAATGAACAAATAAAATAATAAAATAAAGTTTAAATTATACTACCGGTAACCATATATTTCTACATAGCATTGCTTATTCCACCACACAAAGGACTGTTTATAAGGTGACAATCCGTTATACATGTGAAGATTGTAGCCTATATGGCTGTATCTTGAAGATTTTTGTATTGTATCTTCTGTTATAAAGATGAAGATTGACATTTCGTTAATTAAACAAAATAAGAACACAATGTTGTAAAAAATAAACAACTTAGGCTATGTTCTGTTAGATGTGTTTTGACTACTTTTTGTTTAATTATATCTCTAATGAAGATATAGCCTATTAACAAAAATAAATCTTAGGCTATATATAATATATTATATAAAAAAAAAACTTATAGGCCTATATAAAATATATTTTAAAAAAGGGCCTCATTGATTAATTTTGCCTGATTGGGGGCTGTTATTTGCTTAAGCTTTTTGAACGTAGAAGTGTGATAAAGGCGCTATGGCTGTCAATTTTATGTGGATAAAGGCATATTTTGTACATGACTACACATGTCCTTATAAAGGCAAAAAAAAGATGTCGTTTTTAACGACATCTCGTTATTACGAGAAAAATATGTTGTTTTAACGACATAAGATCACGTTATTACGAGAAAAGATGACGTTAAAACGACACAAGATCTCGTTATTACAACATAATTGAGGGGAAAAAATAATATGTATGTGGCAGCAGCTATGCGTCACCGTAGTACTGCTCTTGATGTAAAGTGTAACAATTATCGTCAGCCCTCTTGCGCCCTCTGTTGGCATTTGTACATAATATACATATGTTCATTGTTTATATATTTCTTCATGTATTTTAATAGTGTTGTTAAATAAAATAAAATAATTAATTACTTTTAATACCCTACTTTATTTGAACCAATTATATTGCCTCATTTGTAATATGTATTTAAGTCATAAAGGCTATTGTTCACTTCAGATCTATCTTTATGACCAAAAAATATATAAATAAAATAGTCGACACTGACAGCCCTAGTTTTGAACATTTGAACATGAACCTACACATTGTTTTGCATTTTGTGACTAAAAGACTATTTCCCTGTCTTATATTTTTTCATTGTTGATTTCTTGAAAATAATAGGCTATTAAAATACTTTCTTGTCACCTTCTCCTGTAAACAATATCGTGAATAGTTTCATATTGTGTATTCGCCCATTATGGTCAACTGTGTAAATTAAAATTATTACCACCTTCAAAAGTATAAACTCAGAATGACACATTCCAGAATATTATGTTTATAGATTACAATTAATGAATTTATCTGTTCAACTTTAAAGTTGTTGTTAATAATTGTGCAAAAAGTTGTGACTTTGATGGTGTATAATTTGCATAGTCCTCATATCCAGTAGAAAGTGAGTGAATTATTTTTAAAAAAAATACTATGTTTGTAAACCATTCAGAGATGACATTAATGACATACACAACTTTGTATACAATACAAAATTTGTATCAGTGATATTTTCAATTTCATCAGAATACAAGAAAAGAATGATTGATTAGAAAGATAACAAAGGAAAGATAAGAAAAGCTAGGGGGGAAAATAGATATTATTTTATTGTGATGCGACGTTGGAGTCACACGTTGGTGTCACGCGTCTGTGGTGCGGCGTGCTGTGGTGCGACGTTGGAGTCACGCGTTGGTGTCACGCGTCTGTGGTGCGGCGTACCCCTTCTGTCACGTAAAAGTACACGACTGTCGACTTCGGTAAGATATCCGTGGCAGGTGGCACTATCCACTCCTCATAGGGTACCAGCATAGTACAAAACTCCCAGCATGCATTGCAACATGAATAAATTATGCAGCTGAATTGTCCTATAATTTTGTTTGATTCTAAATATTTGCTTTTATTTTTTGCTGTTGTTTTTGTTATGAATTATTAGCTTTTCAGTGATGTTCTGAATTAATCTGTTTATCTAAATATTTGTGATTGTCACCATTGTTGAGATTCATACGCTGATTGTTGATGTCTGTGTGTGTCATATTAAACCGATTCTTTTGTGCTCATGTTTGATAAAGTCTTCTAACTTATTGTTATTATATTGCTGGATCTCATGCTGCAGTAACACAGGGTTTGTGATGTAACAATATTACTGGATCAACACAATTGTTAGATTCCAAAGACATCAGTGAAACAGGCTAATTCATGATGACTATAAAATCATCACCTGGTAACCATCATCACCTGATCTTATTTTACTTTAGCTTTCTTTGCTGCTGGAAATGTGTTTGACAAACACACTGTCACAGCGGCCAAAAAAGACACAAGATATAATCAGAGTTAAGAGCCCAACTAATGGAAACATGAATCACTGTTATGGTGACTTTAAATGAAACACATTAGAGTTAAACCTCTGTTAATTCTCAATAAAAACTTCTGTAGACGTCTGACAGAAATAAAGTCAGTCTGGTTAGTAATAAGTGAAGCTGGTAATGCTGTTTGTGGAGTTGTTTAATCCTCCTCTGCTGAGATCTTCACAGATTTAATGTCTTCTTTTCTCTTCAGTTGATTTCATCTAAGGCTGTGGCTGAAGTCAGTTGTAGTTCTTGTGTTTCTGCTCGTCTCTTTTTCTGTTCTCTTCTTTCCTTCAGTGATTCTGCTTGTAAACAGGCTTATTAAGGCTAAGATGACTTCATATTTAATATACACAGACTTTGTGGCTCAGATAAGGTCCAGTTCTGGTTTATTTCTTTGCTCTTGGCTGACATGTGGCATTGCTATGGCCTGCTTGTGGCCCAGATCTGGCAAACAGGAGCGGTCCGCCCAAGTGCCGTCATTCCACGCCGCATGTGGGCCAGATCTGCATTCCACAAGTGCCAGATGTGGGCCGGATCCGGGCCGAAACAATGTTGCTATCTGGGAAGCAACAGTCATTTGTAGCTTTGAACTACAGAACTTAAAGATCTCCCTTTTTTTTTTTTTTGCTGCAGATGAAACTGTTTTCGCGCAGGAAAAACACTGAGTTTAGGGCGATCGGTTCGTAGCTCTGCTTCAACTGTGCGATATAGTCACGAGGAGCGACCAAAATTTCTAACATGCCAGAAATTCATCCGACCATCCGATTGCCGGTCGTGAGAGGTTAATCGCCTCTCGTTTCCCCCTGTACACTGCACGAACACTGCACGACAAACGACGCACGACAAAGCTGAAAATCGGCCCGACCCGAAAAAGAGTCGCACGAGTCAGAATTCGGCTCAAAATCGGACGAAAATCGCACAGTGTATGCCCGCCTTAAGAGAGAGCAGTAAGCCTGGTAAGATCATTTCGTTTCTTTACTTTTAATGATGAAGATTGTGTGTTAAGCATCTGCGACTTACTTTCACTTTGATTTGCGATAGTTTGCACGTTGGCTTGATGCAGTTGCTCATCTGCGGTGATGCGTGTTCCAGCGCGTCGTCATATCTGGATATAACATATAGCCTATAACACGCTCTCACACTTTTTTTTTCTTTTTTTTGCATTTTTGGGAGGAGTACAATTTACATATGTGGTTTCTTTCAACAACCATATGCATTTACACTTGTCCAGTTTCGTCTGGAATGCGTCTCAAGTCTCCTCCTGAAGTGGTTTGAGGGATCGGATTCAAATCCGTCTTGAATGCGTTTCGGAGGGCATTTAAACCTGGACTTTTCACGATCGGATAGCTATCCCATCTGAGAAAATGCATGAAGTGGCCAGGTCTAAACACAACAGCCCCCATGACAAAAACATACGCACGAAAGCCGAAAACAAACGCTGGTTGGCCTCTCACGTCCAAATTTGAGGAAGTGGTGGGGGAAGTGACGTATGCCGTAAAGCAGTCAAATTTTGTAGTTCTTTTTGCGCTCTGGTTGCTACCCGAACCATGAAGTTACATAGTGCCAGTAAAAGCGATACAGACCCCGCCAGGCTATGGCAGACGTGTCATTCAACCTATTGTAAGTCGATGTACCATCACAAGGGTCTTGGAAATATATTATGAAGGTTGAAAAGTTCCATGTTGTTGCTTTAACACTCTTGAGTCTTAATTTAACACTCATATTTTAACACTTTACACTCTTGAGTGTGGACTCATATACACTCCCAGGAGTGTTCATTTAAAGGAGCTGTATGTAGTTTTCAGTGGCCTCTAGTGGTGATGTTTCAGATTGCAACCAATAAGTTTATAAGCGCGTGCTCTTACGCGTGCTCGAATTATGTTATGAGCGAGCAGTGGGTACCGGCCAGACTGAGACGCAACACACAAAGCATCCCACAACATGCTGGAAACTCAGGTAAACTCCCACTGCAACGTTACAATAATAGGCTACTTTTATCAGCTTGACGTTGAACTAATGCTCCATGCTCGTACCATGATAAGTATGGAACCCTATCAACCGTGCTGAATTTTGCCACTGCAAACACCACTTCACATTTTCTTCAGGAAATGTACATTCTAGGTTTGTAGATAAGGTTTCTCCATGATTTAATGCCCTGCCGATGTTGATCCGTGTTTTTTACCCGAAGTTCATCCGATTCACGTCTGGCCTTACGAGCTTCAGCAGAATTTTATTTTTATGAATATGTGGAGTTTGTGTTGGAGTCTGTGTTTTGCTGGGCGCCGGTCGTTTCTTAGTGTTATCAGACATGTCATAAGTTGCATAAGTCATAAGTCCATGTCATAAGTTGCAGTCCCAGTCAACACTATGATCTCACAGTGATGTCACCATGTGGTCACAACGCCAGCAATCTGAGTTCACAGTGTTCTAAAAGTGTAACCGCACAGCGCTCTCACTTTGTGCTCAAACTATGACCACAATATGAGCTCATCCCAGCTAGAAATGTTATTGTTCTATGAATGTTTTGAGAGCATTATGTTATGTTCTTGTAATATTTTCTGTAGTTAATTTTATTTTTGTAACCAGAATGTTCTGCTAAAAGGTAGGATAACACTCTCTATAAACATTTCAAACATGTTTAGTGATGACATTGATAGAACATTATCCCCCCTAACATTCTTAGACAGTTATAGCGGGAAGTTTCGATGTTTAGAAATTATGTTTAAGAGGTTTACATGTTGAAGTTTGTTTGAAGAGTTTGGTTTGGTCACCATTGTAGAGGTCAGTGTTTGCTGTAGTTGGGCTCTTTGGTCTTAGGGCTGAGCGCTTTAAATCGCGATATTGTTATGCGCATCTCGTCAGTAAAGCCGGCTCCTTGATTAGTAGTAAATCGCCATCACCTGCTTTCAGATGGAGCGGCATTTACTACAAAGAGCTGTAGTTAACTGACAAGCTGAGCCATATCGCATTAATATTGCTATCGCTAGCGATAATTAATGCGATATGGCTCAGCTTGTCAGTTAACTACGGCTCTTTGTACACAGCAAAAACTCCAGTGTTAAATTGACACTCCTGGGAGTGTATGAGTCCACACTCAAGAGTGTTAAAGTTAATGAGATAATTAAGTGATTCATTTAGTGATGATTGAACATTATTGAAGACACCTGATGTTAACAAGCAGAATCACTGAAGGAGAAAATCACAAATTGTAAGTTACCGTTATGACGATCAATGGTTGCTTTAGTTGGGCTCTAGACCCATATATTATTAACTTTAGATTTTGTTTGTCTGTTGTTTCTGAATTATAATCACCAGTTGAACAAAGAAAAAAGTGATCTGATGGTGTTGGTTATATTATGACAATCATCATTTGAACTTGATCACTGAACTCATTAAAATCCTTCTTTCTGACTTCGATTTATGTTGTTGGTTAAATGCCCAGAATTTTTGATATAATATAAAGGATTTCTTAAAAGTTGTTAAAAAAAAAATCATTCTTTTGGCACACTCAGACGTCAAGATTCAGTCTATGCATCTCAACAATGGTGAGGAGCAGAATATTCAATTAGGAAATGTAAATTACATAGACAATTCAGATAATAATTTATTCATACCGCAATGCATGATGGGAGCCATTAATGAGTTGTGATTGGTGGCAGCCACTGCAACATGCTTTATTATTGTCACCATTGTTGAGATTCACAGGCTGATTATTGATGTCTGTGTTTTAAATGAATTTATCTGAATGTCTTTTGATCAGAACAATGTTTATTAAATATTTTGAATTATAAGTAAAGTATTGATAATCATAGGCTGAAGAATCACTAAACTGCAGCTAACAGTTTAATCCAAACCATCTCAATAAGTTTCCTTTTTCAGATCACAGCATGATTGTCAAAACATAACCAACACTATAAAATAACATTTCACTTTGTTCATGTAACTGTTATGAATCAATAACAGCAGACAACCAACAGTAAATATTAAAGTAAACATATAATGGTCTAGAGCCCAACTAAAGCAAACACCCATCACCTTAATGGTAACTTACAATTTGTGATTTTCTCCTTCCGTGATTCTGCTTGTTAACATCAGGTGTCTTCAATAATGCTCAATCATCACTAAATTAATCACTTAATTATCTCCTCAGCCCTAAATGCCGCTTCATCTGAAAGCAGGTGATGGTGATTTACTACTAATTGTGTCCATAATATGAGCACACAGTGAGTGCACAGTGCGGTTACACTTTTAGCTCACTGTGAACTCACATTGTGGTCATATGGAGAGATCACTGTGAGATCAACATGTTGACTGGGGTGTCGTCGCTATTGAGTGCAAAGTCAGGCTAGACGAGGCGAGAGGCAAGAGGCTCGGGAGCGCGCGTGAAGGTGACGTCACTGGCGGTAAATCCGACCCGGGACCTTCACATAAAAATAAGAATACTTGCTTTCAGAGGTAATAGCAAAACCCGAAAACTGGATAATTTTAATGTGAGATTACAACCCCTTCACACACAGGCAGTAAAAAAAAGGATTCGTTTTGGTAAAAAAGCTACATACAGCACCTTTAACACTGGAGTTTTTGCTGTGGGTGATGGTGATTTACTAATCAAGGAACCGGCTTTACTGACGAGATGCGCATAACAATATCATGCGATATATCGCCCAGCCCTATTTGAAGCATCAGGAAAAAACATGATAGAAATCAGATGTAAATATCATTATGCAGTTTTGTTAAGCTCAGCAAGTGTTTAATATCTGATTTCTGACTTTCCTTGACTTGAAGTTTTTTATTCTTGTGGTTCTGCAGCACAAGATTAGCAATGTTGCATTATCTATTCTGTACATTAGTAACTACAGTGTGTTCAGAATCTTTCAGTATATAACAGTTGTTTTTGCTGTGACTTTAGTTGCTTTTTGTGATGTTCAGAGTTTATGAATATTTTCTTGATTTTCAACTCATCATTTTATAAGAGCGTGCCGACACTCACCATCACTGTGAATGGTATGCAGTGTTTGCTATGTTCTCAAACAAACAGGCCAGTGTAAATAACAGTCATTTATATACAATATTTTGTCAGTTGCTACATTTTAATTAAATTCAAAGTGCAAACTCTGTTAACTGTTATCTCTTCATGAACTTTTGTCAAAAGCAGCATTATCAATTAGGGGTTGAAGCGTGAATAACTGAATAATGTCCAGTACAGTGAGTCTGTCCAGTCATTGAGCTTGAAACATTGCCTTTGTGTGCACACGCATTCTGTATTCGACTATTGATTAAACGGTTAATATTTTTACATCTGCCACTTTCGCTTTATTTTTAAAATGACATCTAAGTATAATTACCTGACACAATTTGTGTGTTAAAACGACTTACACTTTTATTGTGTTAAATGTGACACAACGTGACATTTTCTAACACATCTCTTGAATAATCTGCCTTGCTCATGACCTCTGTCTATCTGACACTGATACTGGACTCTTTACTTGAGGTTTGATGGATGTTTGTGACTCCTGAGTTTCTTATTTTATTATTAATTTCCCCTTTATCTGGCAGGACAGGAGAGAACTGACTGAAGGTTTATTCTGTGTTTGTAGCTATTGTACATTTACTGTATTGTTTTATCATCTATCAGGTTTTATTTAAGCTGGCACAAGTCGGTAACACTTTATAATAATGGTTCGTCATTAATAAGTAATTATGCAGGAAGTAATGAAGGACTAATGAGTAGTTCTACATTAACACTTCAGCTTCTACTATTAACTAATATAGAAACAAGCAATTAATCAGAAAGTGATATCAAGTTTAGGATATTATTAGGTAATTAATAATCACTTAATGAGATTAGCCTCATTAATAACTACACAGCAAAAACTCCAGTGTTAAATGAACTCTCCTGGGAGTTTATATGGCTCCAGACTCAAGAGTGTTAAAGTGTTAAAATATGAGTGTTAAATTAACACTCAAGAGTGTTAAAGTTAATGAGCTAATTAAGTGATTCATTGAGTGATGATTGACCATTATTGAAGACACCTGATGTTAACAAGCAGAATCACCAAAGGAGAAAATCAAAAAAAATTACGACACCGTTATGGTGATCAGTGTCCGCTTTAGTTGGGCTCTTGACCCTTTAATCATTAACTTTAGATTTTGTTTGGCAGTTGTATCTGAGTTATAACTGCCAGATGAACAAAGAGAAAAGGTGATCAGGTTATATTTTGACATAATCATAAATTGACCTGAATCTCAAATCTCATTTCGAGAGTTATGACTACCTTGTACAGCAGCCCTGTGATTCTATATCAAACAATTTTCAGCATTTTCAATATAATCCAAAATATTCCTCAAAAGTTGTTCTGATCAAATGACTTTGAAATCAATAATCAGCCTGTGAATCTCAACAATGGTGACAATAATAAAGAATGTTGCAGTGCAATCTGGGTGCCACCAATCAAAACTAATTTATGGCTCCCATCATGCATTGCGGTATGAATAAATTATGATCTGAAGTGTTTTAGTAATTTCCTTTTCCTAATTGAATATTCTGTTTGTTACCATTGTTGAGATTCATACACTGATTCTTGATGTCTGTGTGTGCCTAAAAGAAAGATTTTTATCTTCATCAGAACAACTTTTAAAACATCTGTTGGATTATTTAGAAAATTCTGGATTTTGTGCTGTAGAATCACAGTGATGCTGTAATTAACAATATACATTTAAGCCAGAGATTAGACTCTAAATGAGTTTAACGATTCAGGTCAAATGATGATGATGTCAAAACATAACCAACACCACCTGATCAACTTTTCTCTTTGTTCATCTGGTAGTTATAACTTAGTTACAACAACCAAATAAAAACTAAAGTTCAACGTGAAAGGGTCACAAGCCCAACTAAAGCAAACACTGATCTCCATAATGGTGACTTAAAATTGTGCTTTTTCTCCTTTAGTGATTCTGCTTGTTAACATCAGGTGTCTTCAATAATGGTCAATCATCACTCAATGAATCACTTAATTATATCATTAACTTTAACACTCTTGAGTGTTAATTTAACACTCGTATTTTAACACTTTAACACTCTTGAGTCCAGAGCCATATAAACTCCCAGGAGAGTTCATTTAACACTGGAGTTTTTTCTGTGTATTAACTAACTGTTCCTAAATTATAAACAACATTATAGTGTGTCTAAAACGTAACCAGTCATCATTTTTACTCTAAATATAGTCATAAAAAGCATCACTAATAATTACTCAAGAGTTACAGTCACTCTTTAAGGACTACTAGTGATCTGGACCGTTATTTTAAAGAGAAAAGGATGTTTACTAGTGACTAACACTTGAGTTATTAGTGATGCTTTTTATTACTATATTTAGAGTAAAAAAAAGACAACTGCTCACGTCTCAGATACACTCAAAAAATGTTTTGTGTCTAAACATAAGATTTATGTATTTGAATTGCATATAAAATTTCCATCCATTTGGATTACATAGTTTTAACATAAACCAATCAATACTCTGAATGTGATTCATATTTTTAAGTCATACATAAATGAAACAGATAAGATTTATGTAATTGTATTAATAGACTGAATGTGATTCATATTTGTCAGTCATATGTAAATGAAACGGGTAAGATTTATGTAATAGTACACAGAAAAACGCCCATGTTAAATTAACACTGCTCAGTGTTCATATGTGTGCACACTACAGAGATAAAGCGGTGTTGAAGTTAATGAGATAATTAAGTGATGATTGGGCATTAATTATGAACACCTGCTGTTAACAAGCAGAATCACTGAAGGAAAGAGAAACACAAGAACTACAACTGACTTCAGACACAGCCTTAGATGAAATCAACTGAAGAGAAAAGAAGACATTAAATCTGTGAAGATCTCAGCAGAGGAGGATTAAACAACTCCACAAACAGCATTACCAGCTTCACTTATTACTAACCAGACTGACTTTATTTCATTTCCGTTTGAATGAAAACAATAGGTGTATTTTAAAGTCACCATGATGGTGGTTAGCGTTTGCTTTAGTTGTGCTCTTGACCCTTGACTCTTTAATATAAAACTTTCTCTGGCTGCTATAATTATGTGTTTATAAAACACATTTGTTACAGCAAAAAAGCCAAGAGAAAAAGAGATCAGGGGCCCGTTCTTCGTACGTCGTTAACTCAGTTAGCTGGATTTGATTGTTGGCGATTTGGCATGATCTTGGATTGTTTGGTTCTTCGACGCTCATCCTGGACTTGCTGTCATAGCAACAGGTGCGCAAGCTTAAACCTGCTCGGGAGCAGGCTTATTTCATGTAAACAGGATTAGACTGCGGCTCATAAGTGGAGCTGATAACGGGAAGTCCAGCGCAGCGCGATAGTGCACTTTCTGAGATATATATTTTTTTTCTCGGGACTCGTGAGATTGTCGTTTAGATTATTAATTTGTTGGAAACGCACATTTATTTTCGACTTGTCGGAGTCGGGCTTTAAAGGAGAACTCCGGTCAATTTTAACATTGAGCTCATTTTTTTGTACATTTGGAGTGCTGTCAGTACAGAGAACAACGACAAAAATCGGTGTTGCCTACACCGTGTTATCCTCTTTTTAAAATTTGCACCCTGTTGACTTCAATGGGGCAAGTTTTAAACCTGCTTTTAGGCTCTTAACATGATGTTGTTAGTCCACAGTAGTCGATTGTCGAGTTCACGCGCGTGATCATAGGTACGAAACCTATGCGCGTGAACTCGACAATCGACTACTGTGGACATGTCAGTAACCAGACAGTCTCTGGTGTCATTGACTTCCATAGTAGGAAAAAATTAGGGATGGGCGATATATCGCACGATATTGTTATGCGCATCTCGTCAGTAAAGCCGGTTCCCTTGATTAGTAGTAAATCGCCTTCACCTGCTTTCAGATGGAGCGGTGTTAAATTAACACTCCTGGGGCTGGGAGTGTATATGAGTCCACACTCAAGAGTGTTAAAGTTAATGAGATAATTAAGTGATTAATTAAGTGACTATTGAGCATTATTGAAAATACCTGATGTTAACAAGCAGAATCACTGAAGGAGAAAATCACAAATTGTAAGTTACCATTAAGGTGATGCGTGTTTGCTTTAGTTGGGCTCTAGACCATTATATGTTTACTTTAATTTTTACTGTTGTTTGTCTGCTGTTATTGATTTATAACAGGTAAATGAACAAAGTAAAATGTGATCTGATAGTGTTGGTTATGTTTTGACATAATCATGCTGTGATCTGAAAAAGGAAACTTGTTGAGATAGTTTGGTTTAACTTGTTAGCAGCAGTTTTGTGATTCTTCAGCCTATGATTATTGGTACTTTACTTATTAATTCAAAATATTTAATAAACATTGTTCTGATAAATAGATGTTCAGATTACTTCATTTAAAACACAGACATCAATAATCAGCCTGTGAATCTCAACAATGGTGACAATAATAAAGCATGTTGCAGTGGCTGCCACCAATCACAACTCATTAATGGCTCCCATCATGCATTGCGGTATGAATAAATTATGATCTGAATTGTCTTTGTAATTTACTTTTCCTAATTGAATATTCTGCTCGTCACCATTGTTGAGATGCATAGACTGAATCTTGACGTCTGTGTGTGCCTTAGTGGTGGAAATTTTGATTCTTTCCAGAGACTCGTTCATTTTCAGTTCGTTCACCAAAATGATTTGTTCAGATTTGTTCACTGACTCGTTCAGTGATAATTTCTTCATATTACATATATACTGCAGCAGGTGGTGAAAAAGAGTGTATTTTATGCTATGTCTTAACAAACATATTTACTTGTTACAAAAAAAAAGTGATTTGGCTTTGTTAAAATGTGTGCCTTATTTACTAAATTAATAACATATGCCTAAGTCTAAATAAGTGGTTCAGATGACCAAACCAAGGTTTTCTTGCATAATTAACATTTTAATTGTTTAGTCAGACATACACATTCATAAATCTGGGATTATATTAAACGTTGATGTTCTGTATGTTGAATATGAATATAAACAATTATATGTGCACACATAACTGCGCTTTGAATGAGATTGAATCACATGCTAAATGACCGATCTACCCAGTACTCTCATTCACGAACGAAAGTACCAGTTAGTTCAATTCGTTCACGAACGAGATCTCTCTCTCTCGTTCAGACTCGAAACGAGCGATCTCAGTCAGTGATAGGCATATTCGTTCAGTAGATCCAACCAAATACATGCCCCTTCACAGCCCGAACTGAAATGATATTTGCTGACGTTACGCAAATGAGACCTAACTAATACTGTCATGTTTTTTTGGTTTGTTTTAGTTTTTAGAGAAGTGCATATGACATGAATAAAACGTAATGAATTCATTTTTGATAATACAAAATTAACACAAGTAGTCAAGTAAATTGTTCAAAGTGCAAAATACCACAAAACTAAGACTAAAACACACAAACAAAATATAAGAAAAGCAGGTAACGAGAAGTGTAAATTTAAATCAAGTAAACATAGTCAAGTGCACCCCCCTTAGCTCAAACCAAGTAAAAAATGACGATGTTAATTTGTCTTTGTTATATTTAACCATTAGCTTGCGTTATTAACCTGTTTTCATTACAATGGTAAAGTGTAAATTTGTTTCTTTGATGCAAACATGCTAACTACACAAACCTAGCTAGCTCAATCGGTTCGCCATATCATTATCGTTCAAACAACTGGTTATTTTCGTTCATGAACGACATGTACCAGTTCGTTCAACTCATTCACAAACGATAAGATCTCTCTCTCGTTCAGACTCAAAAGCAACTCGGTCACAGTCAGTGAAGGGCGTATTCGTTCACTACATCCAACAAATCACATGCTCCGGCACATCTCATACTCGAAGGCTATTGGCTCGAGGTTCATTCTTTAACAGGTTGAAAACACCGGTTCACTGAGCTGCGCATGCGCTGCTAATAGCGCCGCGCTGCTGTGGAGGGAGGGATTTCACATTTCAGTGAACGAGAAATATGAGTCAATGGATTACGTGAACGAGAACGATTCGTTCACCTAAAGGATTCGTTCAAAAAGAACGATTCGTTCACGAACGCAACATCACTAGTGTGCCTAAAAGAAAGATTTTTTTTTAAAAACAACTTTTAAGAAATCCTTTATATTATATAAAAAATTCTGGCCATTCATGGAGATTCCCAGTTATGCTTTAACCAACAACATAAATCGAAGTCAGAAAGAAGGATCTTAATGAGTTCAGTGATCAAGTTCAAATGATGAATGCTATAATATAGCCAACATCATCAGACAACTCTTTTCTTTGTTCAACTGGCAGTTATAATTCAGATACAGCAGCCAAACATAATCTAAAGTAAACATTAATGGTCTAGAGCCCAACTAAAGCAAACACCCATCACCACAATGGTAACTTACAATTTGTGATTTTCTCCTTCAGTGATTCTGCCTGTTAACATCAGGTGTCTTCAATAATGCTCAATCATCACTAAATTAATCACTTAATTATCTCATTACCTTAAACACTCTTGAGTGTGGACTCATACACTCCCAGGAGTGTTAATTTAACACTGGAGTTTTTGCTGTGTACAAAGAGCCGTAGTTAACTGACAAGCTGAGCCATATCGCATTAATTATTGCTGCCGATACGTCCGCGATATTAATGCGATATGGCTCAGCTTGTCAGTTAACTACAGCTCTTTGTAGTAAATGCCACTCCATCTGAAAGCAGGTGATGGTGATTTACTACTAATCAAGGAACCGGCTTTACTGATGAGATGCGCATAACAATATCGTGCGATATATCGCCCATCCCTAAAATATATACTATGGAAGTCAATGACACCATAAACTGTCTGGTTACTGATATTCTTCTAAATATCTTCCTTTCTGTTCAGCAGAAGAAAGAAATTCATAAAAGATTGAAACAACATGAGGGTGAGTATATGATGACAGAATTTTCATTTTAAAGTGGAGTATCCCTTTAACGTGATTGGTACCATAGACTATAGGCTGCCATCAAGGCCTCAATTAAGGGGATTATGTGAACAGAAAGGGGGTTCACAATGTAAATGTGCAGCCCAGTTACTATTGTGATTCTTAATATTCCAGATTATATCAAATAAAAAAAGGCAATTGACTAAAATCTTCCATATCACAAATGTGAAAGCAAAATGTCCAGGATCTGTGCATGACTTAAGAATTTTCAGAGATTCACATTTATGTACATTATTTGAAAGTGGTAAGGAAAGTTCCACAATTAAATATCAAGCTCACTGTATTACATACACTTATGCTCATCCTAACAGAACTGCATTTTTTCATAGGTGATTATGACATGTTCCTGCCTGCAGACAGGTGTTTTATGACCCCATTCCCTGACCCAAACCAGTTACAATGCAGCTCCAGGACAAGGGCACACAATGAAAAGAACTTTGGCTAAAGGGAAGATTTCAGTGTCTGAAAAGTCTGAGGGTTGCACACCTGACAGGGCCTGTGACATTGTTGTATGTGCCATATTACACAACATTGCCAAAAAAAAAAAAAAAAAAAAAAAAAAAAAAAAACACTTTTCATTAAATGTTTAATAAAAGACAAATATGCTTAGTTCCTTGAGTTTTATTTCAATTGTTCTTTGTAAAGAAAAGCCAGTGGTCAAATGCCTGCAACTAGACACATGCCTCATGCAACAAAAAAAAAGGAAAAGTTGGCTATACACTGCCCCTCCTTGAACTGCCACCTTACCGTGGTGGAGGGGTTTGAGTACCCGAATGAACCTAGGAGCTATGTTGTCTGGGGCAATATGCCCCTGGTAGGGTCTCCCAAGGCAAACAGGTCCTAGGCGACGGGTCAGACTAAGAGCGGTTCAAAACCCCTTATGATGCCCAAAAAAAGGAGGACCGTGACGTCGCCCGGTATGGCGCAGCCGGGGCCCCACCCTGGAGCCAGGCCCGGGGTTGGGGCTCGTATGCGAGCGCCTGGTGGTCGGGCCTCCCCCCATGGGGTCCGGCCGGGCTCAGCCCGAAGGAGTGACGTGGGGCCACCCTCCCGTGGACCCACCACCTGCAGGAGGGACCGTAAGGGGCCGGTGCTAAGTGGATCGGGCGGCAGTCGAAGGCGGGGGCCTAGACAACCCGATCCCTGGACGCGGAATCTAGCTCTAGGGACATGGAATGTCACCTCTCTGGCGGGGAAGGAGCCTGAGGTTGTGCGTGAGGTTCAGAGATTCCGACTAGAGATAGTTGGGATCACCTCTACGCACGGCTTGGGCTCTGGAACCACACTCCTCGAGAGAGGATGGACTCTTCACCACTCTGGAGTTGCCCATGGTGAGAGGCGGCGGGCTGGTGTGGGTTTGCTTATAGCCCCCTAGCTCAGCCGCCATGTGTTGGAGTTCACCCCGGTGAACGAGAGGGTCGCTTCCCTACGCCTTCGGGTCGGGGATAGGTCTCTCACTGTCATTTGTGCTTACGGGCCGAACGGCAGTGCAGAGTACCCGGCCTTTTTGGAGTCTCTGGGAGGGGTGCTGGAAAGTGCTCCGACTGGGGACTCCATCGTTTTACTGGGGGACTTCAACGCCCACGTGGGCAGCGACAGTGACACCTGGAGGGGCGTGATTGGGAGGAACGGCCCCCCTGATCTGAACCCGAGTGGTGTTCTGTTATTGGACTTCTGTGCTAGTTACAGCTTGTCCATAACGAACACCATGTTCAAGCATAAGGGTGTCCATCAGTGCACATGGCACCAGGACACCCTAGGCCGGAGGTCAATGATCGACTTTGTGGTCGTTTCATCCGACCTCCGGCCGTATGTCTTGGACACTCGGGTGAAGAGAGGGGCGGAGCTGTCAACTGATCACCACCTGGTGGTGAGTTGGATCCGATGGCGGGGGAGGAAGCTGGACAGACTCGGCAGACCCAAACGTACTGTGAGGGTCTGTTGGGAACGTTTGGCCGAATCTCCTGTCAGAGAGATCTTCAACTCCCACCTCCGGCAGAGCTTCGACCAGATCCCGAGGGAGTCTGGAGATATTGAGTCCGAGTGGACCATGTTCTCCACCTCCATTGTCAACGCGGCCACTCGGAGCTGTGGCCGTAAGGTCTCCGGTGCCTGTCGAGGCGGCAATCCCCGAACCCGGTGGTGGACACCGGAAGTAAGGGATGCCGTCAAGCTGAAGAAGGAGTCCTATCGGGCCTGGCTGGCTTGTGGGACTCCTGAGGCAGCTGATGGGTACCGACGGGCCAAGCGGACTGCAGCCCGGGTGGTTGTGGAGGCAAAAACTCGGGCCTGGGAGGAGTTCGGTGAGGCCATGGAGAAGGACTATCGGTCGGCCTCGAAGAGATTCTGGCAAACCGTCCGGCGCCTCAGGAGGGGGAAGCAGTGCCCTACCAACGCTGTTTACAGTGGAGGTGGGCAGCTGTTGACCTCGACTGGGGATATCACCGGACGGTGGAAGGAATACTTCGAGGATCTCCTCAATCCCGCCGTCACGTCTTCCATTGAGGAAGCAGAGGCTGAGGGCTCGGAGGCGGACTCGTCCATCACCCAAGCTGAAGTCACCGAGGTAGTCAAGAAACTCCTCGGTGGCAAGGCACCGGGGGTGGATGAGATCCGCCCTGAGTACCTCAAGTCTCTGGATGTTGTGGGGCTGTCTTGGCTGACACGCCTCTGCAACATCGCGTGGCGGTTGGGGACAGTACCTTTGGACTGGCAGACCGGGGTTGTGGTCCCTCTTTTCATCGGAGGGTGTGCTCCAACTATAGGGGGATCACACTTCTCAGCCTCCCTGGGAAAGTCTATGCCAGGGTACTGGAGAGGAGAATCCGGCCGATAGTAGAACCTCGGATTCAGGAGGAACAGTGTGGTTTTCGTCCCGGTCGTGGAACACTGGACCAGCTCTATACCCTCTACAGGGTGCTGGAGGGTTCATGGGAGTTTGCCCAACCAATCTACATGTGCTTTGTGGATTTGGAGAAGGCATTCGACTGTGTCCCTCGCGGCGGCCTGTGGAGGGTGCTCCGGGAGTATGGGGTCCGGGGCCCTTTGCTAAGGGCTATCCGGTCCCTGTACGACTGGAGCAGGAGCTTGGTTCGTATTGCCAGCAGTAAGTCAGACTTGTTCCCGGTGCGTGTTGGACTCCGGCAGGGCTGCCCTTTGTCGCCGGTTCTGTTCATAATTTTTATGGACAGAATTTCTAGGCGCAGCCAGGGGCCGGAGGGGGTCGGGTTTGGGGACCACACGATTTCATCTCTGCTCTTTGCGGATGATGTTGTCGTGTTGGCCTCATCAGACCAGGACCTCCAGCATGCACTGGGACGATTTGCAGCCGAGTGTGAAGCGGCTGGGATGAAAATCAGCACCTCCAAGTCCGAGGCCATGGTTCTCAGTCGGAAAAGGGTGGTTTGCCCGCTTCAGGTTGGTGGAGAGCTCCTGCCTCAAGTGGAGGAGTTCAAGTATCTTGGGGTCTTGTTCACGAGTGAGGGAAGGATGGAATGGGAGATTGACAGGCGGATCGGTGCAGCTTCTGCAGTAATGCGGTCCCTGTACCGGTCTGTCGTGGTGAAGAAGGAGCTGAGCCGCAAGGCGAAGCTCTCGATTTACCAGTCAATCTATGTTCCTACTCTCACCTATGGTCATGAGCTGTGGGTCATGACCGAAAGGACAAGATCCCGGATACAAGCGGCCGAAATGAGCTTTCTCCGCAGGGTGGCTGGGCGATCCCTTAGAGATAGGGTGAGAAGCTCGGTCACTCGGGAGGAGCTCAGAGTAGAGCCGCTGCTCCTCCACATCGAGAGGGGTCAGTTGAGGTGGCTCGGGCATCTTTTCCGGATGCCTCCTGGACGCCTTCCCGGGAAGGTGTTCCGGGCATGTCCCACCGGGAGGAGACCCCGGGGAAGACCTAGGACACGCTGGAGAGACTATGTCTCCCGGCTGGCCTGGGAACGCTTCGGTGTCCCCCCGGAAGAGCTGGAGGAAGTGTCTAGGGAGAGGGAAGTCTGGGCATCCCTGCTTAGACTGCTGCCCCCGCGACCCGGCCCCGGATAAGCGGTAGAAGATGGATGGATGGATGGGCTATACACTGCCCACCTGTAGGCCTATGTCTCCTCTGTCTGTGCAGACTCTTCTGTAGGCCTTTCTGTAGATGTGGAATCCTGCAACTTTTATTGCAGCCTTAAAGCATACAAGTATAAATTAAGTAAAGTTATTTATGCACTTGCAGGTAGGCTAGTTCCTCCATATGACTATGTTATCTGAGAGGGTTTATTCACTGTCCAGTGCAATGGAAACAAATGGACATTACAAAGTCTTATACTTTCTTTCCTTTGGAAAGTTAGAAAATGTCCACTTACTGCACATATTTCAGCCACCACTTTCTTGGGAACAGATACAAGTGTGTATTATGTAAAAGTGCACAAAAGAGGAAAACACAATGGCATTACAATGAACTACACTCTGGAAAAATGTGATCAATAACTCATGGCAAAATATTTTTACATTACCATAAGTTTATCAGTTTTCACTTTCACAAATCAAAGCAATTCATCATTACTCAAGATTTAACAGTTGAAATGACTATACAGCCTTAATTTAATGCAGCAAAAATTATTTTACAGTGTAGGCTACTAAGATCTTTTCTTTTCTTTTTTCTCAGCCTTTTTCTTGGTTGCTTTTATAAACAGACAACCATTTATTTAACCCCCTGAGGTCTACGGTATCGCCGGCGATACCAGCTCGCTTTTTTTTTGTCAATGTAAAAGAAACTCATAAATACTCTGTTGACTTTGATTTTCCATAGGAGTTTCATACATCAATCGATTCTGTTAAATGTGTATTATTTTTGTGTATACTCACAATAAAAACAAAGTGTTGTGCTTTTTGCCAAATAAAGAAAAATAAACACGAAGCGAGTTCTGCCTTCTCTCTGCCAGTGAAGTCCATTCTGAAACGCGTCCGAAAATGAACAATAACTGAGCGAATACTCAGTCAAACAGGCATACAAAGACACAGGCATGAAGCTTGAATTCTCGTCTTTTAAATGAAGTAATTTATATAAAAAACAAATATCTTCATCTTGTGAAATCTGTATTAAAAGAGAGCGATTCCAGTCGAGCTCATCTCATCTCATTACGTTATAATCGGCCCCGCCCACGGAGAGCGCGCGCTATTCAAACGCAAATGACTGAGACGATCCCATACAAACTGTGAACGCCCACATATCAGCTCGAGAAAACACATCAAGTTTATTCAGATAAGTGTAGTCGTCTACACTGTCTCGCAGCGCTGTGAGGAATAATAATAATGGAAAACTTACCTCAGAAGTGCTGGTATTTCGAGGAGCAACGGATGGAATAATGTAGTAAGTTTTTTTTTTCATTCTCAAGTAAATCGCGTTTCTGTGTGAATGAATGAACGCAGAGATGCGCTGTTTACCACAACTCGCAAAAAGACGGTTTAAATTTGAATTGCGTTTCTGTGTGTGAATAAATGATCTGCTTTTAGCAAACTATTTAGCTATACTGAGTAAAATCGATTGAAATATGTTGAAATAAAATGTATTTGTATAAGCAACGTATTAAACTGCAAATTAACATTTATATTCCTTATAATAAAAACGAAAGACCTATGTTACAGACATATGAAAGACAACATTTCGTTGATTAGTTTTGGATAGATTACACATTTTTACTGTAAAATATCTGCCACCTCAAATAAGCTTTTGTTTGCCAATTTTTGCTAATATGTTAAATATAGTATGTTTTGTCAATGTAGGCTATATTCGAAGTTTGAAATATGTATGATAAAATGTATACTTTAGTTTTTACAAAGAAAGATTACACTTCAATTGTTGTTGTAATTGTAACCTTTTTAATAAAAAAAAATATATATTTACAAGGTAGATGTAAACAAATTTTAAAAGGTAAATATAAGCATTTTCTTTAAATAATTTTTATTGTGTTTTATTATTGACATATTTGGGGAGAGGATACATATTCCAAAACTGAAAATACAGTATGAGAATTAACTGCACAATTAATAGACATGTTTTCCTTGGATATTATACAATTTGCAAGCAAAATTTGTAAAAAAAAAAAAAATTGACATGCTTCCAACTGTGAACCAATTTGGTAGAATATATATATATATATATACTGTATATATATTGCTCTTGCATTCTTTCTTGTGGCTATAGGTGACACACCTGAATGAATGGCTCATTAAGTATGCGGGCCCCATTGTCTCCTGAGGTGTGAATCACTACATATGCATGATGCTGTTGAATGGTTGACGCCCCTTGCGCATATTGCCTTTACAAACAAAAAGTGTTTTACAAGATTTAAATCAATGTATTGTGTTATGTGAATGATAAGGGCAGGATGATTTTCACATCATTTTGAAGAAAAAATTCTAGGCAAAGACATCAATTAGTCAAAAGTCTTATTTACACGTATTTAGTATGTGTTTTGTGGCCTTATTTCAGAAACTTTAGTTTTTAGTTTTTTCAATAACCATGCATAAACATTATTCTCTCAAAAATACAAACATGTACATGCATGTTGCTCACATATTATGGTAGCCCTGTTTGTGCTAAATAGAGTGTAATTATACCTTTGCCATTAATATGTTTATAAGCAACTGAAAAAAGCACAAATGTCAGGGCATGTCAGAACATCTCAAGGACCCCAAAAACCCCTCAGACCTCAGAGGGTTAACAGTGCCTTTTATAAAAGAGACTATAATATAACTAAAAATTACCATTATGTAGAATATTTTTGTACTTCACTTTTATTTGTTCCCATGTTCTAGTGTGGTGACTCTGACATTACAATGAACAAAGTAATTATGCAATTATTAAAATACAAAAATATAGGCTAATAAGTGATAAAAACTTCTAATGGATTTAAATTGTCTGCTACTTTTTGCCAGCCCTCACTCCTGGCTTTTGCAGACTTTGAGGTGTTCCCTGGCGTTTTGATTTAACATTAAACTTCCGAATAAACTTCGATTATTAGTTCTTGCTCTGCTGAGGAGAAAAACTGTGCACACTCTTTGGCCACGCTGAGCAGCCAATAGCAGCGTTGCTGATCAATGTTTCTACTATCGATACATATCCCCTTTTAAACCAGCGCATGAACGCGCAATTATCTCAGATAACTCAATCCAGCGATACTAATCATATCCGGCAAGTGTGTTCGAAGAACCTAATTAGCCGGATCATGATTAGCACGATGATATCATCTTGGATGTCTCATTTGATCTCGGATGTTTTAAGCAACGTACGAAGAACGAGCCCCAGGTGATGTTGGCTGTTTATCGATGATGACAAAGTCGTCATCATGTAATTGCCTGATTCGCTGATCTTGTTCAGTGTCTAATGCTTTGATTATATAGGATTTGTGTTTTTAGGGGTTCAAGCATGAAATCGTGAGCTTAGAATTATAAGGTTCTATCTCCGTTTAGGGTAGTTCTGAGATATTGAGCTTCAAAGTTTTTACATCCCAACTGGCAATGGAGAGATGGAACCTTTTTATTTGATTAATAACTACTAACAAAATATTTTTTTACAAAAATAACACCACACAGGCATTAATAAACACCTAATGGATCAGATTATGTCAAAAACTCAATTTTGACCAAAATGGAGATAGAACCTTATAATTCTAAGCTCACGAAATGCTGAAACCCTATTGTAATTGTAAGGATTTGTAAAACGCATCGTGCAGGCCAAACCGTAAGGCCTAGAGACTTGAAACCTGGCCAGATGGTAGGCCTCAATTCGGGGACAACCTATCAGAGTATGACCCCGAATGGCCCATAGGTGGCGCTACAGCAACCAAAAGTTCAAAATCGCTCATAACTCTTAGACCGTTTGTCCCAGGATCAAGTGTCTTATATCGTTGGAATCCTTGGCTCAAGGCGGACAAAATGGCTATCTCCGATTTGCTCGCCCTTCGGCGCCAATTTCGAGTAAATTGCATTTTTTTGAAAAACCTATTTTTGCAAACTTCTCCTAGGTTTTTGGCCCGATCGGAACCAAACCACTGCAAGAATATTCTCTGGAGTCTGACAATCAATAATCATCCAAAAAATTCAAAATTTCAATTAACGGTTGATAAGGGGAACCAAAATATTTGATGGCACCAAGGCCACTTTTACTAAAACGGTTATAAATTGTGAACGGAAAGAGATTTTTTTGCTAAACTTGGGATACATCTTCCTGAGCTCAATCTGAGATCACTTGAAAAAAATCGCAACGATTGGCCACTTGGTGGCACTATAGAATGGTTATAACTTGTGAACGGAAAGAGATATTTTCGCAAAACTTGGGACACATGTTCATGAGCTCATTCTGAGGTCACGTGAAAACAAATCATGACAATTGGCCACTTGGTGGCACTATAAAATGGTTATAACTTGTGAGCGGAAAGAGATATTTTCGCTAAACTTGAAAAAAATCGTGACAATTGGCCACTTGGTGGCGCTATAACAGTGAAAAAAATCATGAAAATAGCTATAAGCGCACCCAACTGTTAGTCTACTGAAAATTGGCACGCAGTGTCTTTGTCCAAGGTGCCATGATAGTCTATGAGAACATTGGTGTATCTCAAAAAACTCAGTATACGTCATTGGCACAATGCCTTGAAGGAGCCTTAGAAGTTTCAAGCCAGTGTTTTTTCACAGGAGTGACCTCCTAAGACTCCTGAATCCTTGCCGAGTCCAACAATACCAAACATGCCAGGTTTCACCTTATGGTTTTTGTAAGTGTCATTTAGAGCTTTAAAAAATTGTGTTTATCTTCAAAGCCGTTAGTTCGATCGAGACAACAACAAAAAAACAAAGGAAATTTGAAAACATACACTGTAAAGAGGTTGCTGTAAATTTTACAGTAACTTACTGGCAGCTGGATGCCGGTAAGTTACTGTAAAATGTTTTACAGTATTATTACTGTATTTTCACTTACAGTATACTGTACCATTTACTGTAATTGCATTTACAGTATTATTACTGTACTTGCATTTACAGTATTATTACCGTATTTTCATTTACAGTATTAGTATTTTTTTTTTATTTTTTTTTCATCATTTAAATTTTCTTTTTTTTTATTTATGTTTACCCCACCCCCCAAAAAATCACAATAACTCACAAACATTTGTCCTTATAATATTCTTTTTAATCGTTGAACATTTTGTTTTAGAAGTACAAATTACAAATCTTGACCTTTAGGAGCCACTAGCTGAAGAAAAAAAAAAAGGCAACATCTCCAAAGTCCATAGAATTAATCTCCTGGTGACCATTTATATCTGTAGCATAGCAAAAACGTACACACACTGAAAAGCAAAACAGGCCTTAAAACAATAAAATACAGTCAAAGTCAGTGTTGTGTTGTTACATTTCAGTAATTTTGCCAGTCAAAGTTGACAACCTCTCTGATGAGAAACACTGAGGGTTTCAGGCTGATGCTTTTCTTTGGACCTTTCCAGATTTCCATCTGATCTGTGCCTTTGGTGTTTGGTGCCATCAGGGTTGACTCTCAGAATGAACCTGCAAACACAAGCAGGGAAAAATATATAATTTTTTCAGACCGGTGTTGGCAGAATTTTCCCTAACCCTCAAACTTGATGCTGCATGTACTTTGGCGTTAATAAAAGCACTACATCTGATTCTGAATCCACCTACAGTAGTGGTGGGGGAAAAATCGATTCTGTTCAGTGTCGCGATATTTTGCGCACGCAATTATATTGATACAGTAGCGCAAAGTATTCCAATACGCTGATTTCACGCAGCCGCCATTTTGAGATCGAAAGTGAGGCTCCGGTGGGAAGAACCCCGGAAGTAAAGATAAACAACAATGCCTTGGATTACCAACCTAAAGCTGCTGCCGCGATTTATACTATTGGATGTTACTATTCAATATAGGATATGTATATAGTTCATTCCTGCTTCTTTTTTTACATTCTGAATTATATATAAAAAAAATATTTTCTTTATAAATGAATTTCACTGTATATAGTCTAAAGTATGAAAGAAATGTATGTACATTTTTAGAATTGACACACCATCATTAAACACAACAATACGCCATCGCATTCACGACTCTCCTGTGATTAAAGGCGACACTTCCGGTTTTCTTCCCACCGGAGCCTCGCTTTCGATTTCAGAATAACGGCTGCGTGAAATCAGCGTATATAGGTTATAAGGCTGTGACGGTGGCAGTTTTTTTTACCACTGCGGTGGTAATGGACCAACTACCTGCAGTGGTTGGGGGGTTATTATGAAAATTGAAATAAAAAAATGTAGTTTATTCGAGCAAAAAAGTCTTTATTTGAGCAATTCCGTCAAAGAAGCAACACAAAGCCTGTAAAGCATTCAAATACATATCAGTAAATATTAGAAACTTACATAATAGAAAAGTTAAATCTATATAAAAAAAAAAAACTTTCGTTTAATACTTCCACACAAAGACACGTGATTCCACATGAAGCCATACCGCTCTGTGCGAGAGGGATGACACGAGGAGGAAAGAGACCATCGATCTATTTTCTGATATCTTCATGTTTTCTACTTGTTGTAAAAGGTATGAAAAGTGAATTTAATCTTCCACAAGGGCAAGACATTTAAGCTACGTTTGAAATTGCGCTGCCAAAGAGAGCGAAACTAAAAATAAAATAAACTTGACGCGCCGTACATGTCTAATAACAAGCAAAAACTGTGTTGAAATGAATCTGACGTGCAAGTAAAAATCTAGGCTATCTGTCCTACAACGTTTTTCTACTTTACCACAGTAAAGAATGTGAATGTAATAGGCCTAAATAAAAGCGAACCAAGGAAGAAACGTTTATAATCCCCTTCGAAAATCGAGACGTAAGTGAAGATTTTGGGAAAAAAACAAGGTATTACATGCAGGGATGAGTCACAATTTTTGGATATTCGATTAGTTTATTTAATTATAGAATTATAGTATATCGAATAGGTTGTGTAATTATTCTCTAAAATAAAATCTCCATGTTTTTGGTGCTAATGCGGTGGTGACGCCTTCATATAATTACGTTCTGTAATAAGGTCCTGTGCCCTGAATGTTCAAGGACAAAGTTTTTGCACTAGCCTCCAGTAAATGTGTAGAAGATGTTCACAGATTTAATGTGACATTTGAAGTGAGTTGAGCAGTCTTATTTTTTGTAATGTCTTTGAATAATATGGGGGACATGAATCGCAATATATCGCAGAATCGAATCGCAATACTTGCTGTATCGCAATGTTAGGAAGCGCAATAATATTGAATTGTGGCCCAAATAACGCAATACTATCGAATCATCAAATTTTTGCCAATTTCCACCCCTAACCTACAGGGATGGTATTACCCCATAATACATTACATTCAAATCATTAAAGCATTTCAATACATTCCTGTAGCTTAGATTTCCAGGGAATGGATAATTTAAATTAAACTTAATGCAATGTTAAGTTGCTTTGGATAAAAGTGACTTCCAAATGCATGCATGTAAATGTAATGTAATGTAAAATATATATATATATATATATATATATTGGTTTACCTGATTCTGCATTCGACAAAATAGACAGCTAATGCTGAAGAGTCGTCTGTTAGCAGTTGTAACTGGATGATGATTCTGCCCTTCATTGTCAGCATCCATGTTTTTGCTTAGAGAACAGACTCTCCTGAAACAGACAAAGTCACAGCAGCCTTTTAGTGTTATACAGGTCCTTCTCAATAAATTAGCATATTGTGATAAAGTTCATTATTTTCCCTAATGTAATGATAAAAATTAAACTTTCATATATTTTAGATTCATTGCACACCAACTGAAATATTTCAGGTCTTTTATTGTTTTAATACTGATGATTTTGGCATACAGCTCATGAAAACCCAAAATTCCTGTCTCAATAAATTAGCATATTTCATCCGACCAATAAAAGAAAAGTGTTTTTAATACAAAAAAAGTCAACCTTCAAATAATTATGTTCAGTTATGCACTCAATACTTGGTCGGGAATCCTTTTTGCAGAAATGACTGCTTCAATGCGGCGTGGCATGGAGGCAATCAGCCTGTGGCACTGCTGAGGTGTTATGGAGGCCCAGGATGCTTCGATATCGGCCTTAAGCTCATCCAGAGTGTTGGGTCTTGCGTCTCTCAACTTTCTCTTCACAATATCCCACAGATCCTCTATGGGGTTCAGGTCAGAAGAGTTGGCAGGCCAATTGAGCACAGTAATACCATGGTCAGTAAACCATTTACCAGTGGTTTTGGCACTGTGAGCAGGTGCCAGGTCATGCTGAAGAATGAAATCTTCATCTCCATAAAGCTTTTCAGCAGATGGAAGCATGGAGTGCTCCAAAATCTCCTGATAGCTAGCTGCATTGACCCTGCCCTTGATAAAACACAGTGGACCAACACCAGCAGCTGACATGGCACCCCAGACCATCACTGACTGTGGGTACTTGACACTGGACTTCAGGCATTTTGGCATTTCCTTCTCCCCAGTCTTCCTCCAGACTCTGGCACCTTGATTTCCGAATGACTTGCAAAATTTGAGCAACCACTGAGCAACAGTCCAGTGCTGCTTCTCTGTAGCCCAGGTCAGGCGCTTCTGCCGCTGTTTCTGGTTCAAAAGTGGCTTGACCTTGGGAATGCGGCACCTGTAGCCCATTTCCTGCACACGCCTGTGCACGGTGGTTCTGGATGTTTCTACTCCAGACTCAGTCCACTGCTTCCGCAGGTCCCCCAAGGTCTGGAATCGGTCCTTCTCCACAATCTTCCTCATGGTCCGGTCACCTCTTCTCGTTGTGCAGCGTTTTTTGCCACACTTTTTCCTTCCCACAGACTTCCCACTGAGGTGCCTTGATACAGCACTCTGGGAACAGCCTATTCGTTCAGAAATTTCTTTCTGTGTCTAACCCTCTTGCTTGAGGGTGTCAATGATGGCCTTCTGGTCAGCAGTCTTACCCATGATTGCGGTTTTGAGTAATGAACCAGGCTGGGAGTTTTTAAAAGCCTCAGGAATCTTTTGCAGGTGTTTAGAGTTAATTAGTGAATTCAGATGATTAGGTTAATAGCTCGTTTAGAGAACCTTTTCATGATATGCTAATTTATTGAGACAGGAATTTTGGGTTTTCATGAGCTGTATGCCAAAATCATCAGTATTAAAACAATAAAAGACCTGAAATATTTCAGTTGGTGTGCAATGAATCTAAAATATATGCAGGGGCGGACTTTACCATTAGGCAAAGGTCGGCAATTGCCTTGGGCCCCGAGCTACCTAGGGGCCCCCAAAATGCCCTATTAACTTATGCTTTTTTTAAATTTATTTTTAATTTATATATTCCTAAAACTCCATTTACGAAAAATGGCATCAAATCATTAGTGTTGCAGACAGGAGGGGGCCCCCCGCCTCACTACATTGGACTATTCCATTATCTCACTTACTGCGCATCTGCGAAAGTGATCTGCTGTGCCAAAAAACTGACGGAGAAAAATAAGTGATTGACAGACAGAGTGTACAGAGTGACAGACAGAGTGTACAGAGTAGTAGACAGAGTAAAAATGAAGCGAAGCTAGCTACCCAAGCGGTGCTGAAAAAAGGAAGAAGTGGGAGGAAAGCAAAAAAGTCTGTAAAGGTGCGCGGCGCGAAAGATAAACAACACGCAGTAACAGGAGGACTGGGAAATACACAAACCGAGCAAGACGAGTCTAAACGCGAAAATTTTAAGTTTCGAAGTTACCCAAGCGGCTCAAATAAAAGAAAAAAGTGAAAAGACTCTGATAAGTATTTGGGAACGCTGCCAAAGATGACACACTTTTTTACGGCTACTGTTGGGGATACAGATCAGCAACAACAACGTCCAATGCACAGAAAAATCGTGAAGCAAAGAGGACACGGAGATCGACAGGCAAAACTGAGAAGTTTACTTATGAATCATAATATTTAAAAAAATCTCAGCTCTCAGATTCTGTCAATTCTATTACGAAATTCAAACAATAAATACCGTTTTGCCGTTTTAATGTGACGTGACAGATTCCTATAGCGGCACGTGAACTGATCATCTCTTGCTAATAGTAAATAAACACGAAATAACAATGTTGAAAGATACAGTATAACTTACCGAAATGTATATTCCTCATTCATAATATTGATTAATAAGTGTTTTTCAACCGCGGAAAGAGGTAAAACAGCTGGAGAACAATCGTCACATAACATTTACCTCAGGAAAGCCATTTAATTGGCTAGAAAAAAAGCTATAGAGAGTATTTGGCTAAATATGTGTACTATATTACTTATTTTAACCTTAAATTATACCAGCCAATAGGGCTTTTTTTTTTTTCTTGAGAAAAAGTAACGCCTATCTTGTGAAACATTACCTAATATTTACCCAAATGAGTCAATATTGAATCAAATCACAAGAATTGAATTGAAATGGTGAAATTTGTCAAGCAAAAAAAAACAAAAAAACATAGCTCACCAGAAATTGTACCATGTAAACATTGTAACATGTTTCTGTTTAGGAGTAAAGAAGTTTATGCAGGGTTTAAAGGAAACGTTTTTTTCTCCTCTCTAACTTTTACTTCCCCATAGATTAGCTTTACCTGCCTATCCACCATTCAGTCGGTACATATTTCTTTTGTTCTCTTTTAAAGATTGGATGGGGGAGGGGCCCATAGCCTACCTACCTTCGCCTTGGGCCCCCGAATTGCTAAATCCGCCACTGAATATATGAAAGTTTAATTTTTATCATTACATTATGGAAAATAATGAACTTTATCACAATATGCTAATTTATTGAGAAGGACCTGTAGTTTACAGAAAAAAACTAAAATACAATAACATAACTTATTACTAACAACAATAAAATGTGGGGTGAAGATGAGGTAAGATATAATGTTGTATGGTGTTTATAGTTTTTAATCAATTAAACAACATTAAAAATATTAGTTAGCAAAACTTTGCTATATTGATAATGGTATATTGCTAACCCTTTCCTCCTCCTTCTCCTCTTCCTCCTCCAACGTCAACCCGTTCTGTGTATTAGTGGAGAGCGTCAGCAGTGATGTACAGTCCGGAGGGAATGGCCGCTGCAAATTCAAAATAAAGAACAGAAAAGAACATGTTTGCCTGCTTAACTAATGCATACTTCAGCTAATTTAGTTGATGTCATCTTACTCACCTGTAGATGTTATCACCATTACGAAGGCAATCACAAAAAAGACTCCAAAATACACCTCCGACATTTCTGACGACATAATTCAGACCACAAACTTGAAAATAAAACAATGGATAAAGGGTTAGTTTACTCAAAATTGTAAATTCTGTCACCATTTACTCACCCTCAACTTGTTCATAACTTCCATTAAATTATTATTTAAATAGACATACAAAGTATTTTTTCTATTATAGAAGTCCATGCGGACCAGCCACTATTTACCAACATTATTCAAAATATCTTATTTTATGTTCAGACGAAAGAACTTCATGCAGGTTTAGAACACGTTGTGGGCGAGTAAATGATGACATACATAATTTTCTGTTTAAGGTGTACCAGGGGCGATTCTAGGATTTTCATTTTAGGGGGGCTCAGCCCCCAATGAGGGTATGATGTAAAAAAAAAAATAAAAAAAAAGGTTAGTTTATGGTCTAATGCTCATTATTAAGTAGTTTCATTCATTCATCCAGTAACATGCATATGGCACGGTTTTATAATCACTGAGGTACCGAATGTGAGGTAGTTAGGGGGGTTCGGGGGCATGCTCCCCCGAGAAAATTTTGATTTCTCTGATCTACATATGTGCATTTTAAGATGTTTTGAAGGCCAAAAAAATTGGATGACAATAGCTTTAAAACCATGTGCGGGCAGCTGTTTTTTTCTCACCTCATCAGCATCACACTCTTTTTCTCTTTGTTTTTATCTTGCTCTGTCTTTTCCCCTCCTAAAGCTGAGCTTTGACTGATACAGGCTTTTAATTTTTGTCTGTCAGTGAAGAAAGTAAACATAGGGTCAACTGATAGGTTGATTTATGAATCATTTTCTCAGACAAAGCTACCAGGAAAGCTAGGTAACTAAGTCCATCTACAATGAAATATAAATTATTTATTTTATTTTTTAAGCTTTTTAGCCTTTGTAATCAACAATACGGTTGGTTATTCATCAAGTCACCCCGTGAAAATCTATTTAATTTCAAATCATTTAACTAACCAGCTAAACGTGTATTAATGTAACTGTCTATTGGCAATATGATTAATCTGTTCTATATTTATTTCTATTTATTAAAAATAACAACATGAATTATCAATTTGCCACTTCTATAAATCAAGTGCTTAAAAGAAAAGCACAAATCCCTTTACTCTACTCTTACTCTAATATATGTAGGCTATACACTTCTACTGATTCATTATTACTTAATACAAAACTATATTTATTAATACAAAACCAAATAACTCCACATGATGTTTCTCTCTCAAGGCCATCTAGTGCTTTCAGACAATGATGTGTGTCTTTAATCATTTCTGTGCATGGCAGCATAATGTAATAACGAAATACAAAATAATATGTTTTAAAGTTTAAAAAGTAAATTAAAATAAATCATGATCGTTTTCTAAAGTATGTTTTCATGGGTGTTAATCGCTTCATTTTTGTTTTGTAGAAAAAAACAACTATCACACTGATAAGGGCTGAAGGTGAACGCAGCGAAACGTATTGGTATTGGAAGAGAAACCGAACCGTCCCGTGTTGCTCCCAATGCTCCAGTAACATTACATTATGTAAACTGCAATGCATAAATGACAAAGAACTGCACCGATGCAGATGTAATATCATAGCAATCTATCAATAAATGCACTCACGACACACCTCGCTCTGCTCGGCGCCCCTGCAGATTGAAAAATGCGCTAAATCCAAGCAGACTCAGATAAGGGGAGGAGCCGAAACTTGACGCAGCTTGCCGCCGTTTCAAATGAGTTTTTTTAAAGGGGACTGAAGCGATAAAAAATATATTAATCAAATATTTTTTAGGGGGGCTGGGCAGAAGTTAAAAAGGGCCTAGTGACGCCCCTGAGGTGTACTACGTTATCCCTTTAACTTAGTTTTACTCAGTATTTACGTTGTACATCTGCCAAAAAGTTGTGAAAGAGGAGACAGAACATACTGTAGCTAGCCTGACGTCGTCATCCTCAGATTCTAGTCAGAATGTGAGTCTGATACTGCTCCATTGAGCTTTGATTATGGGGCGTGTTTCAACCGAATCAGGAAAAAAAATGCCTCTGCACAGCAAAAACTCCAGTGTTAAATTAACACTCCTGGGAGTGTATATGAGTCCACACTCAAGAGTGTAAAGTGTTAAAATATGAGTGTTAAATTAACACTCAAGAGTGTTAAAGTTAATGAGCTAATTAAGTGATTAATTTAGTAATGATTGATCATTATTGAAGACACCTGATGTTAACAAGCCGAATCACTGAAGGAGAAAATCACAAATTGTAAGCCACCGTTATGGTGATGGGTGTTTGCTTTAGTCGGGCTCTTGACCCTTATACATTTACTTTAGATTTTGTTTGGCTGTTGTATCTTATAACTGCCAGATGAACAAAGATGAAAAAAGTGATCTGATGGTGTTGGTTATATTATGACAATCATCATTTGAAAATGATCACTGAACTCATTAAGATCCTTCTTTCTGACTTAGATTTATGTTGTTGATTACAGCACAACTGTGAATCTGCATAAATATCCAGAATTTTAGATATAATACAAAGGATTTCTTAAAAGTTTTTTTGAAAAAAAAATTTTTTTCTTTAGGCACACACAGATGTCAAGATTCAGTCTATGCATCTCAACAATGGTAATTAACAAGGTAAGCCATCTCAATAAATTTTGTTTTTCAGATCACAACATGATTATGTCAAAACATAACCAACAACATCAGATCACATTGTCTCTTTGTTCATCTGACTGTTATAAATCAATAACAGCAGACAAGCAAAATTTAAAGTAAACATATGTGACCCGATCTGGCGAAATGAGTCGGAAGTCGCAACGTTCCATTTTAAGATATGGGCCGTTTATGTGGAAAAACAATGAAATAATAGATTTTTTTATTTATTATTATTATTGCTAAATTTCAAAGAACAGACATTCAAAAATAATCTCCTAAAGTTTCGTAGTCCAGATAATTGAGAAAAGGTATTTAAATTACTATTAAAGTTTACAAAGCTTTACTAAATTCGCTGGAAATGAATATTGCCGGGAATCCCCTCAAACGTCTCTGCTTTCCAAATATGGTGTTACACGTTGTATAGAACCAATCATAAAGCTTAGAAATGTACACAAACGCTGATCATTTGTCAATGGGAAGCCCCGTTTCGACTGTCCGGCACGCGATTGGTCCAGCCATCCTCCTCAGACTCGTAGCGCTATGTGTAAACAAGCTAGCAGATCTCCTCAGAAAGATTAAATATTATTAATTTGAGAAATGTCGCTGTCAAAAGAGAGCAAAATCGCCAAAAAGTCGCCAAAAACGTTGAACTCACTGGAGGCTTCTAACCTAAGCTCTGCTGCTGGTCATCAAGAGTGGCTAAAGCTAGTCAGTGATTGTTTTGGATCTGGAGACGTGTCATCCTCTGATGACAGCGACAGCCCTGTGGTATTTATCGTGTATGGATGTGAATGAGTGCAATTATTCTGTGAGTGTATTTATCTGCAAGGAGAATCCATTACAATGTGTTTGATTTATTTAAACCCAATATTTAACTGTTGGTATCTCCGTTATGAATATGTTACACTGTTATTGTCATCTAGATTCTAGCCTACACAAAGATATGATTGCATAGGCTAACATTATTTGTTCTCTGTTTCCTTGTCTCTCTGCCTCTCTCTCTCTCTCTCTCTCTTCTCTCTCTCTCTCTCTCTCTCTCTCTCTCACACACACACACACACACACACACACACACACACACACACACACACACACACACACACACACACACACACACACACACACACACACAGACAGACAGACACACACACACACACACACACACACCCTCTCTCAAGCAAAACTGTAGCACCTCTGTTCAATCTTTCTGATTTTAGTAAATGTTTGTAAAAGTGCCTTTTAAATTATTTATTCAAATACATTTTTTAAAATAATTTGAGCTTCAGCCTGGCATAATAGCATATATTAATGTCTTTGGTCAAATTAAGCTGTACAATAAATAGTTAATCCCTTTAAATGCAATGGATTTTGAAAGATCAACAAAAAACAGGCAAAAAACTTTAAAAGCGATTTTCTCAGGTTTTCAATTGGAAAAAGAGGGCAGACGACCATAATTCAAATGTGTATATCTTTACAACCATTCAAGGTATGACTTTGACTAGGATATCAGTTGAAAGCTTATGGTCTCCTCTTTCCATTAATACCAAAATCTCAATTTTGAAGTTTGGGTCACTGTGACTCATTTTGCTGGATCAGGTCACATATAAGGGTCAAGAGCCCAACTAAAGCAAACACCCATCACCTTAATGGTAACTTACAATTAGTGATTTCCTCCTTCAGTGATTCTGCTTGTTAACATCAGGTGTCTTCAATAATGCTCAATCATCACTAAACTAATCACTTAATTATCTCACTAACTTTAACACTCTTGAGTGTTAATTTAACACTCATATTTTAACACTTTACACTTTTGAGTGTGGACTCATATACACTCCCAGGAGTGTTAATTTAACACTGGAGTTTTTGCTGTGTGCACTCAATTGGATAGACCTACAACCAATCAGAGCAACGGAGTAAGTTTTCATTCATGTTTCCGATCGACAAATGCCTTGATCGCGGTTCTCTGTTCCTCTTTTAAAATGAATGCGCTGTAGCGAATATGCCTCTGGGTAAATATGAATTAGCTCAAGAATATGGGGAATCTTGGAATATTAATATTTATGACTCATGGTCATAATTCATAAGTCGCATGTACATTTATTTTATCAATTATCCAGATTACCTCGTCCTGTAACTGGTCTGACCAACCTTTAACTCGGCCAGCGAGTAGATGTAAGGTCAGTACAGTTAAGAAGGGGTATTCACAAACTCCACTAAAGTTCAGGTTCTGGCCGCGAACATTAAACTTTATTGAGTTTATTAATTAAAACTACTGAATGTAGTCTAATATCGAGCTTGTAGCTTTATAGATCTTTTGTTTCATTGACTTTATAAAAGTGGGTTTTCAAACACAGAGACAGTTAAAAGTATAAATGGGTTTATTAATAAAATGGCACACACTAGAGATTATATAAACTACACACATAAACGTACGTAAAAATGCAAACAAACGAATAAACATTTAACCGAACAAAAACATAAACATAGCGTGATCAGAATGAAAATGGAATGAAAGAAAGAAAGATATAGAGGGAAGATAGAGGGTAACTTAAATCACAGACCTAAGACCTAGACACCTGGAACAGCTTTTATAGGAATCAATATACTTGCGAGATGTGGTACTCTTTCAGTGTGATGCTGAAAAGGGGACGCGCGTGCGCGTGTCCGGCTGGTTTGCGTCTAGCTTCTTCTTCTGGGTCGTTTCGAAAAACGATGTAAAGGCTCACTTGAATTTAACGTTACCGGAAAAGTTCAGATTCGTCTCCCGGGATGGGAGAGGCTGGAAATCTTAGTTGCAACGAACGGCAGCTACGACTCGAACATGTGTTGGTCCGAGGAGAAGGCCAGGGCCTCCTTCAGATGTTCCTTGGAGAAACGCTGCGCCGAGGAAGAGGGTCCAGAGAAGTTGGATGAGTTGAGTTGGAAGGGAGGAGAGAGAAGAGAGAGATGGGGGGGCTTCTGACGTTTTATCAGACCTCTGTTTACGCCCCCTCTTGGAACGACAGCGAATCAGATTGTCTTTTCTGAAGCGGGAAAATTCTCTTTGTGTGAAGAAGAAAACGCCTACTTTCACCATATGTCTTATGAGAGAAAGAATTCATATTTCTTCTTAAGATTGTACACCTGGAACAATACATCTTACTGTAATACTATGTGCGGGACTGGCTGAATTAAAACAGGACGGTCAGACAGATACCAAGAATTACAGGTAGATATTGGACACACATAACATTACGTTCATATGCCTCATTACACACAAATAAAGCTTGATTAAACACACAATAAAGGTGTCAGTGTTTCCGTTATGGCAAATGACGACACTTTGAGAAACATAGGAATACATATCAAACATTTAGTGGCTTGTTATGTGGAAGAATATCTGTTTCCAAAGTTCCAGAGTGTGTGTGTGTGTGTGTGTGTGTGTGTGTGTGTGTGTGTGTGTGTGTGTGTGTGTGTGTTCTGGAATGCCTTTGAGGCTTGGGTCGTAAAGTTTTATGGTCTGAGTTAGGGTTACAACAAGACACGACTGAGGAATTCCCTTCAATGAACATTTAGAATTCAAAACTATACTCTAGCAAACCAAACCTCTATCACACGTGCATATAGGAAGGTACACACATTATAAAGGAAAATAACAGATATTTCTCTTATTCTCAGTTATACACAAAAGGGTGTTTGTGTGTGTGTGCGGAATGCCATGAGGCCGTAAAGTTGGGGGATACGAGTCACATGGGCGCTGGTAAATGGGTCCTCGTGGGGCAATTATTAACCAGCAAGGACACAAGACGATGTGTCTTCCCATATGATCACTTAACGCGAGAAGCAGATGTCGTTGTGGCTACATTCCCCCTTTTTGTTAAACGAAATTCGGGATGGAATTCGTTGAACAACAAATAGGCACAACGAGTGTCAGGGCGTTGTCGGTGACCGTGGAGATGCACATCACCGTGCTAGACTTCTCTGAGTGTGAGTCCTGCCTTGGCAGTCAGGAGTCGGGGGTGTTCTCTCTCCATGCGATGTCGGGATCGGACCTGGTGAGGTCCGATGGTGGCTGCTTTCTCGCGAACCACTGCGGCCTGCATCCTGTTAGAGGCGATAGGGAGAGAGAGAGAGAGAAGGAGAAAAAAAAAAATTCCAGCGATGGAGGTCCTTAGTTGGTTTAGGACAGTCTTTTTGGTTCGCTGAGGTTGGTATGCCACATGCTTTGATGTCCCATGCATGGCTTTTTGGCACATGTGGCGTCATTGTTACGCCTGCCCCCCCCCCTTGTGCTTTGTGGCTTTACGAGCTGTGGCGCTGTGATGGCAACAGGTGCACAATGCGTATTGAAGTCTTGTGAACGCAACATGTGCGTGGTGGCAGACAGCTGTCTGAGGCACTGGTTGTCAGTGAGCTCGGATGGCCTGTGAGGGTGGTGGAGGGGTAAGTGGTGGCATAGGAAAAGTCTGTTCATCAGAGGCCCGCATGACTTTCTTTGTACACAGCGGAGGTAGCGTTTTAGCGGCTCTGAGGCGTGCAGTGTAGTTGGTAAAGTTCGTTTGTGCTGTGTAATCACTGCAATGGTTAGGGTGGGTGGATGGGTTGTCTGTATGTGGCGCAGACATTGGTTTGGTTACTCAACTGCAGGTCAGTCAGGACCTTGAAGCAGTAGGTGTCAGTGTTCGTTTTCTGTGTCTGTGTCAGACGTGGCTGCACTGTCTTCATCTGTGATGTAAGAAGACTCTGCCTCACCAGTGTTCTGGAGAGAGTGGTTACAGGTTCGACGGTCTGGGCTTGGAGTTCTGGACGGCGGGTGATGCTGGTTCCAGAATCTTTCTGAGCGGTCGGTCCGACGCTTTGGACGGGCACCGTCACAGTCGTGCCGCCACCTGCTGTCTGGTTCTGAGCGGTGCTCAGAGACGGAGTGAATTGTGTGTGTCTTTACCGTCTTTTCATCCATGGCCCTTTGCTTGGTGTAAGCCTTGTGGGCTAAGTCTCTGAGTTCTCGAGTAGACATGGTTCGTGGGCAGACGAGCACGCCGAGATGTTTACTCACGGTGCTATGCAGGTTCCGCAGAAACAAAGTTCTAAAGGTTATATCTTCTTCCATATCTGGTGTGTTGGTTGCTCCGAAGAACGTTTGTCGGAGTCGGTCATAATAGGAGTGTGGGTGTTCAAGTCGGGCCTGTTTCACGTCGAGGGCCGTGATAAACCCTTGGTCTGATTCTGGGTCAGAGAATTCGCGGATCAACGCTTGTCGCAGTTGCTTGTAATCTGCTTTGACAGGCTGTGGTTGGCGATCCAGAAAACTACGCACCTCTCTGCTTGAGGTGATTCTTACCAGGTACAATTTGTCCCAAGCTGTCGCGTTGGCGACAGTTTGCAGGTGAAAGTCAATGTCTTGAAGGTACGCATGAACACTGCAGTCTCCGGCAAACGTAGGAATGTTTCTGGCCATCTTGTTGAGGTTTGTTGGACGAGAGCTGTTGCTGGGGGCCCAATCCGTCTGGAGAGGATTCTGACCCTTTACAGCTCTTGGTGTTTGGCTGACAGGCGTGGTGTTGTGCAGTGGGCTTTCGCCCCCCTTTTCAGCTCTGGGTGTGTGGCTGAAAGGCGCAGACTCGCTGGAAGGGGGAAATGGTGTGAGATGTTCTTCCCCTTCCCGGTCGCGGTTGAAACTGTAAGCATGTCTCAGTTCTCTGTGAACCATGTCTAGTTCGTCTTCGAGATCGTGTCTCTGCTGAATGAGCTGATGGATTTTAGTCTCTGCTCTCTCAAGGAGAGCTTCAGCCCGTTGGAGCCTTTCGTTGAGTTCCTTCCGGGTGTTTTCCTCCGACTGCTGTCTTTGATCTGTGTGCAGACGAAGATCGTCCAGGGCTCTTTGAAGTCTTTCAACTTCCTGTTGTAGCGTTGTGTCCGTCTCGTCCTCTTCCTCGGTCAGGAAGATTAGCTGGTCTAGCCGACTCTGTGTGTGGGCTCGGTCCTTCCGGGCTTCTGTGGCCTGGAGCTGTAGTGCGGCTGCCTTCTGTTCCATATCGAGGCTGAGCCTTTCGCTGGCCCAGGCCTTGGTGACGAGGTTGAGTGCGATTTTCCGAAGATTTTGGCCAGCTGCTCGTGGTCGTACTTCTGGGTTAGCTCGACATCTCTGCTTACTGTGGTGAGAGAAGC
Source organism: Leuciscus leuciscus (assembly GCF_965113295.1). Taxonomy (NCBI): domain Eukaryota; kingdom Metazoa; phylum Chordata; class Actinopteri; order Cypriniformes; family Leuciscidae; genus Leuciscus; species Leuciscus leuciscus. Next base: position 28,753,210 of record NC_138725.1, on the reverse strand, counting down.
ACAGCACACACAAAAAGAGACACAATGCAAGTTTGTTTTAGGGTTAATGAGCTATACTCATACGGGCTATGCCGTTTATGAGAATTTCGGGGCTAACTGATGCCGACAGTTAGCTGAGCCAATTTCGTGGGTATGGATGAAACCCACAATAGAAATTTGGACAGGCGGTAGCCTGGGGGGGTCGTCTAGCGACGCCCGCTTTGATCGTCACTCTATTATTCAGCTTTTCCTGGGGTCTCTCTTAGGTTCTGTGTCTAAGTGAAATGAAAGAAACAAATCACAACAGAGTGGAGAAATAGACAAGGTTGAAGGTAGGGAAGATCAGAGGGAAACACAACACAAGGAAGTGAATTGGTCTGCAATGAAATGTCGCAAACAATAACACGGGGAGCGTTATTTAAGGAAAATAAATCAAATAAGATAAAATAAAATAAAATAAAGAGGCCTAAGCCTTATTAACACTGCGAGAGTTCCTGATCGGGCCAGGAGATGCGTGGGTTATCGGGACAGGACCTCGAAAGAAGGTGTGTCTTAGAGAGAGAAAGGTGGGTCTAAGCACTTAAAATACCCCGAAGGAATAGCTAGTATTCTGTGGTTCATAATAAGTGGATGGGTTCTATCAAATTTTTGTTTACCTGGGGTGAATAGAGGTCATCCAGGCGGAAACCAGCGGGCGCGGTCAGACCCTCCGACGGTTCCAACACCAGACAGAGCGCAGTGTCAGTAACGCCGGACAGATGATCCCCGCCCACTGGAAACCACCAGGGATGACTTTCGGATCACCACAGTGCACTGACTGAGTCCTGCCAATAGATACACAATGAGGGATTAAAATGTTAGACTTAAAGTAAATTAAGGCTTTCTGGTTTCATCAAATTGAGTAAATATGTATGCAGGAGTCAGAGGCAAAGGCTTTACTAAAATAATGATACAACAAAAAGGAAATTACGATAATTGGTTGTAATTATCAGAATAACCCCCCCCCCCCCCCCCTTTGGAGAGACTGGAGAAAGAGGGAAGAGAAAAATAATTACTCAACAATGGTAATTAACAAGGTAAGCCATCTCAATAAATTTTGTTTTTCAGATCACAACATGATTATGTCAAAACATAACCAACAACATCAGATCACATTGTCTCTTTGTTCATCTGACTGTTATAAATCAATAACAGCAGACAAGCAAAATTTAAAGTAAACATATGTGACCCGATCTGGCGAAATGAGTCGGAAGTCGCAACGTTCCATTTTAAGATATGGGCCGTTTATGTGGAAAAACAATGAAATAATAGATTTTTTTATTTATTATTATTATTGCTAAATTTCAAAGAACAGACATTCAAAAATAATCTCCTAAAGTTTCGTAGTCCAGATAATTGAGAAAAGGTATTTAAATTACTATTAAAGTTTACAAAGCTTTACTAAATTCGCTGGAAATGAATATTGCTTTTCTCAACTCCTCTCGTCACCTCAGAGCATTTCCCGGGAATCCCCTCAAACGTCTCTGCTTTCCAAATATGGTGTTACACGTTGTATAGAACCAATCATAAAGCTTAGAAATGTACACAAACGCTGATCATTTGTCAATGGGAAGCCCCGTTTCGACTGTCCGGCACGCGATTGGTCCAGCCATCCTCCTCAGACTCGTAGCGCTATGTGTAAACAAGCTAGCAGATCTCCTCAGAAAGATTAAATATTATTAATTTGAGAAATGTCGCTGTCAAAAGAGAGCAAAATCGCCAAAAAGTCGCCAAAAACGTTGAACTCACTGGAGGCTTCTAACCTAAGCTCTGCTGCTGGTCATCAAGAGTGGCTAAAGCTAGTCAGTGATTGTTTTGGATCTGGAGACGTGTCATCCTCTGATGACAGCGACAGCCCTGTGGTATTTATCGTGTATGGATGTGAATGAGTGCAATTATTCTGTGAGTGTATTTATCTGCAAGGAGAATCCATTACAATGTGTTTGATTTATTTAAACCCAATATTTAACTGTTGGTATCTCCGTTATGAATATGTTACACTGTTATTGTCATCTAGATTCTAGCCTACACAAAGATATGATTGCATAGGCTAACATTATTTGTTCTCTGTTTCCTTGTCTCTCTGCCTCTCTCTCTCTCTCTCTCTCTCTCTCTCTCTCTCTCTCTCTCTCTCTCACACACACACACACACACACACACACACACACACACACACACACACACACACACACACACACACACACACACACACACACACACACACACACACACACACACACACACACACACACACACACACAGACACACACACACACACACACACACACCCTCTCTCAAGCAAAACTGTAGCACCTCTGTTCAATCTTTCTGATTTTAGTAAATGTTTGTAAAAGTGCCTTTTAAATTATTTATTCAAATACATTTTTTAAAATAATTTGAGCTTCAGCCTGGCATAATAGCATATATTAATGTCTTTGGTCAAATTAAGCTGTACAATAAATAGTTCATCCCTTTAAATGCAATGGATTTTGAAAGATCAACAAAAAACAGGCAAAAAACTTTAAAAGCGATTTTCTCAGGTTTTCAATTGGAAAAAGAGGGCAGACGACCATAATTCAAATGTGTATATCTTTACAACCATTCAAGGTATGACTTTGACTAGGATATCAGTTGAAAGCTTATGGTCTCCTCTTTCCATTAATACCAAAATCTCAATTTTGAAGTTTGGGTCACTGTGACTCATTTTGCTGGATCAGGTCACATATAAGGGTCAAGAGCCCAACTAAAGCAAACACCCATCACCTTAATGGTAACTTACAATTAGTGATTTCCTCCTTCAGTGATTCTGCTTGTTAACATCAGGTGTCTTCAATAATGCTCAATCATCACTAAACTAATCACTTAATTATCTCACTAACTTTAACACTCTTGAGTGTTAATTTAACACTCATATTTTAACACTTTACACTTTTGAGTGTGGACTCATATACACTCCCAGGAGTGTTAATTTAACACTGGAGTTTTTGCTGTGTGCACTCAATTGGATAGACCTACAACCAATCAGAGCAACGGAGTAAGTTTTCATTCATGTTTCCGATCGACAAATGCCTTGATCGCGGTTCTCTGTTCCTCTTTTAAAATGAATGCGCTGTAGCGAATATGCCTCTGGGTAAATATGAATTAGCTCAAGAATATGGGGAATCTTGGAATATTAATATTTATGACTCATGGTCATAATTCATAAGTCGCATGTACATTTATTTTATCAATTATCCAGATTACCTCGTCCTGTAACTGGTCTGACCAACCTTTAACTCGGCCAGCGAGTAGATGTAAGGTCAGTACAGTTAAGAAGGGGTATTCACAAACTCCACTAAAGTTCAGGTTCTGGCCGCGAACATTAAACTTTATTGAGTTTATTAATTAAAACTACTGAATGTAGTCTAATATCGAGCTTGTAGCTTTATAGATCTTTTGTTTCATTGACTTTATAAAAGTGGGTTTTCAAACACAGAGACAGTTAAAAGTATAAATGGGTTTATTAATAAAATGGCACACACTAGAGATTATATAAACTACACACATAAACGTACGTAAAAATGCAAACAAACGAATAAACATTTAACCGAACAAAAACATAAACATAGCGTGATCAGAATGAAAATGGAATGAAAGAAAGAAAGATATAGAGGGAAGATAGAGGGTAACTTAAATCACAGACCTAAGACCTAGACACCTGGAACAGCTTTTATAGGAATCAATATACTTGCGAGATGTGGTACTCTTTCAGTGTGATGCTGAAAAGGGGACGCGCGTGCGCGTGTCCGGCTGGTTTGCGTCTAGCTTCTTCTTCTGGGTCGTTTCGAAAAACGATGTAAAGGCTCACTTGAATTTAACGTTACCGGAAAAGTTCAGATTCGTCTCCCGGGATGGGAGAGGCTGGAAATCTTAGTTGCAACGAACGGCAGCTACGACTCGAACATGTGTTGGTCCGAGGAGAAGGCCAGGGCCTCCTTCAGATGTTCCTTGGAGAAACGCTGCGCCGAGGAAGAGGGTCCAGAGAAGTTGGATGAGTTGAGTTGGAAGGGAGGAGAGAGAAGAGAGAGATGGGGGGGCTTCTGACGTTTTATCAGACCTCTGTTTACGCCCCCTCTTGGAACGACAGCGAATCAGATTGTCTTTTCTGAAGCGGGAAAATTCTCTTTGTGTGAAGAAGAAAACGCCTACTTTCACCATATGTCTTATGAGAGAAAGAATTCATATTTCTTCTTAAGATTGTACACCTGGAACAATACATCTTACTGTAATACTATGTGCGGGACTGGCTGAATTAAAACAGGACGGTCAGACAGATACCAAGAATTACAGGTAGATATTGGACACACATAACATTACGTTCATATGCCTCATTACACACAAATAAAGCTTGATTAAACACACAATAAAGGTGTCAGTGTTTCCGTTATGGCAAATGACGACACTTTGAGAAACATAGGAATACATATCAAACATTTAGTGGCTTGTTATGTGGAAGAATATCTGTTTCCAAAGTTCCAGAGTGTGTGTGTGTGTGTGTGTGTGTGTGTGTGTGTGTGTGTGTGTGTGTTCTGGAATGCCTTTGAGGCTTGGGTCGTAAAGTTTTATGGTCTGAGTTAGGGTTACAACAAGACACGACTGAGGAATTCCCTTCAATGAACATTTAGAATTCAAAACTATACTCTAGCAAACCAAACCTCTATCACACGTGCATATAGGAAGGTACACACATTATAAAGGAAAATAACAGATATTTCTCTTATTCTCAGTTATACACAAAAGGGTGTTTGTGTGTGTGTGCGGAATGCCATGAGGCCGTAAAGTTGGGGGATACGAGTCACATGGGCGCTGGTAAATGGGTCCTCGTGGGGCAATTATTAACCAGCAAGGACACAAGACGATGTGTCTTCCCATATGATCACTTAACGCGAGAAGCAGATGTCGTTGTGGCTACATTCCCCCTTTTTGTTAAACGAAATTCGGGATGGAATTCGTTGAACAACAAATAGGCACAACGAGTGTCAGGGCGTTGTCGGTGACCGTGGAGATGCACATCACCGTGCTAGACTTCTCTGAGTGTGAGTCCTGCCTTGGCAGTCAGGAGTCGGGGGTGTTCTCTCTCCATGCGATGTCGGGATCGGACCTGGTGAGGTCCGATGGTGGCTGCTTTCTCGCGAACCACTGCGGCCTGCATCCTGTTAGAGGCGATAGGGAGAGAGAGAGAGAGAAGGAGAAAAAAAAAAATTCCAGCGATGGAGGTCCTTAGTTGGTTTAGGACAGTCTTTTTGGTTCGCTGAGGTTGGTATGCCACATGCTTTGATGTCCCATGCATGGCTTTTTGGCACATGTGGCGTCATTGTTACGCCTGCCCCCCCCCCTTGTGCTTTGTGGCTTTACGAGCTGTGGCGCTGTGATGGCAACAGGTGCACAATGCGTATTGAAGTCTTGTGAACGCAACATGTGCGTGGTGGCAGACAGCTGTCTGAGGCACTGGTTGTCAGTGAGCTCGGATGGCCTGTGAGGGTGGTGGAGGGGTAAGTGGTGGCATAGGAAAAGTCTGTTCATCAGAGGCCCGCATGACTTTCTTTGTACACAGCGGAGGTAGCGTTTTAGCGGCTCTGAGGCGTGCAGTGTAGTTGGTAAAGTTCGTTTGTGCTGTGTAATCACTGCAATGGTTAGGGTGGGTGGATGGGTTGTCTGTATGTGGCGCAGACATTGGTTTGGTTACTCAACTGCAGGTCAGTCAGGACCTTGAAGCAGTAGGTGTCAGTGTTCGTTTTCTGTGTCTGTGTCAGACGTGGCTGCACTGTCTTCATCTGTGATGTAAGAAGACTCTGCCTCACCAGTGTTCTGGAGAGAGTGGTTACAGGTTCGACGGTCTGGGCTTGGAGTTCTGGACGGCGGGTGATGCTGGTTCCAGAATCTTTCTGAGCGGTCGGTCCGACGCTTTGGACGGGCACCGTCACAGTCGTGCCGCCACCTGCTGTCTGGTTCTGAGCGGTGCTCAGAGACGGAGTGAATTGTGTGTGTCTTTACCGTCTTTTCATCCATGGCCCTTTGCTTGGTGTAAGCCTTGTGGGCTAAGTCTCTGAGTTCTCGAGTAGACATGGTTCGTGGGCAGACGAGCACGCCGAGATGTTTACTCACGGTGCTATGCAGGTTCCGCAGAAACAAAGTTCTAAAGGTTATATCTTCTTCCATATCTGGTGTGTTGGTTGCTCCGAAGAACGTTTGTCGGAGTCGGTCATAATAGGAGTGTGGGTGTTCAAGTCGGGCCTGTTTCACGTCGAGGGCCGTGATAAACCCTTGGTCTGATTCTGGGTCAGAGAATTCGCGGATCAACGCTTGTCGCAGTTGCTTGTAATCTGCTTTGACAGGCTGTGGTTGGCGATCCAGAAAACTACGCACCTCTCTGCTTGAGGTGATTCTTACCAGGTACAATTTGTCCCAAGCTGTCGCGTTGGCGACAGTTTGCAGGTGAAAGTCAATGTCTTGAAGGTACGCATGAACACTGCAGTCTCCGGCAAACGTAGGAATGTTTCTGGCCATCTTGTTGAGGTTTGTTGGACGAGAGCTGTTGCTGGGGGCCCAATCCGTCTGGAGAGGATTCTGACCCTTTACAGCTCTTGGTGTTTGGCTGACAGGCGTGGTGTTGTGCAGTGGGCTTTCGCCCCCCTTTTCAGCTCTGGGTGTGTGGCTGAAAGGCGCAGACTCGCTGGAAGGGGGAAATGGTGTGAGATGTTCTTCCCCTTCCCGGTCGCGGTTGAAACTGTAAGCATGTCTCAGTTCTCTGTGAACCATGTCTAGTTCGTCTTCGAGATCGTGTCTCTGCTGAATGAGCTGATGGATTTTAGTCTCTGCTCTCTCAAGGAGAGCTTCAGCCCGTTGGAGCCTTTCGTTGAGTTCCTTCCGGGTGTTTTCCTCCGACTGCTGTCTTTGATCTGTGTGCAGACGAAGATCGTCCAGGGCTCTTTGAAGTCTTTCAACTTCCTGTTGTAGCGTTGTGTCCGTCTCGTCCTCTTCCTCGGTCAGGAAGATTAGCTGGTCTAGCCGACTCTGTGTGTGGGCTCGGTCCTTCCGGGCTTCTGTGGCCTGGAGCTGTAGTGCGGCTGCCTTCTGTTCCATATCGAGGCTGAGCCTTTCGCTGGCCCAGGCCTTGGTGACGAGGTTGAGTGCGATTTTCCGAAGATTTTGGCCAGCTGCTCGTGGTCGTACTTCTGGGTTAGCTCGACATCTCTGCTTACTGTGGTGAGAGAAGCACAGCACACACAAAAAGAGACACAATGCAAGTTTGTTTTAGGGTTAATGAGCTATACTCATACGGGCTATGCCGTTTATGAGAATTTCGGGGCTAACTGATGCCGACAGTTAGCTGAGCCAATTTCGTGGGTATGGATGAAACCCACAATAGAAATTTGGACAGGCGGTAGCCTGGGGGGGTCGTCTAGCGACGCCCGCTTTGATCGTCACTCTATTATTCAGCTTTTCCTGGGGTCTCTCTTAGGTTCTGTGTCTAAGTGAAATGAAAGAAACAAATCACAACAGAGTGGAGAAATAGACAAGGTTGAAGGTAGGGAAGATCAGAGGGAAACACAACACAAGGAAGTGAATTGGTCTGCAATGAAATGTCGCAAACAATAACACGGGGAGCGTTATTTAAGGAAAATAAATCAAATAAGATAAAATAAAATAAAATAAAGAGGCCTAAGCCTTATTAACACTGCGAGAGTTCCTGATCGGGCCAGGAGATGCGTGGGTTATCGGGACAGGACCTCGAAAGAAGGTGTGTCTTAGAGAGAGAAAGGTGGGTCTAAGCACTTAAAATACCCCGAAGGAATAGCTAGTATTCTGTGGTTCATAATAAGTGGATGGGTTCTATCAAATTTTTGTTTACCTGGGGTGAATAGAGGTCATCCAGGCGGAAACCAGCGGGCGCGGTCAGACCCTCCGACGGTTCCAACACCAGACAGAGCGCAGTGTCAGTAACGCCGGACAGATGATCCCCGCCCACTGGAAACCACCAGGGATGACTTTCGGATCACCACAGTGCACTGACTGAGTCCTGCCAATAGATACACAATGAGGGATTAAAATGTTAGACTTAAAGTAAATTAAGGCTTTCTGGTTTCATCAAATTGAGTAAATATGTATGCAGGAGTCAGAGGCAAAGGCTTTACTAAAATAATGATACAACAAAAAGGAAATTACGATAATTGGTTGTAATTATCAGAATAACCCCCCCCCCCTTTGGAGAGACTGGAGAAAGAGGGAAGAGAAAAATAATTATCAATGAAATAAAATTTGAATAAACAACACAGGTTTGAGACGCAGGCAGAGGAAAAGGCCCCGGCAGTGGGTTTGTGCCCCAAGGTGAGGGCCGCGTTTCCTCTCAGTGGTCCACCTGGTTGAATAGACACAATTTGAACAATGCAAACTTGTTTAAATTAAAATTCAAACAAGCATGCAAGGAGAGGTCCAAAATAAAATAAAAATAAAAATAAGGAAGGAAAGAAAATTAGAATGATGACAGTGATGTATCAATACTAAAATTAATTAAACTGAAATTCAGAATGACTTCCCATAATCCTTACAATAACATTGAAGTTATCAGTATTGATTATAAAAATAATCAAACGAAAAGGGTGGCAATGAGACACTTCAATTGCAGACTGGGGGTTAAACAGATATTGATAAGTCGACCCAAGATCGCCACACGGTGGCGTGCTTCTTCCTAGGTGGACCTATCAATGAACTGAGTGAATCAAATCTAAGTTTTTAATTCGAAAAGTTTTCCTTTTTTTTTTTTCGAACTTAACTTAAAGTGTGACCGTCAAAACAGAAAAAGGAATTGTCTGACTCCAAATAATATCAGCATAAGCTAAGCTTGAATGCAGTTAAGTATTTGAGAGAGAAAAATGAATGCAGAGAGAAAAAGAAATTGAAAGCAGGCATTATCTTAGAACGCCACGAGATGGCGTAGTTGCGCTCGCGCAGGCTGACGTCAGTGGGAGGCGACGCTCACGCAGGATGACGTCGGTTGGGGGCGCGTAATTTGAGAACTGCCCCAGACTTGAGAACTGCCCTCTAGTGTCGGTCAGTGGCGTAATTCAGCAGATTTTTTTTTGGAATCACGTGGTGTTTTGCGCTTCTGTTGCATGCGGAAGACTGACGCGAGTTTCACAACATGTGACTAACAGGAATTACACATTATGCATTACACATTGAGACGGTTTTAGAATAAGAACAGGGATTATCATCTTTTCTTAATTCATAAAACTGGTCTCCAATTTACACATTATATATTATACACATGAGACGGTTTAAAGAAGGAGAACAGGGATTATCATCCGTTTTCTTAATTCATAAAACTGGCCTCCAATTACATATTATACATGGTTTACAATAACAACAGGTATTAAAACTTCGTGTTTTAATCACTAGAAACTGTGAGCAAACAGGCATTGAACATCTATTTACTTAAGCTGTGAGCACACCAGGCATCAGAACAGCTGTGAGCAGGACTTATCATCTGCTCATCTCCCATAAGCATTAATCAACATAGCACTTTTATGATTTTTGCGTAGGTTTACGAAATTGGATCGCGAGGCCAATTTCTGACCAGGAGTTTATCGTTAACGTATTAATAAGGCCTATTACGACTGAAAAACTATCAGATTTACGTCTTCGTCCTAAAAGAGATCCTTCGTCTTCATTTAGTCGGTTTAAATCATGTTACATGTATCAACTGCAAAGAGTTTTGTTTCGTCTTTACAGAGACAGATGTAATGTCATGAACTGCAGTTTTAGCAGAGCTGGGCTGGCTTTGTGCCCGCCATCAGCTGGGTGAGTTCGCCTTGGCGACTTATCTCACAATTCAAAACGCGCGTATAGCCTACAATTATTAATACCAATAATACACATTCAACTGAAACTGAATTTGCCCACAAAACTGAAGTTTGAAACTGCTCGAAATATCTCCACCAAAATGTAACGAATATGCCTCTGGGTAAATATGAATTAGCTCAAGAATATGGGGAATCTTGGAATATTAATATTTATGACTCATGGTCATAATTCATAAGTCGCATGTACATTTATTTTATCAATTATCCAGATTACCTCGTCCTGTAACTGGTCTGACCAACCTTTAACTCGGCCAGCGAGTAGATGTAAGGTCAGTACAGTTAAGAAGGGGTATTCACAAACTCCACTAAAGTTCAGGTTCTGGCCGCGAACATTAAACTTTATTGAGTTTATTAATTAAAACTACTGAATGTAGTCTAATATCGAGCTTGTAGCTTTATAGATCTTTTGTTTCATTGACTTTATAAAAGTGGGTTTTCAAACACAGAGACAGTTAAAAGTATAAATGGGTTTATTAATAAAATGGCACACACTAGAGATTATATAAACTACACACATAAACGTACGTAAAAATGCAAACAAACGAATAAACATTTAACCGAACAAAAACATAAACATAGCGTGATCAGAATGAAAATGGAATGAAAGAAAGAAAGATATAGAGGGAAGATAGAGGGTAACTTAAATCACAGACCTAAGACCTAGACACCTGGAACAGCTTTTATAGGAATCAATATACTTGCGAGATGTGGTACTCTTTCAGTGTGATGCTGAAAAGGGGACGCGCGTGCGCGTGTCCGGCTGGTTTGCGTCTAGCTTCTTCTTCTGGGTCGTTTCGAAAAACGATGTAAAGGCTCACTTGAATTTAACGTTACCGGAAAAGTTCAGATTCGTCTCCCGGGATGGGAGAGGCTGGAAATCTTAGTTGCAACGAACGGCAGCTACGACTCGAACATGTGTTGGTCCGAGGAGAAGGCCAGGGCCTCCTTCAGATGTTCCTTGGAGAAACGCTGCGCCGAGGAAGAGGGTCCAGAGAAGTTGGATGAGTTGAGTTGGAAGGGAGGAGAGAGAAGAGAGAGATGGGGGGGCTTCTGACGTTTTATCAGACCTCTGTTTACGCCCCCTCTTGGAACGACAGCGAATCAGATTGTCTTTTCTGAAGCGGGAAAATTCTCTTTGTGTGAAGAAGAAAACGCCTACTTTCACCATATGTCTTATGAGAGAAAGAATTCATATTTCTTCTTAAGATTGTACACCTGGAACAATACATCTTACTGTAATACTATGTGCGGGACTGGCTGAATTAAAACAGGACGGTCAGACAGATACCAAGAATTACAGGTAGATATTGGACACACATAACATTACGTTCATATGCCTCATTACACACAAATAAAGCTTGATTAAACACACAATAGCACTAGTGCGCATGTTTGAGGTATAGACGTGTTTGTTTAGGGCTCCTCTCTGAGGCCTCTATAAAGTTATTATTTTGCCGTGTTTTATTCTGTTTTGAGCTATTATAGTGTGTTTACATTTTTCCCTCAAGTAAACTCGTGTTGTGACTCGATAATGCCGAAGCCGAGTACCTCTAAAGTTAAGAACGCTGATGACCAAGTCACCGCAGCTACTGCTAAAGCTAACAGCTCACCCGACAAAGCTGAGAAATTACCGGACACTGCTTACGCTATGTGTAAGGAGATCTGCAAAGAGATGTCCGAGTCCATATTGCGGGGAGTAAACGCCCGTTTTGATGCTTTTGAGCTCAATTTTCAGAAACTTGTGACATCGCAGTCTGAGCTGCAGGCCCGGGTGGCTAACCAAGAGTTGGCTATTACTGACTTTGAGGCGCGAATAACCGTGTTGGAAACCAAGTACTCAGAGCTGTCTCAGCAAAACAATCAGCTCCGCGCTAAAGTTCTAGACCTTGAGGCTCGGTCTCGAAGGCACAACATTAAGATTGTGGGGATACAAGAGGGCGAAGAGGATGGTAAACCCACCGAATTTGTCTCCAGGCTGATTCCTCAACTGCTCGGGGAAGAGCATTTCCCTCACCCGGTTAAAGTGGATCGAGCACATCGTTCTCTCCAGCCTAAGCCTGCAGCTGGTGAGAAGCCGCGTACTATCTTGGCGCGCATCCATCATTTCCAAGTGAAGGAGCTGATTCTGCGTCGCGGGAGAATGCAACCATTAGAATACAAGGGTAAAAGGGTGCTGATCTTTCCCGATTATACCGCCGAGGTGATGTCGCAACGGAACGCCTTTCGGGACGTAATGCAAGCCCTGCGCAAAAAAGGAATTAAGTTTACATTGCGGTACCCGGCTAGGCTGCAGATTCACCAGCATGGAGAGAGGCCGCCAACAGTCTTTGATGATCCGGAGAAGGCAGCGCGATTCGTGGAAAAATGTGGTGAGAATTCCGGAGAGTAGACTCGAGTATGGTCGATTGCAATTTCCTTGTGCTGTTGCGTACTTGAGACTGACAGCTAACGTTAGTAGAGTCGCTCCCACAGCGGATGAGTCGCTGTGAGCGTACAATGCACTAAACTAAACTCATGACTAAACAATTACGATTGTGCTGCGTGCCCAATCTGTTATATGGTTTGTTCTCTTAACGGTTTTATGAATGCTTAATTTCAGTTTTGGGGGTAACTTAGTACTACTTTCAGCCCTTTTTTTTTTTGATGAAAAATAAATAAATAATTCTGTACCTCCTTTCTAATTTTTTATTATTATTTTTTTAATTTAATTAATTCATTTTATGTATTGATATTTACCCATTTGTTTATTTTAATTTCCACTTTTTTATTTGTTTGTTTGTTTTTCATTAAAAAAAAAAAAAAAAAATTATTTTTTTTTTTTATTTTTTTTTTTAAACATTTTTTTTATATATATATATATATATTTTTTTTGCGGCAATATTCTGTTTGTGATCACATAATTGAGGCCTTGGGGAGGTGTTCTTTTTTCTCCGGAGGTGTTGTTTTTTGATAACTGCCCGGCAGCTCCTTTTTGGATGGAACTGGGAATTTTGTGTCTGGTTCGGGTAGACACGAAGGCGGGTGGGGTAAGTTGGGGGTTGTTGTTCTTTCTGGCTCGGACTTGTTTATTTTTGGTTAGTCTTTTACAATGTATTCTTCAGATGCTGCTAGTCATGTTATGTTTTCAAAGGTGGATGCCCATTCTAAGATTAAATTTTTTTTTCTTTGAGTATGCCTAGGCACTCTGATAAGGCATTGATTGGGGGGAAAAACGTGACATTGGTCTCTTGGAACGTTAAGGGGCTTGGACATGCTATAAAAAGAGAAAAAGTATTTAGACACCTTAAATCATTATCAGCGGATGTGATTTTTCTGCAAGAGACCCATATTAAAACGACAGAGCAGCGTAGATTAAGGTGCAGTTGGATATCACAGGTCTATCAATCACCGTTCACTTCCCATGCTCGTGGGGTGGCCATTCTTTTTAGGAAAAGCATTCCATTTAAACTTTCCTCTATGGTCACTGATCCTTACGGCAGATATATTATTGTATCTGGAACCATAAACTCGTTCCCTCTGACTTTTTTAAACATCTATGGTCCAAACACTGACGACCCTAATTTTTTCAAGAAGGTTTTTGACTTAATCCCTGATGGGAGTAATTCCAATATAATAATCGGGGGAGATCTGAATTGTTATTTAGACCCTTACTTGGATAGACTATCCACTCGCCCTCCCCCCGGAATTGCGTCCGTACAGGTTTTAAACAACCTGCTTAAATGCAGGAATTTGGTGGACATTTGGAGAGTTCAGCACCCTGCTGATAGGGACTATTCTTACTACTCTCATGTCCACAAATCGTATAGTAGAATAGATTATTTTTTGGTTGATTCCCAGTTAATTTCGCAGGTTATTGATACCAAATACCACAGTATATTGATATCTGATCACAGTCCCCTGACCATGTCTGTTGACTTCTCTCTTCCTAAGCGGTCTTATTCCTGGCGTTTTAATCCATCTCTGCTTACTGATGGTAAATTTGTAGAATATATTAATGTCAAGCTGAAAGATTTTAAAGAGTTTAACGATAATGGGGAGGTGTCAGATTCTACTCTTTGGGAGACTTTAAAAGTGGTTATACGTGGGCATATAATTTCTTATGAATCTGCTTCTAAAAAGGAAAAAGATAGGCGGCTTTTAGAGATACAAACTATTCTTCCTATGCTTGAATTGGCATATCAGAAGTCAAAATCATCTGACGATTATAACAAAATAATGAAGCTTAAGTATGAGTACAGCGGCATTCTTGGTGGTCAAATAAATAACCTTTTCTTGAAAATGAGGCAGAGACACTTTGAAACAGGGGATAAGCCTGATAGGCTCTTGGCGCGACAGCTCAAAGGGATTCAGGCTTCCAGGTCGATTTATAGCATCAAGTCTAAAGAGGGAATCCTGTTAACTAACCCCAAGGACATTAATGCTCGCTTTAAGGATTTTTACAATCAACTTTATACTTCTGATAATATAGCCACTCATTCTGATCTAACGGATTTTTTCGACTCTCTTGAAATTCCTAAGCTTGACGACGATGCTAGGGCCGACTTGGATTCTGACTTTACTTTGGAGGAGATAATCAATGCTGTGAAGTCATTTCCAAATGGGAAGGCGGCTGGGCCAGATGGATTCTGTGCTGAATTTTTAAAACGATTTTGTGATATCCTTGCCCCGCTCCTCCTAAGAATGATAATCTGTTCTAAAAAAGAAAAAAAATTGCCTAGTTCATTGTACGAAGCCAATATCTCTCTTATTCTAAAGAAAAATAAGGATGAAACTGACCCAGCCAGCTATAGGCCAATTGCACTTCAGAATTTTGATAGAAAAGTAATTACTAAAGCGTTAGCTATTCGGCTTAACAAACATCTACCCTCTATCATTCACCCTGACCAGACTGGATTTATCCCTGGCAGATTCTCTTTCTCGAATGTACGTCGCCTTCTCAACACAATATTCGCCAATCATACAAAAGCAAATGGGGCAGCTATCCTGTCCTTGGATGCGCAGAAAGCTTTTGATCAGGTCGAATGGCCTTATATGTTTGCGTCATTACAGCGTTTTGGCTTTGGCGAGGCATTTATATCTTGGGTCAGATTAATATACGCCAGGCCAATGTGTTCAGTTTTAACTAACACAGACAGGTCGCCTAGATTTCCCTTGCAGCGTTCAGTGCAACAGGGTTGTCCCCTCTCACCTGCACTTTTTGCCATTGCGATAGAGCCTCTCGCCCTAAGTATAAGGCGTCATACAGATATTACAGGTCTTGAAGTGGGGGGCAGGGAAGCTCTTATTAGCCTGTATGCTGACGATATAATATTATATTTGCGGAACTCTGAGAGATCAGTTCCCATTCTCTTAGATTTAATTACTTCTTTCGGGAGACTATCGGGATATACCATTAATAGCTTTAATGTTCTGGCTGAAGGAGGTACCGGGTAATCAGACCCCTGAGTCCCCCTTGTGGGTACAAATGGAGACCAACCTGGCTGTTGGCACCTCCTTAACGGCACTGCTGTTCTCCAAATTGGATAAGCCCAAAGAGCTGAATAAATTAAGCTTTGTTTTGAAAAATTCTGTCAAAATTTTAAATCAAGTGAGAAAAGTTTTGGCCCTGCCGGAGACCTCTGTTCATGCGCCAATTTGTTACAATCAGTCCTTTTTACCCCCATGGTCTGATAGAACTTATCATGTCTGGAGGGAAAAAGGTTTGGGTTCCATTAAAGATCTTTATATTGAGGGACGGTTTGCATCTTTTAATCAGTTAAGAGAGAAATTTGATCTGCCTAATGCACATTTTTTTCGTTATTTACAAGTCCGACATTACGTGAAGTCCAAAATTTGTAATTTTGAACTCCTCCCAGAGAAACATGTCTTTTTCGATGTTTTTTTCAATCCTCCTGGCTCTGTACGTCTTATTTCTAAATTTGTTTCTTTATTTGGAAGTTGTCTCTCAGCCCCTACTGTAAGATTTAAGGAGGCCTGGGAGGAAGATCTAGGAGTTGAGCTCTCCGATGACACGTGGGACAGGTGCTTGGCTACGATACATGCTTGTTCAGTCAATAGCAGACACCAACTGATCCAGTTCAAAGTTATTCACCGCTTACATTACACCAAAGCTAAATTGCATAAAATTTTCCCCTCCGTTTCACCAATATGTGATAGGTGTAAGGTGGCAGAGGATACAGCTTCTCATGCTTTTTGGTTTTGCCCTTTATTGTCTGGATTTTGGTCAAGCATTTTTGACTGGTACTCCAAGGCTTACAATAAGCCTCTTCCACCGGATGCTGAACTTGCCATCTTCGGCCTCTCACAGCGCACCTCTTGCCTTTCAGGTGCATTGAAACAGTCCTTAATGCTGGGTATGGTCGTGGCTAAGAGACTTGTGCTTAAGAACTGGAAGTCACCCTCACCCCCTTCCTTCCAGATGTGGATTATGGATATGATCTCTGTCATACAGATGGAAAGACTTCGACTTTTGAGGATTGATTCTATTGAAAACTTTTCTGCTGTTTGGGGTCCATTTCTTGGGTATTTGGACAAGTTAACAGCTCAGTCGGCCCCCAAAGACTTCTCTAAGGTCTAGGCTGCATATCCTTTCTGGGCACCTAGTCTGCTGTGCAGCTTTTTATTAATATACCTTTATGTACTTTTTTTTTTTTTTTTTTTTTCTTTGTGTGTGTGTGTAGTCCGAGCCAGTGTTGTTTGTTCTGTGTTTTTACTTGAAAAATCCTTTAAAATAAAGTATAAAAAAAAAAAAAAAAAACACACAATAAAGGTGTCAGTGTTTCCGTTATGGCAAATGACGACACTTTGAGAAACATAGGAATACATATCAAACATTTAGTGGCTTGTTATGTGGAAGAATATCTGTTTCCAAAGTTCCAGAGTGTGTGTGTGTGTGTGTGTGTGTGTGTGTGTGTGTGTGTTCTGGAATGCCTTTGAGGCTTGGGTCGTAAAGTTTTATGGTCTGAGTTAGGGTTACAACAAGACACGACTGAGGAATTCCCTTCAATGAACATTTAGAATTCAAAACTATACTCTAGCAAACCAAACCTCTATCACACGTGCATATAGGAAGGTACACACATTATAAAGGAAAATAACAGATATTTCTCTTATTCTCAGTTATACACAAAAGGGTGTTTGTGTGTGTGTGCGGAATGCCATGAGGCCGTAAAGTTGGGGGATACGAGTCACATGGGCGCTGGTAAATGGGTCCTCGTGGGGCAATTATTAACCAGCAAGGACACAAGACGATGTGTCTTCCCATATGATCACTTAACGCGAGAAGCAGATGTCGTTGTGGCTACAGCGCTGTCGATATCTTCTATAACAGACGCGATGGCGGAATCTACACATGATGTTTCATAAACAAAGTTCGGCAGGAGCACGTTCACATAATCAATCCAATCAACTTGTCATCAAACACCATGTCTACCCTATCAGCATGAGATGAAACATATATTCACTCTGTCAACTCACCTAACATTCCTTGACAGTTGTCAGCATCCCTCCACTCACTCTAGGGCCTGTTCTTCCACAGCCAGGAATACGGTGGGAGTACTTTGGGTTCGGGCCGAATACCGAGCCCGGAGCCTCTCCTCGGACAGCACGTCAAATATGCATTTATTCTATCTGACTTGTTTGTAAGTGTGAACTCGTGAAATCTCAATTCTCAAGCGGCTGTCGTCTTTTGTTGTTAACGAATTCAACCCAAGCGCTCGTTGGTGACGTAGATGATTACGTTGCTCATCTGTCCATCATCGTATAAAGCCCGCCCTGACAATTTGATTGGTCCGAACAATTTTTGTTCGGGCATAATAGCTCCTCAACGGAGCGAGTCCAGACCGAACTTCCAGAACAAAAATGTTTGTGTTCGGGGCTAAGTTCGGCTGGCATCCAGGCTATACTGTAGCAGCCCTTCAACTTGGAATAAACAGGCTTGGGAGTGTTTCCATACGGGTGTACTTTAATTCAGATGAATGTGCATAGCACCAACACCGTGAAAACTTAAAAGGAAAATAACAAAGGCAATTTAGCCAGATACAAAATAATCCTTTGACAAATGCACTTTAGCAAGCTAGCATCACATTGATAACAGCATAGCAGGCAACAGCCATCATGAAATGAATCTCATTACCATTTACATGAACGTATGAAATGAATTAATATGAAATAGTACATTACAATGACATACCTCGCTCCGCATATCAAAGGGTGCTAGAAAGTGGTGATCCAGGGAAGGCTGCCGCCATTAACTTAACTTGGACGTTGGAGAGCTAGCTAGCAACTTCATAAATTATTCTCAAATTATTACTGCCAAACAAATCAAGCACAGAGTAGTATAACACTTCAAAGAACACTTTAGTTGAAGGTTACAGTGATATTTTCCAATCTCTGACTCTAAACATGCATCGTCTTGTAACGTGCCTTCTCGTGACTTCTTGTCTTTTTATTGAACGAGCGTGAGCGTGAGCGTGGAGAAATTAGTCCCCCCTGCAGATAGCATGATGTCAAAATAAAAGTCACATGAAATAAAAGTATGAAACAGAATAGTCATAATAAAACACTGCTAGTGGTCATCTACACATACTAAAGTTAATGCTTCTCTGTTAAATAAGTTTAACGTTACTTCGGCTAATTTAGGTGAAGTTGACCATAACGTTACATACCATTTGATGTTATCACAATGAAAAGGCTCCAACACACTCCATCGTTGCAGATGGCATTATCCAGATCACAAACCTGAAAATAAATCATATAGGCCTACGTAAAAATATTGTTTAAAACCCGCACTTTAACAAGGGTTTCGTCTATCTCACTTTACCTCAGTATTTCACGTTGAGTTCGCTGTTAGCTCGGTTAACGTTACCGACGACTCCGCCCGCCTGATGAGCTAACTTGCGTTAAAGAGGCAGAGGAACACACAACCATTATTTTTCATAGTTTTAACTAAAGAATATTTCGGCTAATATAGGTGAACTTAACTTACTCACCAGTTAATATTATCACCGTGACAGCGACCCGGCCGACAGTCAGGAAAAAAGACAGTAATAAAGGCACCAAAAAAACATTCTGACGACAGTCAGGAAAAAAAGGCACTAAAACCATTCAGACGAAAACAAAACGATACATGTCAATGTCAATGTCAATGTCACATTTATTTATATAGCACATTTCCAAGGCCAAGGCCTACCAAAGTACTTCACAGTAGAAATACACAAAATATTAGTCACACACTGATACAATAAAAACAATGAAGTAACAAAATACTAAGAATAAAAGATACACATAGAAGACAACACATTCATCAAGGCGGCTCCCCTGTGCCAAAAGCTACTTCAAACAAATAAGTCTTCAGCAATGATTTAAAAGTGGACAGGCTACCAGCAGTCCGCACAGCTACGGGCAGTGAGTTCCAGAGAGTGGGAGCTGCCACTGAAAAGGCTCGATCACCACTGGATCTCAGTTTCGATCTAGGAACCTCCAGGACCATCAGGCTGGCTGAACGGAGGTCTCTGGAGGGCCTATGCAACCTGACAAGGTCTGTAAGGTACTCTGGGGCTAGCCCATTGATACATTTAAAAACAAATAAACTAACCTTAAAATCAATCCGATACTTTACTGGAAGCCAGTGAAGCGATGAGAGAACTGGAGTAATGTGCTCCCGCTTCTTCCTGCCGCCCAGATAGCAACATTGTTTCGGCCCAGATCCGGCCCACATCTGGCACTTGTGGAATACGGATCTGGCCCACATGCAGCGTGGAATGACGGCCCTTGTGTGGCCCATTCCTGTTTGCCAGATCTGGGCCAGAAGCAGGCCATAGCAATGCCACATGTCAGCCAAGAGCAAAGAAATAAACCAGAACTGGACCTTATCTGAGCCACAAAGTCTGTGTATATTAATTAAATATGGAGTCATCTCAGCCTTAATAAGCCTGTTAACAAGCAGAATCCCTGAAGGAAAGAAGAGAACAGAAAAAGAGACAAGCAGAAACACAATAACTACAACTGACTTCAGACACAGTCTTAGATGAAATCAACTGAAGAGAAAAGAAGACATTAAATCTGTGAAGATCTCAGCAGAGGAGGATTAAACAACTCCACAAACAGCATTACCAGCTTCACTTATTACTAACCAGACTGACTTTATTTCTGTCAGACGTCTACAAAAGTTTTTATTGAGAATGAACAGAGGTTTAACTCTAATGTGTTTCATTTGAAGTCACCATAAGAGTGACTAGTGTTTCCATTAGTTGGGCTCTTAACTCTTAGTATAACTTATGTCTTTTTTGGCCACTGTGACAGTGTGTGTGTCAAACACATTTGCAGCAGCAAAGAAAGCTAAAGTGAACCGAGATCAGGTGATCATGGTTACCTGTTGATGATTTTATAATCATCATGAAATAGACTGATTCACTGATGATTTTGGACTCTAACAATTGTGTTGATCCATTAATATTGTCACATCACAAACCCTGTGTTACTTCATAATGAGATCTAGCAATATTATAACAATCAGTTTAAAGCTTTTAACAAACAATCAGATCAAAAGATTAGCTTATGCTGACACACACAGATATCAACAATCAGCGTATGAATCTCAACAATGGTGACAATCACAAATATTTAGATAAACAGATAAATTCAGAACATCACTGAAAAGCTATTAATTCACAACAAAAACAACAGCAAAAGATAAAAGCAAATATTTAGAATCAAACAAAATTATAGGACAATTCAGCTGCATAATTTATTCACGTTGCAGTGCATTCTGGGAATTTTGTACTATGCTGGTACCCAGCATGCATTGCAGCAAAGTACTTTTGATTGTCACCATTGTTGAGATTCATACGCAGATTGTTGATGTCTGTGTGTGTCATATTAAACTTCTTTTTTGTGCTCATGTTTGATAAAGTATTCTATCTTTTTATGATATTGCTGGATCTCATTCTGTAGTAACACAGGGTTTGTGTGGTGACATTATTAATGCAACAACACAATTGTTAGATTCCAAAAACATCAGTGAAAAAGGTTATTTCATGATGAATATAAAATCATCAACAGGAAACCATCATCACCTGAACTCATTTCACTTTAGCTTTCTTTGCTGCTGCAAATGTGTTTGACAAACACACTGTCACAGCAGCCAAAAAAGACATAAGTTATACTAAGAGTTAAGAGCCCAACTAATGGAAACACTAATCACTCTTATGGTGACTTTAAATGAAACACATTAGAGTTAAACCTCTGTTAAATCTCAATAAAAACTTTTGTAGACGTCTGACAGAAATAAAGTCAGTCTGGTTAGTAATAAGTGAAGCTGGTAATGCTGTTTGTGGAGTTGTTTAATCCTCCTCTGCTGAGATCTTCACAGATTTAATGTCTTCTTTTCTCTTCAGTTGATTTCATCTAAGACTGTGTCTGAAGTCAGTTGTAGTTCTTGTGTTTCTGCTTGTCTCTTTATCTGTTCTCTTCTTTCCTTCAGGGATTCTGCTTGTTAACAGGCTTATTAAGGCTGGGATGACTCCATATTTAATATACACAGATTTTGTGGCTCAGATAAGGTCCAGTTCTGGTTTATTTCTTTGCTCTTGGCTGACATGTGGCATTGCTATGGCCTGCTTCTGGCCTAGATCTGGCAAACAGGAATGGGCCACACAAGGGCCGTCATTCCACGCTGCATGTGGGCCAGATCCGTATTCCACAAGTGCCAGATGTGGGCCGTATCCGGGCCGAAACAATGTTGCTATCTGGGCGCTTAAGAGATGAGCTGCTGCATATTGTACAAGCTGCAGACGATAGAGCTCAGACTTCCCAATGCCTGTATACAAGGAATTACAGTAATCCAGGCGAGAAGTGATAAAAACATGAATAACTTTTTCTAGGTCAGCCTGTCTCAGATACGATTTGACTTTAGCTATCAGTCTAAGCTGAAAAAAGCTAGACTTAACCACAGCACTGACCTGCTTATCCAGTTTAAAAGCACTGTCGACAATCACTCCAAGATTCCTGGCATGGGATCTTAAGTGAGGTGCTAGTTGGCCAAGGGAACTGGTAAGAACCTGAACCAACTCTGGACGACCAAACAAGACAACCTCCGTTTTATTCTCATTCAGTTTTAAAAAGTTTAGGTCCATCCATGTCTTAACATCGCTCATGCAGTTTATCACGGCCTGCAAAGATTCTTTAGCTGGAACCTTTAGCGGTAGATACACCTGCACATCATCAGCGAAACAGTGGAAGGAGATGCCATGCTTCCTGAATATGAATCCCAATGGTAGCATATACAGGGTAAATAGGAGTGGACCCAGAACTGACCCCTGCGGTACCCCGCACCACTGAGGAGGAAAACTGTCCCATTTGTAAAGAAATTGATCTGTCTGTTAAATACGACTCAAACCACTTTAGGACAGTGCCTTTTAAGCCAACACAGTGCTCTAAGCGCCACAGAAGAATTTTATGATCAACTGTGTCGAAGGCTGCAGTCAAATCAAGCAGAATTAGAATGGCACAGTTGCCAGTATCAAGGTGTAAGAACAGATCATTAAAAACTTTTAAAAGAGCAGTCTCCGTGCTGTGACGAGACCTAAAACCAGACTGAAACTGTTCACAAACATCAGCTGTTTTTAAAAATTCTTGGACCTGAATTAACACAGCTCTTTCTAAAACCTTTGAAATAAAAGGGAGCTTAGAAATGGGTCTAAAATTAGACAAAACCAGAGGGTCTAAGTTCTTCTTCTTCAAAAGAGGCTGTACTATGGCATGTTTAAAGGAGGATGGAACGCAGCCAGAACTAAGACACAAATTAATAAATTTCAAAATAAAAGACTCCACCGAACAGAAGACCTCCTTAAACAGACCGATCATGAACCGATCATCTCTTCCTTCTAGTTAATTTATAGCATTAAAATAAACATGCATGAACATAAAAAGAATGTTGTTTTAAAGTGCTAAGACGTCAGTACACTTTGTTTTTCAAATTTAAATCCTCCAATGTTAATCTACTAACTCTCCTGACTGCTTTGTGGGACAAAATGGCGGATTATGATTAGTCAGATCGCCTGTCAATCAAACTCCCTGCGAAGGGTCAATTGAGAAGGCCCGTGCGCAAAATCCTGATCTAATCGACAACTTTGCAGTTGCACATAGGAATGGCCGGAAAATCCCGCTATAATGTAAGAGAGCATCTTTTTTATGTATTTGGACCTAGGCCTAACAATGTGTTATAGTGCGCTGTCACCAGTGTTTTTTTTGTTTTTTTTTGGTGAGTGTAGGCTACTCCTGATTTTATTAGTCATCTCATCTCTTATATACTGTGTATGATCATATCCTGCCCTATTCATGGTAGCCTACTCGCGGACATTGTGTCATCAATGTCATCAATTGCGTCATCAAGGGGCCCGCCTTGATAATCCTACTTAAGGGCCCGGTGTTGGCTCGTTACGCCACTGAATATAATTGTCTAAACTCCTTATCAAAATTACATATTTACAACAAATTTGACACACATATATGGGCACAGTTTGAGTACTACTAATAAAAGTGGTGGAGATCAGGCAAGACTGTAAGAAGACTGAGGCAAAAAGGTGCTATAACTGTAAAAACGCTTTAAAACCATATATTTCCTATGGTAAACTGCCTGTAAATTGACTTTTTCATCTATGATGGCAGTTGTTAAATGCTTGCTAAATAAAACTTAATGTATTTTGATGCTGTTGTGCTTAAAGGCCTTAAAGGCCTTAACTGCTTGAACCCCGATAAATGCTGCTTGCAGCTTTAATTTTTTTTTATATTGTTTTATTCATAACAGAAGCCATTTGATTTTACAGCATGAAATTTAACAGTGTTGTTTATCAAACAATATACTTTTTTTTTTTATAGTTAGTGCACAAAAACCTTTGATCTATGTCATTACTTAGACTCACACAGACATCAAGAAACAGCATATGAATCTCAACAATGGTGACAAAAGATACAAAAAATCCAGCTGCATAATTGATTAATGCCACAATGCTTTAATTTTAGATATGGGTGAGTTTTGATTGGTGGTACCCAGCATGCACTGCAGCATGAAGCATTTCATTGATTGTCACCATTGTTGAGAGTCATACACTGATTCTTGATGTCTAAGTAATAATGTAGAAGAGAATGTTTAATTGCACTAAATGTTTTTAAAATTCTTTATATTATTTGATTAACTGTTGGATCTAATGCTGTCAGGTCACACAGCTACTATAATAAATACAACAAAATCACATAACCCCAATAATCAAAGCATTAGACACTGAAAAAGATAAGTGAGTCAGGCCACAATATGATGATTACACCTTCATCAATAAACAGCCAACATCACCTGATCTCATTTTCTCTTGGCTTTTTCGCTGCAACAAACGTGTTTTATAAACACATAATTATAGCAGCCAGAGAAAGTTTTATAATAAAGAGTCAAGGGTCAAGAGCCCAACTAAAGCAAACGCTAACCACCATCATGGTGACCTTAAAATACAACTATTGATTTCATTCAAACGGAAATGAAATAAAGTCAGTCTGGTTAGTAATAAGTGAAGCTGGTAATGCTGTTTGTGGAGTTGTTTAATCCTCCTCTGCTGAGATCTTCACAGATTTAATGTCTTCTTTTCTCTTCAGTTGATTTCATCTAAGGCTGTGTCTGAAGTCAGTTGTAGTTCTTGTGTTTCTCTTTCCTTCAGTGATTCTGCTTGTTAACAGCAGGTGTTCATAATTAATGCTCAATCATCAGTTAATTATCTCATTAACTTCAAGACCGCTTTAACTCTGTAGTGTGCACACATATGAACACTGAGCAGTGTTAATTTAACATGGGTGTTTTTCTGTGTACTATTACATAAATCTTACCTGTTTCATTTACATACGACTGACAAATATAAATCACATTCAGTTTATTAATACAATTACATAAATCTTATCTGTTTCATTTATATATGACTTAAAAATATGAATCACATTCAGATTATTGATTGGTTTATGTTAAAACTATGTAATCCAAATGCATGGAAATTTTATATGCAATTCAAATACATAAATCTTATGTCTAGACACAATTTTTTTTTTGAGTGTACACTAGTGTTGTGATTAGTAATTAATTAGTAATTCTTTATAATTTGTCATAATAACCTATTGGTTCTTAATGATGCCAATCTCATTAAGTAATTATTGATAATCTAATTATATCATACCTACTAACTATCTTAGTCCTCAATTCTATATTACTTACTGATTAGTTAACATTAGTAGCCATGAGGTAATACTCATTAGTCCTGCATTACTTCCAGTATAATTACTTATTAATGACGGAGCATTATTATAAAGTGTTACCCACAAGTCTAGTTTTCTAGTCTCTGCATCATCGTTACATCCTCACATACATTTGTAGGACTATTATTTAAACTTAAAAGCAATTTATGGTCATTTAAATTAATTTATTATATTTGGGTCATTGTACCCTTATTGAACAAAAATATATTTCCATATATTTATGATCAATATATTAAATAGTGTAAATATACTGAAAAATACTGTTTTCATATATTGTGTTAATATATTACAATATATTAAAAAATAAAGAATTTACGCTGTTCATACATTGAAAATATATCCACACTGTAAAATGTCATTATCGGAAAAAGATTGCCTTAAATTTCTCAAGGATGTTTTACTCAAAAGTTGTTAATGCAAAGACACATAAAAGTGTGTAGGGACAATGATAGACTGTGCATTTATCTGTATTTATTAAACTGCAAATATTTTGTGTTCAAACAATTAACTAAAACAACATCAACTAAATAAAGTAATAAACATCCCTGCAATACAATGACTGTCTGTTAAATAAAGCAACACACAGTGTCTCATCAGTGTTTCTCTGCTCATCCTGAACTAAAGATCAGGCTCTACTCTTCAACACATTGGTGACACACGAAACACACCATACAATACAATGCACTCATAATCAAAGCAAGACAGAATCAGTGCTTGATACATGCAGGAATGCACTACGGCTAGCTCCACAATAGTAATAGCAACACTCATGCAATTTAAGATCTTTTTACACTTTGATTCAATTTTACTAATATGAATTTTCCATGATAATTTTTCATCAAACCATAAACAAAGGTATTTAAAAACAGGTATTATTTCCAATGTTTTATCATACAACTTAAGATTTACATGTTCAGTCCTTTTGTTCTTTGTGAATAACAAAATTGTGTTTTTGAGACTGAAAATGTCAGACTCCTGTATGCCTTTCACTACATTTTTGATATGTTGACCTATTTTCCACACTGCTCCGTCATCTGCATAAAGAGCTAATCATATTCCTGTTTTTAAACTCTATCAAATACATATTTAAATTAAACAATATTGTGCTAATTGCACTACTCTGTGGAGTTCCATTCAGAATGTTATACGGAGCCGATAGTTCTTCTCCAACTTTAACCTGAAAGTGCGCTCAAATAAAAAGTCTAAAACCCAGTTGTAAAATTTTCCACCGATTCCAATTTGATTCAATTTAATTAGCAAACCTTCCCTCCATCAAGGTGTCATAAGCTTTTTCTATGTCAAAGAAGACTGCAATCATGTATTCTTTCATTATAAAAGCTTTTTTAGCTTTAAATTTTCAAACAATACCAAATCATCTGCTGTAAACCTGCTTTTCCTAAAACCACTTTGAAATGAAGTTTCATGTAACAAAGTTCAGGAGGAGCATGTTCAGGTAATCATCCAATCAGCACAAGAAATAGCCAGGATAAATAAAGCCTTCCCTTACCTCCTGTCTCATGACTAATTTCTCAGCATCGGACTCCGCCTTCGTGCCGTCATGTCCGAGTTAGAGCTCTTCCCCTCCGATGATGAGTCTTTCATCACGGAGGTGTCTCCATCGCAAACCACCGATCCAGCGACCTTTTCCTCTCCAGCAGCCAACAACAACATCGAGCCTCCATCCTCAAACAGGGGACGCCGGCCCTCCAGATCCTCTCCGCATACTCCGAGATGCCGAAGACTCCCCTCTCCACCGCCAGCGAGGAATTCATCATCTTCCTCATCATCTTCCTCCGCACCTTCCCACCTTTCAGTGCACCCAAACATCCCTCCCATAGGGAAGTGGACAGTTAAGGGGCCTTAATTAATTCCGATGCAAATTTTGCCCACAGGATGAAAAAAGCAGAATTGTTTAATTTATATGTCACCTTACAATCTTCTCACCCTTCTGTTTCAGCTCCAATCCCATCGGCTCGAACGAGCAAGGCCCGCCGGGCCCCGATCGCTCGTCCCGCAGCGTCTACACCTTCCTCACCCGCAGTGCCGGGCCCCGCCCCCGCGCCACGTCGTCGCAGACCTTCCACTAGCCTGGGCCGCACCCCGGATCCAGTCACGGAAGGGCGCCAACCTTTTCCGGGTCAACTCCTCTCCTCAGCCCCTCCCACCGTGGTACCTCACGCTCCAGATCTCTGCAATTCCACTTTCACACACGATCCCCAAATGTTTTTCTTCCTTTCTACTTCTTTCAGTTTTCCTCCTTCCCAAGCGCCAGGTGCTCACCCTAATGTGAGGATGCCTCCGTTAGCCGGTCAATCGCCGGCGCATTTCCTTCCCCTTCCCCTTCCACACTATGCTCTTCCTATTCCTCCTCCATCTATCCCGGGGGCCGATCTCTGCGCGAGGATGCCTCCGCAAACGGCCAAGGCCCCGACTTTCCCTCCTTTTAACCCACTCCAAGTGCGATCTCCTTTCTCTCTCTTCTCAGCCACTCCTCAACCAGCCCCTCCGAATGCAGTTGCCGCAGAACCTCCTCCAGTGACAAACAACATCAGAGCTCAAATCCTCGTAGGTGCAGATGTAGATTTGGGTTCTCTCCTGTCCCTGTTTCCCCCAGTTGAGTCCAATCGCCAAGTGGACTGTGGCGATATCTCAGTCACTCTAAAGAATTATTCATGGGTTACATCACGTACATTATCACTGGCCGAATTCTGTATTGCTTTCAGCCGCTATACAGAAATCATATGCTCGACTTTCCCCCATAGACGGCACGAGCTGAACGATTATCTTGCTATCATAGCGGAGCTCGCGTTGTCTTATGGGGGTAGTCATTTCTATACTTACCATTAATTGTTTTCCGCAAAATGCTCTGTCTGCGTTTCCCAATGGAATCAGTGTCCCTATTGGGGAGCGTTGGACACTGATCTCCATAACCGAGTCTTCCTTGGGTGCAGAAACATCTCCTGCGCAATCTGCAGATCCACAAGCCATGTCACCACGGCATGCCCCCAAATCAATCCATCGATCCCTCCCTGCACAGAGCAGAATGCCATAAAATCCACAAGTTACGTTCCGCGACCCGCAAGAGAAGATTGTTCGATCAGAGCACCTACATGGCACCCGACAGACAAGTTTGTAGAAACTTCAATGAAGGGAGATGCCCAAGACAACGTTGTCGTTTTCTCCACGTCTGTGATTACTGTGGCGGTGCCCACGCCCGCGTGGTATGCCCAGTCAAAAAATCTGTTAATAAAAATGCAAAAAACTATCTCTCGACTCCTGGGAATGTTTTCCGCCTGGCCGAGGAATTATCACACCACCCGGATGTCAACTTCACAAATTATTTGCTGACAGGTCTCAATCAAGGCTTTAAACCCGGCATAGAAAGTCATCCCACGCAAAACATTATCTGCGCTAATCTTCCGTCCTCCTTAGTGAAGCCTGAAGTAGTAGATAAACTAATTTAAAAAGAAATTGAATCCGGTTTTATGATAGGCCCATTCGAGGCTATCATTCGACAAATTTCGCATCAGCCCTATAGGCGTGGCTACCAGGAAATTCTCGGGAAAAAAGCGGTTGATAATAGACCTTTCAGCCCCCCATAATTCTCCATATCCGAGCATCAATAGTCTTATCCCTCTCGAAGAATATTCTCTCAACTATCACGACATTGAACAAGCCATAACCATGATTAAAATAGCTGGACGAGGCTCATGGCTTGCAAAAGTAGATATCTCCTCTGCTTTCAAAGTAATGCCAATCCACCCTGATTCGTGGCACTTATTCGGTGTAAACTGGCGGAAAAAAGTATTATTTCGCCGTGCGCTTAACTTTCGGCTGCAGAAGCAGCCCGAAAATCTATGACACTCTCTCTGAAGCTATATGTTGGATTCTTTCCAATAATTATGCAATTCCTCATCTTCTCCATCTGCTCAACGATTTCCTTATAATTTCACCATACGACGCCATCCCCGAGGCTCACCTCCTCACAGTGCAAAAAGTTTTCTGCGAGCTAGGGATTCCGTTAGCCCAGGAGAAAACATCGGGTCCAACTACATCCATGGAGTTCCTAGGCATCAATCTGGACTCAGTAAAATTCCAGGCCTCACTGCCTAAGGAAAAAATCGATCGTATCATCTTAATCGCATCCAATTTTACAGACAGCACAGATTGTTCAAAACACGAACTTCTCTCGCTGCTGGGCCACCTAAATTATGCCATACGCATTATTCCACAGGGCCGCCACTTTATCGTGCATCTTCCTGCCCTCACTTCATCCGTTCATGCTCTAGAAGATCGGATCATCCTTTCTGACGAGTCCAAAAACGAGTTAAAATTATGGATTAATTTCCTTAACCAGTGGAACGGCTTAACTTTTTTTTACGACGACTTTATCTCTCTCCCCCTCGATATCAAACTGTTTACAGACTCCTAGCCCTCAGCTCCTAGACACACCCCAGTCTTCAGCCTCCTCTGCCCTTTTCGAGCTCTACCCGATCGTCGTCGCAGCTTCCCTATGGGGGAAAGAGTGGTCAACCAAAAGCATCCAAATCCATTGCGACAACGAAGCAACCGTACACTGTATTAACAAAGGTCGTTCTCGCTCACCTGCGCTAATGCCACTCCTCAGACGCCTCATCTGGATCTCCGCATGTGACCAGTTCTTAATAACTGCAAAACACGTCCCAGGGGCTCAAAATCAATTCCGAGCTCGGAGATCTCCACCCGGACAGCAAGCCAAATACGCATTTTAATACTACATCAGATTTCGTTAACATGTGAACTCGTGAAATTAAGTGTTATCTAACAAAGTTCGTGAGGAGCATGTTCAGGTAATCATCCAATCAGCACAAGAAATAGCCAGTATAAATAAAGCCTTCCCTAACCTCCTGTCTCATGACTCATTTCTCAGCATCCCGCCACCACCCCATCACCTCACATTCGGCTGGGTCTGCTCATAGATACCTATGATCTATACATTTATAGGGGGGAGTACTCTGGGGTCGGGCTGAATTCCGAGCTCGGAGCCCTCCCCCCGGACAGCAAGCCAAATACGCATTTTAATATTACAACAGATTTCTTTAACATGTGAACTCGTGAAACACTGAAAACACTTCCCTTTTTTCCAAGATGAAATTCAGTCACTTCACAATATTTTTTTCCATTACTTTACATAGAGGTAAGAGTTATGGGTCTATAACTATTAGGTGTTGTTACATCTTTCCCAGGCTTAGCTAGAGGGAGCACAATTGCAGTTTTCCATTGCTTAGGAAGGATACCCTCATTCCATATATACTTATATAAGTCCAATAATGCTTTTAATGCTTTTGGTGATCATTTCCTTAAGATTTTATAACTTGTCATATCTTCACCTGGTGTTGTATTTTTTGAGTTATTAATAGCTGGTTTTAATTAAAAATAATTAAACTCGTCATTCAAATACCTATTAAAATCTTGATTTCTCTTGCAAGTATTCCCATATACTGTATATTCTGAATATGTTGTCATCTTGTTAAGAATGTATCAATGCTATGAGCTTAGCACATGTTTGAGCCAACATTGTAGCCTTGTCTTTATTTGCAATCACTACCTTTTCATTTTCTACCATTACAGGTATTGGTTTGAAGCTGTCAGTTCCATTCATCTTCTTTATCATACACCAGACTGCATTTATTTCAGTTTCCCTCCCTGATGTATTGCAGACATTTTGCCATGCAGTCCTTTTTCTATTTTTAATAACCCCTTTAACATAAGCTGTTTTCCTTTGATAATCTATAACAACTTCTGGGGTTCTCACTTTCTTTTTAACATTTGAAATGCTCTATTGCTTTCTCTGACATTCCTCTGACCACCATGGCACATTCTTTCTTGTACCATTTAATAGTGGGATAAACTGAGATGCCGTTCACCACTTTACCATATCTATCATCAGCACTGATTATCAAATTGTTCTTCACATAACATTTGAAATATTTCCCAATCTGCTTTCTTATATGTCAGTCTTACTCCATAATTTCATTTTTGTAGTTGAATTTGACTTTGAATTTCACAGATCACTGGAAAATGATCACTTCCTATATTATCCTTAGACACTGACCATGTTCCCCAAACAAACAACCATATCGCATTTGATAGTGA
The DNA here is from genome assembly GCF_965113295.1 of Leuciscus leuciscus. Lineage (NCBI taxonomy): Eukaryota > Metazoa > Chordata > Actinopteri > Cypriniformes > Leuciscidae > Leuciscus > Leuciscus leuciscus. The sequence goes on along the minus strand of NC_138725.1, from coordinate 28,721,864 downwards.
AAAACAAGTTGAACATTTTTTTTAAATGAATTTGATACCATTTAAAAAGCGCGTTTTACAGAGTAAAGGCATTAACATACACATTAAGTATAACTAATCCAGGTTGCTTCACAAAGCTTCAAATTAATAACCATACATGAAAGTGGTTTGAAGACGATGGGTTGCACAAATAAACTTATTAATTTAAATTGTGTGAGTAAAGTTGCTCAGTGTTAATGGGTGGACTACAAGTAGGCCTATCTATAAAATGCTGCTGCAAACTTATTTTGCTAGGCTACATATTATTAAAAGACTAGGCTTTTATATTTTATACTGATAAAATACTGATTTATACTGATTATAGCCTACTTCTTTATTTTATTTTTATTTTATTTTTTTTGCTGTGCATTTACCATCATTAACCAGCAGGGGGACTCAGCCCTTGACATGTGTTTCAAATTATTTATTTAATGTTTTGTTGTGTAGCCTATATAATAAACATATTACTCAACATTCTCATTGTTGTTTAATGTTATCCCAGTTAAATATTGGCTAATCTAATCTAAATTGATTCAAAAACTGCACGTGTAAATCTAGCTATTAATGCAAACCAAGCATCACTTTTCAAATAATTTCATAAACTGTTCATTATTTAATTGACATATGTTCAGATCGCTTTCACAACATCAAGTTACCTTTCCAATCAAACAAATCTACTAAGATTATCTAAAATTCTTGTTCATGTCTGTAAGTTTAACTGGGAGGAGTTTCAATGGACCTACAGAAAGTGAAAGTCTGAATCTGAAGCTTGTGAAAGACGAACAGCACGTAAATAAATCACGAGTTTATTTGAAGGTTTTAATGAGGAAACAAAGTCTTAGTTTTATACAAGAGTCTAAAAAAGACAACTTCAACTCTTATCCAATTCACATAAACTGAAAGAGATTTGGAGAAGAGAAGGTGAGTGAAGAATCATGCTAACAAACATGCTAAACATATAAACAGCAAATGGTTTATAACAGAATAATTAAGAACGGCTGCTGAACATGTCTCACACTGGAATTCGTTTCCAATAATCGAATTTAATGTTTTCAGTGTTGACTCTGAGGTTAATAAATCTAGTTAGACTTTAAAAGTGAGAAGATTGTATGAAATAGATCATTAATATTAAATGAGCAACATCCCCGCGGCCGTGTAGCAGTGGCCGTGCGATCTCTAAATAAAGTGCCACACTTTGGATCGTCTGCTTATTTGTTGCAAGGGTAAATAAAGAACTGGTTCTTTGAAAAAGTTCAGTGTTTTTCTTCAATTAAGAAACATTTTAAATATAGGCTAAATGATATTTTTGTATGTAGGCTATTTATTTGAGGAGCGGATAAGAGCATGCGTAGGCTATAAGAGCTTTTTTGTCGAGTCATAGCTAAGGCCATGTCCACAATACGTTTTCGTTTGAAAACGCATCTTTTTCTCTCCGTTTTGGCCTTCCGTCCACACTGAGACGGCGTTTTTATTCATGAAACAAAGCTTTTTGAAAACGCACTCCAAAGCGTATACATTTGAAAACGCCGTTTTTGCGTTGTAGTGTGGACTGTGAAACCGGAGGGATTTAAAAACGATGACGTAAATTTAGTCATGTGACGCATATTGTACCAATAGATATTATACCAGTATTGTGCCTGTTATGTGCTATTCACTTTCACACTGTTGCTAAAAATATTCTACATTGAACACTCTTCATATCACAGTCCTGCAAAGATGACAGAATTTACTCCCTGCGGTAATACACGAGAGCAGTCGCGTTTTAGACCAAACATGGTGTCTGCGTGCGACCTGGACTGCATCAGTGAATGGTGAGATATTTTACTAAATAAAATTATCCTGTCAGAAGAATTGCGCGATAACTTCATTATTTATTTTTCCATCTGAATCAGTGATCATTTGTGGGGTTTTAAACATGCGCAGTAAAGGTGAATTTAGCATTTGGGCAAGATGACGTGACGCGTGTTTTTTCTGTAACTAAGTGTAAATGTTTACTGAACTGCATTTCTCAACTAAAACAACACATGCCAGTGGGGCATAGAACATCATTTTATTTTAATATTATGATTTTGGGACGTAAAATGTATTTGGTGTTGTTCATATTTCAAGGTGAATAGCAAAATGTCCTGCGGTGTGACTGTAACATTTATGACTCATCAAATGTAAATATCAGTAAAATAAAGCAGATATGTTTGGAGCAGCTAATAAATGCCTTGGCATTATTTTGTATGTATTTACTTAATTAACTTAAGTTTTCAAAATGCTGAAAGTACTAAAATAATATTTACAGTACATTTAGTTTTGTAACACAAATGCTGTCCTGCAGTGTGACATAGGATATTAGATTTTTGTACTGGCAGTTACATTGACAGCCATAGGGGTTCTTTAGTCAAGACCCCTACCAGGAAGTCCCCCAGATGTTTGGATGTGCTAAGGAGGTTAAAAGATGAGTGTTAATCTCTTATTAATTTGATATATTTCATAATTTCTGTCAGACCATGAACGTGTCCATTTTTGATAGTCCTGTGGTGTGACTGATCTAGACTGATCTAGTTCGAGAAAAAAAAATAAAAAAAAAAATAAAAAAAAGAATCATATTCAGGTTTAAAACAATGAACTTATTCAGTTACTGTAATGCCTAAGATCAGTCTTGTATAGCAATGACTCAAAATGGCTGCAAAGGTGAAAGAGTCCTGTGGTGTGACAGCCCATCCTGTAGTGTGACATAATTAAGTCAGATGTCTAGCTAGATTCTCGTCTGTTATGTTTGCAATATTAAACATAAATATAAATATATCTCTGTCTCTATATATATATTAAACAAATATTGCAAATATTAAATATAATATACCTATATTATACATATATTAAACATAAATATATATCTGTCTTCATTATACATAATATACCTATATTATACATATATTAAACTTAAATATATATCTGTCTTCATTTGTTTGTTGTATGTGTATGTTAACAGTCACTGATCATTGTTTTTAAAGTCAGTTTTAGGCATGAGCAAAGAAAGGACAAGGAGGTACAGGGAAAGGTTAGCACAGGATGAAGTAAAATTTCTCTTGTTCACTGGAATCTTTGTTCAAAGAGCTGAACTGATGATTTTAACATGCTTTTAATTATTTTAGCATGATTTTAATGACTTTCTCCTGAGAAACAAGATATTTGTTTAGTCTTTTAAGTTAAAAATAGAAATTAATGGTCTTTATGACTGGGTCTGATTTGACGCCTCCAAAATGTTAATTATTCAGTATGTCTTGTTCACTATGTTTTTAGTTCAAATTCATACACTAAGTAATAAGATTGTACTGATATGTTGCATTTTCATTAATGTTCAAATAGAGATGCAAATTAATTTGTTTGTTACAAAAGTATTCAATAAATTTCACCATAAATGTTTCATTTCGTCCTGTGGTGTGATGGGATGTCCTGTGGTGTGACATCACTTCAAACACAATTAAACGACTTTTACTATGTTAACTAGCTTAAATGATTATATGCATTTGAAAACATTGCATAATATAACTATATAAAAAAATAATAAACATTTTCAAAAAAAAATTCTCATTTTACACAATATTTCCACTGGAGAGAGTGGTAAAAGATGGCACAAGCAAAGAATATAATCGAAAAACAGCTTTGAAATAATTTTAATGATTATTCTAAGAATACTTGTTAAACTTGAAACATACCTGATTTGTATTTGAAATTAATAATATTTCAATATTTGAATTTTATAGTAATGTCATGTCACACCGCAGGACATATTTTGCCTGGAGCTGTGAGAAAAGCTTAATAAATTACATAATGAGAAAAAAAATCTGCTAACCTCTAACAGTTTCAAAAACAACAGTATTTGAACTTTACAAATTCATACAATTCTCAAGCAATTTAGAACTTTGTTTTAAAAAATGATGTTTCACCCTTATTTGTCATCTACCCATTTTCAGGCGTTTTTCAAAAGTTTCTCATCCACACAGCAAAAACTCCAGTGTTAAATTAACACTCCTGGGAGTGTATATGAGTCCACACTCAAAAGTGTAAAGTGTTAAAATATGAGTGTTAAATTAACACTCAAGAGTGTTAAAGTTAATGAGATAATTAAGTGATTAGTTTAGTGATGATTGAGCATTATTGAAGACACCTGATGTTAACAAGCAGAATCACTGAAGGAGGAAATCACTAATTGTAAGTTACCATTAAGGTGATGGGTGTTTGCTTTAGTTGGACTCTTGACACTTATATGTTTACTTTAAATTTTGCTTGTCTGCTGTTATTGATTTATAACAGTCAGATGAACAAAGAGACAATGTGATCTGATGGTGTTGGTTATGTTTTGACATAATCATGTTGTGATCCGTAAAACAAAACTTATTGAGATGGCTTACCTTGTTAATTACAGCAGCTCTGTGATTTTACAGCACATGATTTTCAGTATTTTTCATATAATCCAAAAATATTTCATAATCATTGTTCTGATCAAAAGACTTTCAAATGAATTTATTTAGAAACATATGTATCAATAATCAGCCTGTGAATCTCAACAATGGTGACAATAATAAAGCATGTTGCAGTGTCTGCCACCAATCACAACTCATTAATGGCTCCCATCATGCATTGCGGTATGAATAAATTATGATCTGAATTGTCTATGTAATTTACTTTTCCTAATTGAATATTCTGCTCATCACCATTGTTGAGATGCATAGACTGAATCTTGACATCTGTGTGTGCCTAAAAGAAAGATTTTTTTTTTTTCAAAACAACTTTTAAGAAATCCTTTGTATTATATCTAAAATTCTGGATATTTATGCAGATTCACAGTTATGCTGTAATCAACAACATAAATCTAAGTCAGAAATAAGGATCTTAATGAGTTCAGTGATCATTTTCAAATGATGATTGTCATAATATAACCAACACCATCAGATCACTTTTTTTCTTTGTTCAACTGGCAGATACAACAGCCAAACAAAATTTAAAGTAAATGTATAAGGGTCAAGAGCCCGACTAAAGCAAACACCCATCATCATAATGGTAACTTACAATTTGTGATTTTCTCCTTCAGTGATTCTGCTTGTTAACATCAGGTGTCTTCAATAATGATCAATCATCACTAAACTAATCACTTAATTAGCTCATTAACTTTAACACTCTTGAGTGTTAATTTAACACTCATATTTTAACACTTTACACTCTTGAGTGTGGACTCATATACACTCCCAGGAGTGTTAATTTAACACAGGAGTTTTTGCTGTGCACACTGAAACGTCCGAAAACGCTAGTGTGGACGGAGAGCGTTTATAAATGAAAACGCCGTTTTCAAATGTATCTGGATTAATGTAGACGTAGCCTAGCCTACAATGCGTAGCCTATGCATAGCGCAGGCTAATGTGATATTTTTGGCCAAATGTACGGTGGCCGAGAGAGCTCAACGCGCTGCAACTGAAGAAAACACATGCAAATAGAAAAAACACCCGCAAATTAAGAAAACATCTTCATCAGTTGCACACGTGTGCTCCAAATACTCACAACACAACCAAATACAGAAACGCGCTGCAAAAGTTCACAACACAACCAAATACAGAAACGCGATGCAAAAGTTCACAACACAAACAAATACAGAAACGCGCTGCAAATAGGAAAGAACACAACGGAAATGTTTCCGGGGAAGCCAATAAGTGACACTCAGTTAATGAGCTCAGTGTTCATATGTGTGCACACTACAGAGTTAAAGTGGTCTTTAATTAGTGGTCACACATAATTATAGCAACCAGGAAAAATTTACATTAAAGAGTCAAGGGTCAAGAGTCCAACTAAAGCAAACGCTAACCACCATCATGGTGACTTTAAAATATAACTATTGATTTAATTAAAACAGAAATTAAATAAAGTCAGTCTGGTTAGTAATAAGTGAAGCTGGTAATGCTGTTTGTGGAGTTGTTTAATCCTCCTCTGCTGAGATCTTCACAGATTTAATGTCTTCTTTTCTCTTCAGTTGATTTCATCTAAGGCTGTGTCTGAAGTCAGTTGTAGTTCTTGTGTTTCTCTTTCCTTCAGTGATTCTGCTTGTTAACAGCAGGTGTTCATAATTAATGCTCAATCATCAGTTAATTATCTAATTAACTTCAAGACCACTTTAACTCTGTAGTGTGCACACATATGAACACTGAGCAGTGTTAATTTAACAAAACCGGGTCTGTATGGCAGTAGCCGAAAGCCGGCAGATAAAGGTCGGTAACCGGGGAAACATCCACATATCCAGAGGAGCAAAGAAACAAATGAGACTAAATAGCGGAAAAATCAAATTACAAACTAAACAGTGCAAGCGAGGATACATTAAACACATTAGAAATTAAAGTTGTAGGTTGTGTTTGATAGCTGAGGTAGGCTAAATTAAACGCAATACTCACGTATCCTTGCTCGATGATGAATGAAAACGTACTCGGTTACTAACGTAACCTCGGTTCTCTCTAGAGAGGGAACGAGTACTGCGTAATAGCTTACACTAAGGGAAAAACTCTTTTCCACGAGATATTGAAGCCAAAAATTATCCTTAATTTTGTAATATTGTAAAACGTGTTGCGGCAGCATGCAGACATGGGTGAGACGGCTCGCGCGGCCATTGGCTGCTCTGCGGCAACTGCAGCAGCCTATTGAGAGAGGCCCCTCATGACGTCAGATACAATGAGGGCGCTTCGCGCCCACTGCGTCACATCCCGCGGAAACGGGCGGGGCCTTGGGCTATAAATATAGTCTCGGGATGCTGGTCTAGCTGGTTTTTAATCGCCGAAGCGAACCAGAGCGTGATGCATGCACGGCAAGATACGCAGTACTCGTTCCCTCTCTAGAGAGAACCGAGGTTACGTTAGTAACCGAGTACGTTCTCTTACGAGAGGTTCTCTCGTACTGCGTAATAGCTTACGCTAGGGGAACACAGTGTAAAACACCGTGCGTGCTGAGATTCAACACTAAGGTCCCAAGGGCAGGTGCCCGGGGCTCATACAGTGCATAATCATAAGGGACTCACAGAGAATCCGGGAAGAGGGGCTAGAATAGCATCATTCCTGTAGAATATAGTGCTCTATTAAGAGCAGATTATATCAAGTGTTCTACACAGCCAGGGCGAACTCGGCCTGGGCTGATAAGTATTTATGGGACTTACACACTGCCCACAGAGGTATATAGTCGATCAGCGATCGACGCTCTAGCAGTTTCAGCATCCTGAGCCGATAGCATCGGGCAGACAATACTGAATTATTAGACCGAGAGCAGCTTAGCCTGCAAAGCGGGAACCTCTAGGTTGTAAAACCTTATAAATGTAGACGGAGAAGCCCAGTCTGCCGCCATACAGATATCTTGTAAGGCAATCCCACTAGACCAAGCCCACGACGAGGCCATGCCTCTCGTGGAGTGACACCTAACGGGCATTGCAGGCCCTTAGATGTATAAGCAAGCGCTATAGCATCAACTATCCACCTGGATAGACTCTGTTTTGACGCAGCTAGTCCCTTGGAACGACCGTTGAACAAAACAAAGAGCTGCTCCGTCTGTCTAAAAACAGATGAGTGAGACACATAGGTTCTTAATGCCCTGACCGGGCAAAGGAAGCCCGCGTCCCCTTCCTCTTCAGAGACCGGCAGGGCCGACAGGGAAATCACCTGTGCCCTAAACGGTGTGTTGAGGGATTTAGGAACATACCCGTGCCTTGGTTTGAGTATGACTTTTGAGTCATTAGGCCCAAACTCCATACACGTCGCGCTCACTGAGATCGCTTGCAAGTCCCCTATACGCTTTACTGAAGCGAGAGCCAGAAGAAACACTGCCTTGAAAGATAAGTGTTTGAGGTCTATTGACTGAATTGGCTCGAATGGGGCACCTTTCATGGCTTCCAGAACCGTGGAAAGGTCCAAAATGGGAACTGAGGGAGGTCTGGGAGGATTCAGCCTCTTAGCTCCTCTAAGGAAGCGAATGACCAGATCGTTCCTTCTCAGTGACTGGCCAAGCATTGGTTCAGCGAACGCTGCTATGGCCGCCACGTAAACTTTGAGCGTGGATGGGGCTCTGCCCTTATCCAGTAGCTCTTGTAGAAAGGAGAGAACCTCCGACACCCCACAGTCTGAGGGTGATATGTCACGAGCTGTACACCAGCTAGAGAACACAGACCATTTCGAGGAGTAGAGCCGCCTAGTAGACGGGGCTCTAGCCTGCGTGATCGTGTTTAACACTCCCGCTGGGAGGTTAACGGGTACCCGTTGATGGCCCACGCATGTAGGGACCAGAGCTCCGGGCGAGGATGCCAGATCGAGCCGTTGGCCTGCGAGAGGAGATCCCTCCTCACTGGTATTGGCCATGAGGCGGTCTTCGTCAGCTGCATCAGAACTGGGAACCAGGCTTGGTTCGTCCAGAATGGGGCCACGAGTATCACTGAGCATCTGTTTTCCCTGATTCTCTCCAATACCTGGGGTAAGAGAGTGACGGGGGAAACGCATAGAGCGGGCAGCGGGGCCAGACGTGGGCCAGCGCATCCCTGCTCTTGGAGAAAAACTCTGGACAGTGAGTGTTTTCTTGAGACGCAAATAGGTCTACCTTCACTCTGCCGAATGTTTTCCACAGCAGTTGGACTGTCTGCGGATGTAAAGACCATTCTCCTGCCAGAACATTGTTCCTGGACAGTCTGTCTGGTCCTACATTCAAGTGACCTGGCACGTGCGCTGCTCTCAGCGAGCGCAGATTGTGCTGAGCCCAGATCAGGAGGTGTTCTCTCAGCCTGTGAAGGGTTCTGGATCTGATACCTCCTTGGTGATTTATATAAGCCACCACCGACATGTTGTCCGAACGGACCAAGACGTGGTGTCCTTTAATCTGGGGACAAAAGCGCCTCAGCGCATTGTCGACTGCAACAATTTCCAGGCATTTCATGTGTAGAAGCTTTTCCCGTTCTGACCACTGGCCGAAGAACGGTCTGCCCTCGAGCAGCGCTCCCCATCCTGAGGTTGAGGCGTCCGTAGACACCACCTTCACACTCGAGGAAGTTCCCAGGTTTGCACCTGACCGGTACCAGTCGGTCACTGTCCAAGGTTTCAGAGCTGAGATGCATTTCTGATCGACCTTGAGGCGTAAGAGACCGGAGGTCCACGCTTGACGCGGTACTCGCGCTTTTAGCCAGAACTGCAGCGGGCGCATGCGAAGCAGACCCAGCTGAAGCACTGGAGATGCTGAAGCCATGAGACCCAGCATCTTCGGGAACTTTTTGAGCGGGACTAAAGTGCCGTGGTGAAAAGTTTTCGTCATTTAGTGGCGCGAAGGGCGAGATCCGTCGCGCTCCTCAAATCCGGCAGGCTTACAGCTTCCGGTCCTTCCTTGTCCATCTTATGGAGAAGGTTGACCTGGAAGATCTGACGTCGTGTGGCAAGCTTTGGATGGTAGCGCCGTCTTAGCACGCCGTCCAGCAGAGGGCGGGCAAAGATGGGCAGCTACAGCTTCCTCCACGGGGGGTAGAGAATGGTACCCCTTGTCTTTAGCACCGTCGACTACGGAGAATGCTGCTGACACGGAAGTACGCATTCTGGCTGACAAGGGGGCGCTCCAGGACTTAGCGACTTCTTCATGAAGCTCAGGAAGAAAAAGCGCTGGTCTCGAAGGCGGCTAAGCACGGTCCTCTTGCAGAAAACAACCGTCCAGTCGGTTGTGTGCAGGCTCCTGGGGCGTCGACCACTCAAGGCCGAAGCTGACGACGGCCTGCTCGAGCAGACGCATGAGCTCTGCTTCAATGTTGGCTCTTTTCCCAGAGGGCCGGTGAGAAGAAGGTGCGAGATCCGCAGAGCTCAACCAGTCCTCACTGCACGACGTTAGGAGAGAGCAGCTTCCTCGTAGTGTCCTATGGCGGAAGCGGCGGCAGACGGCGGCCGCTGGCCGGCAGTGAGAGACTCGGGTGAAGCAGGCGGCGAAGCTATTACATAAGCTATTACATAAGCTATTACGCAGTATGAGAGAACCTCTCATAAGAGAACACAATGATGATCCCAACAACAGATGGTTGAAATTTAAAAGGCTGATTTTCCCGCTTCAGGGCAGTGACGAGTACATTATGTAGTCCAGTGGTTGTCAAGACACCCTAGGCACAACCTTAAGCAATGGCCCTGAACGGTGGTTTAATGTCAACATTGTGACAACGCTGTAACAACCTTCACTACACAACGTAGTTATAGCAACCTTTTGGCCATGTTGTTAAAACGTTGTTAGAAGGTTGGCTATGTTGCGCCAACGTTCTGTGTTTGCTGGGCAGGGAAACCAAGTTATTGTTTGTAAAAACTTTAGATTTCGATTGTAAAACTAATTAAAATATAATAGTTATTTTTAAATAACGGCAACTCAAACTGGGGTTGGAGGTAACGGAACAAAAAAAAAAAAAAAACGTACACTGCCTATAGCTTCTTTGCAGGGGCGGCTCCAGAGAATTTTTAAGGCATGTGCTGAGGGGGTGCTAGATCATTTACGGGGGGAGCTGCGCAAAACTTGGCCACTAAATATTTAATATTCAATTATTTTAATGATCACAATTAAAGTTGTAATTGTATTAAATTGAACAAGCGCAACATTCAGCATTAAATCAAATATTCTAAAAGATGTAGCCTAGGCTATTATTAATGATAATGTTATTTCAACAACATAATATCTCGTTATTTCGACATAATATGTGTGCGTGCAACAAGCAAGATGTGCGTTTGTAAATCCGGTGACGAGTGTATTCATTTTTATTAATAAACTAGTGTTTTCTGACAGTGTTAGCTGCAAAGATGAAGTTGACGATCGCCATATAGTGAACGCGCGTTACGCGCCTATAGAAAGAAATGCACATAATGGATTACATAATCAGAGAGTAGCCTTTTTCTTTTCGTTTTGAATTATTTCGTTTAAAGACATTTCAAGCTTTGTGTATTTGATGTATTTATCATGTCTGTGTGAGGCATACACTGAGTTTCGTTAAGTTAGGATGAGATGCGCTACAGTTAACGTGCAATGCAAGTGATCGCGCGGGCGCCTCCATGATTATTGTTATATATTTGCTTCTTATTCATTAGCCTAAATCCAGGCAAGTGGTTGATGAAAAATTGATTAAAATTAAGATACAATTTATACAAAACGAAATTCACTTTAAAGAAATGCTTTCTACAAAACAAAAATTAATTAAGTGGTCAAAATCATGTCTGACCCACTCGTTTCATATTGCGCATCCTATCTCGTGCTGTTCACTTTTCATAAATCAGCATAAATGGAAAAAAATTATAACATTATAATATTTGAAAAAATATTTAATTCTGAATTTTGCACACACAAGTTGAAAGGCATTTGTTCAAATCAAGTTCACGGATAATTGTGCGTACATTTATTAATCATTATGATACTAAAATCATAACAAAGTAGGCTATGCTATGTACAGAAAATCAGATGAGCCCAGAATATGAACGCAATTAGGCTACACGTTAAGCATTTCCTCCCATAGAAAACCATCATAAGAACGCTTAATGTGGCTTAATGCAGAGAATGTCCCCTTATTATGTCGAAATAACGAGATAGTATGTCAACACTACTGCTGTGTCCACCTTCTCCACATTCTTGATCAGCGGAAACGATTTTTGCTTGTTTGGGATCTGACGTATTTGAAAAAGTTAAGCAAACTTTGCTGTCTTTTTGACATTTCATCGACATTTGACGTCATTTTTGACATCGAGGCTATAACAGCAATCTCAAAACACAAGATTTTTGTAGAACTTCAATGGGGAATAAAGACAGACAAATAACAACATTGAACACTACACAAACAGTAGGCTAATTTTATTTTTTTTAATTTAGGCAATTCATTTTCCATAGTGACACAGGAGGTGCCGGATCCAATAAAAAAGGTTCCGGATCCAACGTCGGAGGTGACGGAACATGTTCCGGCGTGTTCCGGCTCAAATTAAGCCCTGGACAAATAGATAAATAATAACAGGATTGCCCTGTCTGTTTGCACATGTGCATCAATCGGAGTGTCTGGTAGATTTAAACAGAGAGAGATCTTGAGGCAGGCGCGATGCTTAGTTGTGGCTGGCACTGATAGGTGATGTGACGCGCACTCCATTATGGACAAAAAGAGCAAATAAAATATAAGATAAGATGACAAATAGATAAATAAGAACAGGATTGCACTGTCTGTGTGCACATGTGCATAAATCGGAGTGTTCTCTAGAACATGTAAACAGAAATATAATGTAAGATAAGATGGCAAATAAGAGCAGGATTGCACGGTCTGTTTGCACATGTGCATCAAATTGAGATCTGGTAGATTTTAAAAGTGAGAAGTCTTGAGGCGTAGGTGTCAAGACTCGCGCTCTGGATTAAAACAGCGGAAAAAGTATAAAGTAAGGTGGCAAATGGGTAGGCTAAATAAAAGTAGAACTAAACGCGGGATGCATGTCTAACTGTCTATTTGATCATATGCATCAGTCGGAGTGCCTGTTTAGTAGCTGTAAGGCAGGTGAAAAGCATTTAGTTAAAGGTACAATATGTAAGGTTTTTGCATTAAAAAATACCAAAATCCCAAGGTCAGTGTTATGTATTTTGTTAAGTTGATTACTTATAATATCCAAAATGTTTCCAACTATTTTTAAATCGTGTGAAAATTGCGATTTTAACCAAGGAAACGGGGTGTGAGCAGGGGTGAGCTGGGAGTCACCAGTCAATTGCGCCATATCCGCCCGCGTTACCCTCGGTTTCCGCTCGTACTGCGTGGAGTCCTGGACAAATGCGGAAGTAGTTGTAGCGTCTATCAAGCAACAAACGTTAGCTTGTTTCGTGCTGTCATTATGGAACACAATTATTCTTTACCGATTGCAGCTGGTTCTGTCGACAAAGCATGCTTAATTTTATATTTTCCAAATGTAGCATTCGGTATTAGTTATGTTTATGTAAGGAAAGTATTATTGCTTTAGGTTTGTGTTTAGTTTATTGACATTGTTTATCACGTCTGGTGTTAATGGCCATGTAAATAAATATAGCATGTGTTATACATAAAGATTAATCAGTATTTTGGCAAATGATGTGGGTATGTTCGAATGTACTTTTACAACAATTGTTTAGAACACGTAAAACTGTGCCGCGTTATCACAACAATGAATTTGACATACAGTAACATCTATGATCACCAATGTAGTATTAAACCTTACTTTTTCTTGCGGTTAATTAATTTTAATGAAATAAAAGTGTGATGAGGTTCAAGAGTCAGGAAGGAAGAAGACAGGGGTCGGCGTGACTGGAACTCGTAAGTTACTTTATTAAAATAAAACAAAACAAACAAAAGTCGTGCACAACACGCATTCACCGTGGCAACCGCGACGGCACAAAACAGCTTGGATCCACCGGTTTTCTTTCTCTGCGTCCAATTTTCTTTCTAGTCTCTCGTACGAGTCCTCAGTCCATCTCTCTCCTTCTCTCTCTACGCCAATAATACTGCAATAAGACACAGGTGTTCGTCATTTGCACTTGACCTACTTACTCGTCTCATTTCTCTCTCTCCCGCGCTGAACCACGCCTCCCTCGCCACAAAAAGCATGTCATTAAACGCAACATTTATAAAAATAGAACTTAACCTCATCCATGAACATGATTTTTCGATTCCCGTCTGACTGATTTAGGCTACATCCATGGTGAAGTTAAAAACAACAGTTCCCATCATTCCACGCTCCACATCGTCATCAATCTACACCGTTGTTATTGTTGTTTGGAATGTAGCACCCTCTAGTGGCAGAAAATGTTGCATATTGACCTATTGTGCGTACTGTTCTTGCCCGCTAGCTACAGGGGATCTGCGCTGCATTTTGTTTAAAAAACACCTTATATATTGTGTAAGGTCCCTGAGGCAGGCACATATATCCATGACGGGTCCCAAAGCAGGCGCACATATCCGTGACTGGTCGAGTGGCAGGTGTATTTAACGGTGACGGGTCGAGTGGCAGCTGCCCCTAGCGGTGAGGGGTTGAGTGATAGGTCAAATGGCAGCTCCCCCTGACAAGCAGAGATTTTACCCCCTTCACTTAAATGACAATTAATTGGAAATTTGCATTTTTAAGTGAAATTACTGAACGTAAATATATGAGCTTGATAAGAATTATCATTCTAGAAGAAAATTTCAGATGGCACTTAGAGGCTTTTGCATCTGAACTCTTCATATAAATATATATACATATATATACATATATATATACACTCACCTAAAGGATTATTAGGAACACCATACTAATACTGTGTTTGACCCCCTTTCGCCTTCAGAACTGCCTTAATTCTACGTGGCATTGATTCAACAAGGTGCTTTGTGACATGGTGCATTATCCTGCTGGAAGTAGCCATCAGAGGATGGGTACATGGTGGTCATAAAGGGATGGACATGGTCAGAAACAATGCTCAGGTAGGCCATGGCATTTAAACGATGCCCAGTTGGCACTAAGGGGCCTAAAGTGTGCCAATAAAACACCCCCCACACCATTACACCACCACCAGCCTGCACAGTGGTAACAAGGCATGATGGATCCATGTTCTCATTCTGTTTACGCCAAATTCTGACTCTACCATCTAAATGTCTCAAAAGAAATCGAGACTCATCAGACCAGGCAACATTTTTCCAGTCTTCAACTGTCCAATTTTGGTGAGCTTGTGCAAATTGTAGCCTCTTTTTCCTATTTGTAGTGGAGATGAGTGGTACCCGGTGGGGTCTTCTGCTGTTGTAGCCCATCCGCCTCAAGGTTATGCGTGTTGTGGCTTCACAAATGCTTTGCTGCATACCTATTTCAGTCAAAGTTGCTCTTCTATCAGCTTGAATCAGTCGGCCCATTCTCCTTCTGACATTCAGTTTGGAGTTTAGGAGATTGTCTTGACCAGGACCACACCCCTAAATGCATTGAAGCAACTGCCATGTGATTGGTTGATTAGATAATTGCATTACTGAGAAATTGAACAGGTGTTCCTAATAATCATTTAGGTGAGTGTATTTCTATAAATTCAATTAAATATTTGTCCTCTTCTGATGTCTGTCTTCAGTATGGAATCAGTGGGAATGAATGTGATTGAAACAGCAGCTCTTGGGAGACCCTTCCAGCTCGGCATGATGTACGACTGCAGAAAAGATGCATTAATACCAGGTGAGTTTTAGTCAAATCAGTCTACAAATAAACATGACATTTTCACTTTCATTGTCTAAAACTTCATCAATTAACATCGGAATTTGTTTCAGATGTGAAATGTAAATCTAATATATTCACATTTGTCCTATTACAGGGGTTAGACATCTAATATATTCACATTTGTCCTATTACAGGGGTCAGACTTTGGAATAAAGAGCAGCTGCAGCAGAATATTTCTGCTCATTCACAAATTAATACAGATTTCCATGTCACATCTTCAGACTCCATTCAGGACAAATCTAAATTACTGAATATTGACGGTGGGCTCAAACTGAGTCTTTTAGGTGATCTCATCCAAGTTAGTGGAGCAGCAAAATATCTCAAAGACACCAAGACATCTTTCAAACAGCAGAGACTGACGCTTCATTATCATTCAACTAGCAGGTTTGAAGAACTGACCGTGAATCATTTGCCTTCTGGAAATATTCCTGACGATGATAATGACATTGCCACACATGTAGTGACAGCAATACTGTATGGAGCAGATGCCTGCTTTGTGTTTGACAGACAAGTTTCTTCAAATGAGAACAAAAAATCAGTAAAAGGAGAAGTAAAAGTGGCTTTTGAGAAACTGCAGGGCATCATTTCAGCGGGTGCAAATGCTGATCTAAGTGTGAATCACAGCCAGCAAACTGCAGTCAAAAATTTCACGTGTACATTTTATGGCGACTTCCAGCTACCGTCTAACCCGACCTCTTTTGAAGATGCGTTGAAGGTTTTCACTAATCTTCCAAAACTGCTGAAAGAAAACCAAGAGCTGACAGTTCCTCTGAAGGTTTGGCTTTATCCTCTGGACAAACTTCACTCAAGAGCTTCAAAACTTCATAAAGACATCAGCATGGATCTAATCATGAACATAGAATCAGTGATTGAGAGTTTAAATACAACAGAGATGAAATGCAGTGACCTAATGGAAGACTCTACAGCTCTGGCGTTTGCTGCATTTCATGATAAAATTCTACAAATGAAGCAAAACTGCTACACATACAAGTTGAGACTCATGAAGAAACTCGGCTCTCTGCTGCCAAACATCCGTGGGAATGTGATGAAGGAAACTGCACTGAATGATCTTCTACAAGAACATGATAAATCTCCATTCAGAGGAAGTGATCTCGCAGAATGGCTGAGTGAGAAAGAAAGAGAGTCTGAGATCATTAAATCAGTCCTCAGACAGCTGAAGGATACTGGCGCACAGGTGGAAGTCAACATAGATGTAATTATGATGGATCTGGAGGTTAAGAATCTCGTCAGTTATACGTTCACATCATTGGACTGGTCAGATGCGCTTCTTCGTCAACAAACTGCATGTCTAAATTCTTCAACAGAAGGAGAAACTGATCAGAGGAGCCCTGATTCAAAGCAAAAGTCTTGGCTCACTCCTAATGTCATAAAGTTCTTGAGGAACAATTTGGAGATATTTAAGAACTTGACCAAATCCAAAGACTGTAAACCAGCCAAGTTCATTGTGTCCTCTAGAGAAATGGAAAATCATCCTGGTTCCTGCATTTTCCTGTATGAACATGGATGTGATGAAGCTGTTTGCTTTACTCCTCCATCCACACCAGCCTGTCCAATCACTGAAGAGGTCAAAGGTCAGAGTGTGGTTCTGAAGGTTCCTCCATCATGTTCTGCTACAGTGGAGCTCAGATTACTGTACAAACCGAAGCATGACACAGTCTGGAGATCTGAACCTGTGCTGAAGGATCAACACACAGTTACTCTGACTGATCTGAGACCAGGAACTGAGTATGACATCAAGTGTGCAGCGGTGGGGAAACTCAAGTACACCGTTGACAGTGACGTAATCAGCGTTACCACAGAGGTATGAAGAAATATGTTCATTAAATGATTGATTAGAGACATATGCAGTTTTATGAGAGTGAGTTATGAGGTATACACTGTTATTATTGCCAATATCATCATCTTATCAGGTGTTAATTATAATCAAATGTGTTTTCCCAGCAAAGTACATGGAACAGAGCAGTTGAGGGTGAGTCGTACTTTTTCTGACTAATTTTATCACTTTTTTTCTGTTAACCATAAACCAACAGGGGTAGTTCTACAAAATTATGTAAAATATTATAGCTTATGTTTTATATAAAATATTTCCCATTTCATACTTTTATATGTTAGAATTAACCCTTAAAGGGGTGGTATAATGTCCCTTTTTACAAGATGTAAAATAAGTCTCTGATGTCTTCAGAGTGTGTATGTGAAGTTTTAGCTCAAAATACCCAACAGATTATTTTTTATAGCATGTTAAAATTGCCTCTTTTTGAGGGTGAGCAAAAACAGGTCGTTTTATGTGTGTCCCTTTAAATGCAAATGAGCTGCTGCTCCCGGCACACAGGGCGGAGCTAAAAGAGCTTGTGTGTGTGTGTGTGTGTGTGTGTGTTAGCAGCTCCAATTACCTCACACAGACAAGCACTAACATGTCAGAAACTGTTCTGCCTTTTATGTTCAAACCGAAGTCAGTCAATAATGGAGAGACAAGAAGTGACGACATGTAGAATGAACAGGACATTTCTAAATGGTTACTTTATGAATGCATGTTATTTATAGAAGATAAGAATAAAGAACAAGGCCAACAGAAATCAGAAATTTTAAAGTTCAGTTTGATTGTCCATGTTTTGCTCAGTCTGTGAACAGCATCTGTGTGCAGTAATTAAACAATGAATAGAAGCTGAACTCAGATGAAGAGTGTCAACATAAAACAACTTACACTATTTCTAAATGTAAAGCTTTATGACTAATTTCTTATTTAATCTTAATTTAATATTCTTATTCGTGAATGACAAATAGACTTAGGGCCCTATCTTGCATCCATCGCAATTTACTTTGTACAGCGACCGACGCATGTATCATTCCTATTTTGCACTCAACGCACAGCGGACTTTTCTCTCAACAGACGCACGTCGGTAAATTAGGGAATGAACTTGCGCTCCTGGAGCGGTTCAGTGGAAAGAGGAGGCGGATAAACTTTGCTTCTCTCATCTACACAGACGCAGCAGCTCCCATTTTTGCAAATCATACATTATTACATGGAAAAATATTACCACACGAGGGAAATCATTGTGGTGTCCATGAAGATGTGAAAAAATAGGCATAAATCTAGCTTACACATTTACCCAATATTATTATACGCCTGTTTAACCGAAGCTAATTTGAGTGGGTTTCTCGCATCCCCATACAATGTCACTTCTCTGTCTTTTACGGCCCTGACGAGAACGTCGGTCTCCTTGGATGTGAACCGCTCCTGGTGTGCGCCTGGCAAATCCGCCGTTATAATAGCAATCCGCCATTGAACAAGCGCGCCTGCTCTTAAAGGGAATGTGAGATGTCGCTCTGATTGGTTTATTTCATGTTAGCCCAAACCACACCTATGAATAATGAAGCTACTTCAGACCAACCCATTTTAGAGATCCGCCCACAAAGTTACTTGCGTTTCAGATCGTTAAAATAGGGCCCTCCAAGTTACATTAGTTTCCCAACCCTGTTGCTGAAATCAATGTAATGTTGTATCTGTCCTTCATCGAAAACACACCTGATTAAACTCCTCAGCTCGTTTAATGGTAGCGTTAGATGAGGGAAACATCTAAAATCATGGAGAATTCAGAACATTTGCATCCCTTGCAAAATAATAAATCTTTATTTGGAGGATTTGATATGAAATGTGATTTTATTTTACTGTAATATCAAATGTTAACTATGGTTAACTGTTCCATGTGTTACTTTTTTCTTTGGTGTTATTTCTTTCTAGGCTGTGGAAGAGAAATGGAGGGAGCAAATATGATGTTCAATCAGCATTTAAATTTAGCCCTACTGGGAAAATCAAGATCTGGGAAAAGTTCATCAGGAAACACAATACTGGGACGAGAAGCTTTCATATCAAAGAAAAGCACCAAATCTGTCACTCGAGATGTTGCTGTTGAATCTGGAACTGTTGATGGGATTCCAGTCACTGTTTATGACACACCAGGATTATTTAACGAAGAGATTCAGCAGATGATAAATGAAAATGTTCTTCAGAAATGTGAATCAGATTTCTGTGTGTTTCTGCTGGTCATCAAAGCTGACAGTTTCTCTGAAGAAGAGATACAAACTGTGGAGAAGATTGAGAAGCTGATAGGAGAAGAGCGCTTGAAGAAAACCTGGATTCTCTTCACCAGAGGAGACGAACTGGAGGAAGAAAACATGACTATAAAAGAGTACATTGATGATATTGAACCACTGAAGAAACTCGTTCAGAAATATGATCAGAGATACCATGTGTTCAACAACAAGAAGAGAGGACCTAATGGACAAGTTCAAGAGCTGCTTACAAAAATACTTAAGCCATATTTTGACACAATAGGTGAGTTTTTTACACCAACTAAATTTTAAATATTCTGAACACTTTTTTAACTCTTCTGCCATTCACTGGATTTTACGGTTACAGCATGAAATAAACATGGATGAACATAAGAAGGAATGTTAAACGACACAGTACAGTTTACTGGAATGAGTCATATCTTGTGTAATCGTACTATAATCATAAATTTACGTACTATATATCCAAGTATAAATCCAAATGAATCGATATTGAAGCTTTGCAAGCTTATGATTATTCCTCCGCAAGAATAATTCTCACTCAAAAGCAGCAGCCCTGTTTGAAGCAAGCATAATTTTTAGGTTTCAATAACTTTTATGAAAGTCTCCTACTGTATAAGTTAACGTTAGATCTTTTGCTCCAACAGATGGTCAATCGGGTAAGATAAATAATAGTTCCAGTGGCCTAACATTCAATACGTTTACATGTGTGCTAGTAATGCACACAGTTCAGTCACAGTGTTTTAGTTTACAGTATAGAAATGTAGGCTATTATGTGGGGTAATGTGAAGTAATCAGCAATTAGGATTCATTCATACATGATTTTTTGATGGCAGGTTGGGGTTATACACTAATTTTCTGTCATGGTCAGTGGACCCTCTGAATTAGCCTTCGCCACCCCAAAAATAAAACTGTAGTTCTGTCTACGTAACCTCCGTATCAAAACACAGGTGAAAAAGAGGCAGAAACAGTGATCAGGTATATGGAAGCTAATGCAATCATCAAACATTAATCAGAATATAAATCAAAACATTTTACAAAAAGTTACTGAATGAAATGTGGACCCAGGACGAGTTATAGGACTGTGAAGCATTAGGGGTGTTGATGAACTTGATCTACTCAATCTGTATTTTGATCATCGTTCTGAATCTGAATAACAAAATATTCTGGGGGCCATGAAAGTTTGATGAAAATCATCAAAAATGCTAGCGGTGGATGGCATCTTAAAAAATTATAATATTGGCATGGAAAGAGTTGCATACAATACAAATTGCAATGCATTGAGTGAGTGTTGTGGTATAATGTAATGATATTGTTTCTTTATTATGTAATAAAAGGTGCAGAGATGCTGAAGCCGAATCCAATGAGAAGAGAAATACCAAAAGACATTGATCTAGACACTCCTTCTGCCAGTCTCTCATCCAGACGGATTGTTCTTCTGGGTAGAAGTGGAGTTGGGAAGAGTGCAGCTGGAAACACAATACTGGGACATAAAGAGTTTATGTCTGAGAAGGGAATTAGATCAACCAGTAACCAATTAGTAACCAGTAAATGTTCAAATGCTCACGCCACTGTTTCAGGCAGATCTGTGTCTGTAGTTGATACTCCTGAATTTACTTCCGACAGCATTGATGAGTTCTTTCACTCCGAGCTGAAAACTGAGTTAATGACAGAGATAGGGAGAAGTGTTTATATATCCAGTCCTGGACCGCACGCTTTTCTCATTGTGTTTCCTGTGAATAACAGATTTACTGATCAGGAGCAGCAGATTCTTCAGCAGATTAAAACACTGTTTGGAGTGCTAAAATACTGCATCATTCTCTTCACTCATGGAGATCTGCTGGAAGGAGAGTCTGTAGAGAAACTCATTGAGGAGAACAGTAGATTAAGAGATGTAGTTGGTCAGTGTGGAGGCAGATTTCACGTCTTCAACAATAGAGATGAGAATAACAGAGATCAGGTGAATGATCTACTGAAGAAGATTGACACAATGATAGAGCAGAATGGAGGAGGACACTACAGTAATCAGATGTTTGAAGATGCTGAGAGACTCAGACGAGAGAAAGAAGAGTATATGATTGCCGTATTGTATTCATAGTAGATGTCAGATTCACGGATCAGGATCAGCAGATTCCTTTGCAGATTGAGATGTTGTTTGGTCAGGAGGTGTTAAAATACTCCATCATTCTCTTCACTCATGGAGATCTGCTAGATGGAAAGTCTGTAGAGGAACTCATTCAGGAGAACTGTGGATAGAGCAGAATGGAGGACAGTCATCAGATGTATGGAAGTACCTTGAATTGTATATTAATACTAGTAAGAAATTGTAATATGTACTCGTCTATCAAATGGTTAATATTTTTACATCTGTCTGTCTCACTTTATTCTTAGAATTATATGAGTATGAGTATGTAATTACCAGACACAATTTGTGTGTTAAAATGACAACACATCTATTGTGTTAAATTTGACGTGATATTTATTTACACATCTCTTGAATAATCTGCCTTTCTCATGACCTTGAATATGACATTGATACTGTACTCTTTCCTTGAGGTTTGATGGATGTTTGCGACTCCTGAGTTTCTCCTTTTAGTATTTCCCCTTTATTTGGCAGGACAGGAGAGAACTGACTGGAGGTTTATACTCAGTTTGCAGCTATTGTACTTTTACTGTATTGGTTTTATTTAAGCAGCACAAGTCGGTAACACTTTATAATAATGGTGGGTCATTAATAAGTAACTAAAGTAAACAGAAAACAAATATTTTCAATGAAACATCAACATCCAAACTTCTGTTAATTCTCAAAAAGACCTGTAGACAAATTACAGAAATAAAGTCAGTCTAGTGATTTAATGTCTTTTCAGTTGATTTCATCTAAGGCTGTGTCTGAAGTCAGTTGTAGTTCTTGTGACTCTCTTTCCTTCAATGATTCTGCTTGTTATCGTTCTGGTGCCTTCAATATTAGCAATAAAAAATAAAGAGTTCTTAATTCATCTTTGACATCTTTTGTTTAAATTGTACTTATTTTGTTTGTGTGCTCATTTTAAATGGTTGACTTAACCCCTTCAGACCTGAATTATGTTTAAAGTTTCTGAAAAATATAAAAGTATATTTTCCCAGCTCATGAGGCTTCTATGAATGAGACAAAAAAAAAAAAAAAAAAACATCCATTTCAATGGATGTCAGGTCAAAACAGGTGTACTTCACAAAAATGTACCAACATAAAATTAAATAATACACATAAAAATTGTTAGTATATACTTAAAGCTTTTTCTCAAGGTCAAAAACTTTTCAACAGTATACCATTTCAACTTTAATTTTGAGGTTTTTGTTTTACAGATTGCACATTGTTTGTAACAAACTAAATATCTTAGAATCAATCAATATGGTCATGTTAGAGTCATTTTCTCTGCGCATCTTTCTTTTTTTAGATCAAAAACTTGAACATTAAAACATTTCAACTTTATTTGTAAGGTTTTTGCTTTATAGATCGCACATTTGTTTATTCATAACAAAATAAACCTAGGAATCAATCAATGCATTCATGTTAGAGTAATTTCCTGTGTGCATTTTTGAAACAATTTCTCTGTTAACGATTTTCTTGCATTTCAACAGTACATTACTGGCAGCACGGTTGCCAGCAAGTTACTGTATTTTGATTTCCAGTAACTGTACTGTAATTCACTTTACAGTACACAAGATCAGTACACACACCCTCAAGCCATCCTAGGTGTATATGACATCGTTCTTCTTTCAGACGAATACAATCTGAGTTATATTAAAAAATGTCCTGGCTTCCAAGCTTTATAATGGCAGTGAATGGTTGTTTCTGTTTTGAAAGCCCATAAAAGTGCATCCATCCATGATAAAAGTGCTCCATGCATACGGCTCTGGGGGGTAAATAAAGGCCTTCTGAAGCGAAGCGATGCGTTTGTGTAAAAAAAATATTCATATTCAAGTTACGCTTTAGATTTAAGTCAAATCCGTATGTTCGTTTGGCCGGAAGCTAGTCATTTTACTTTATACAGTTTTAAATATGGATATTTTTCTTACATCTCCATCTTCCTCATCACCTCACATAAAGTCAACATCTGAGATATTTCCATCAGCTATATGTTCAAGCACTCCAAGAACTATATATTCTGCATATGAAAAAGTTTCAAAAATGTATCGGTACTGTGATAGGCTATAGATTTTTATATAAGAAATTACAATCAGCATTACTGGACTTCAGTTACTGGAATGTGATTTCAGTAACAGGCTTTTGAACCCACTGTCCATTCTAATGGACAGACACATTTAAAAAAATCCTGATTTAAAATTTGCAATTCTACAATCGATTTTTAACTTTAATTAATAAGTTCAATCTTTCTATTTTACATACAAACTATGAAATACTGGCAAACATATCAAAAAAAATTAAATAAAACCATAGAAAATGTTGCTTGCTTCTGTGTTTGGAGTGAAGTGCTGACATGCTTCTCTTCTATGGGATGAATATTGTATCAAAATGATTAACACGTGCAAGCACACTTATCAATGAACTTGATACATGTTGCAGAAATGTTTTATCCATGCCTTTCAACTTAAAAAGCAAGCAATAGCCGTCATTTCAACGTCTCGGTTAAATATAGACCCGATATAGTCCGGCTATGTGTAACCCACTTTTAGCCCAAATAACATTTAATCTGGAATTATGTATTTTTTTTCCCAAATAACTTGTGAGATGTATGATATTCCATCATGTAAGCAAAGTCAACTGTGATTACAAGTTGTTTGGTTTGCTTTATTGTACATGTTATATATGTAGGCTGTGCGTAGCCACGATTTAGCTCGTAGTCAGACTGGCTATTTGTAGCCCACTTTTAGTCAAAACTGATTAATTGTAGTTTTTTTGCCCCCGCCCCGCCGCGCGGGTATAAACAGGAAGCGGGCGCACGCACACATTGTTTTTCGCTGAGGAGCCGAGATTTGTGACGGCCATGCAGCGATGGTCAGCAACGGTGGCGACGGGACGTTACGTCTCCCGTTCCCTCCCTCAGGGAACGAGGGTTACATCAGTAACCGAGACGTTCCCTTTCAGTCGCTCACGTTCGACGTAACGTCGACGTGATGACGTAATTGGGATCCCATGGAAAACGCCACGGTTGCTGCCACATCCAGCGCCCTACGCAAGACTCTCAGACCCCCAACTGCTGGGGCGGAAGACCTGCGTAGAGGGAGTTCAACTGTTGTTCCATTATACCATTACACAGTGAACCATTACACAGTGAACTCTTAATAACACTGGGAAAGCGTACCTTTCCAGGGGAAAGAACGCTGCGGAGCCACATCCTGCCCGAAGGGAGGTAACATGTGGAGAATACACATATGGACTGGCCGAAGGGGCAGTGCAACATATGGAATGTCACTGGGGTGGCTCCACCCGAAGGGGGAGACACACCAGACAGTGACGGCAGAGCAGACTCTGCCAAGGGAAGACACGGGCTCACCGCAGGGAGCTGGTCGTGGAAGAATACACATATGGGATCGCCGCAGGGATCGCACATATGGAACCCAGCCTAGCACAAGTTACACAAGCATACGAGCACTAGGCCTGGCGTCGGACGCTCCGCAACGTCCGACTGCCGAAGGGGTGCGGAGGAACTCACAGGGTTCGCCAATGGGGAACTCGACTGGAGTAAAAAGCGCACGTATCCGTTCCTAGGAAGGGAGTGGCGCAGCAAGCCGACACTAGAGCGGGAACTTCGGTGTTACCGGCTAGTAGAAGCGAGCACACAGGAAGAAACCGGCTCAACACGTAAGCTATAAAACCTAGCGAACGTGTTAGGTGTCGCCCAGCCCGCAGCTCTACAGATGTCTGTCAGCGAGGCGCCGTGTGCCAGCGCCCAGGAAGAAGCGACACTCCTAGTGGAGTGGGCTTTCAACCCAGGCGGGCAGGGCACGCCTTGGGCTTCGTAAGCCAAGGCGATGGCATCCACTATCCAGTGGGCCATCCTCTGCTAGGAGACATCCTTCCCTTTCTGCTGGCCTCCGTAACAGACGAAGAGCTGATCTGAGGTCCTGAGGCTTTGCGTTCTGTCCACGTACAGATGCAGAGCGCGAACGGGACAGAGAAAAGCCAGGGCTGGGTCTGCCTCCTCCGAAGGCAGCGCTTGCAGGTTCACTACCTGGTCCCG
Source organism: Leuciscus leuciscus (assembly GCF_965113295.1). NCBI lineage: Eukaryota > Metazoa > Chordata > Actinopteri > Cypriniformes > Leuciscidae > Leuciscus > Leuciscus leuciscus. The sequence goes on along the minus strand of NC_138725.1, from coordinate 28,696,342 downwards.
GAAGGGAGTGGTAGGAACCTTGGGCACGTATCCGGGCCGGGGTCTCAGGATGACGTGAGAGTTATCCGGGCCAAATTCTAGGCACGATTCGTCGACCGAAAATGCATGCAGGTCCCCTACCCTCTTGATAGAGGCCAATGCAACCAGGAGTACTGTCTTACAGGACAGGATTTTTAACTCAGCTGATTGCAGAGGCTCAAAGGGTGGTCTCTGAAGTGCCGAAAGGACCAGAGACAAATCCCAAGAGGGTATAGAGAGTGGGCGAGGAGGATTCAGTCTCCTCGCTCCCCTCAGGAACCTGACGATCAGGTCATGCTTTCCCAAAGACTTACCATCAACAGCATCGTGATGTGCAGCAATAGCGGCAACATACACTTTAAGGGTGGAGGGAGACAGCCTTCGCTCCAGCCCTTCTTGCAGGAAGGAAAGCATGGCTCTGATCGAGCAAGATCGGGGGTTCTCCTCGTGAGAGGAGCACCAGTCAACGAACAGGTTCCACTTCAACGCATAGAGGCGCCTCGTAGAGGGGGCTCTAGCTGAAGTGATGGTGTCAACTACCGCAGGGGGTAGGTCACCTAGAACCTCCGCGTCCCATCCAGGGACCAGACATGGAGTTTCCAGAGGTCTGGACGCGGGTGCCATAAGGTGCCCCGTCTCTGAGAGAGCAGGTCTTCTCTCAGAGGAATGGGCCAGGGAGGGGCTGTCGCGAGGAGCACTAGTTCCGGGAAGCAGGTCCGGTTGGGCCAATACGGCGCAACTAACAAGACCTGCTCCTCGTCCTCCCTGACTTTGCACAAGGTCTGTGCAAGAAGGCTCACTGGGGGAAACGCATACTTGCGAAGGCCCCGGGGCCAGCTGTGTGCCAGAGCATCCGTGCCGAGGGTCCCCTCGGTCAGGGAATAGAACAACTGGCAGTGAGATGTGTCCGGGGCGGCAAACAGATCTACCTGTGCGGTCCCGAAGCGCCTGAAAATCAGCTGGACCACCTGGGGATGGAGTCGCCATTCTCCCGGTAGCACCTGCTGCCGTGAAAGCTCGTCGGCTGCACGGTTGAGCAGGCCCGGAATGTACACGGCACGAAGCGACCTCAGATGCTTCTGACTCCAGAGGAGGAGATGGCGGGCGAGTTGTGACATGCGGCGGGAGCGTAGACCACCCTGACGGTTGATGTACGCAACGGTCGCAGTGCTGTCCGTATGGACCAGTACGTGCTTGCCTAGTAGCAGCGTTTTGAAACGGCTCAGTGCAAGACGTACTGCTAACAACTAGAGGCAGTTGATGTGCCAATGCAGTTGAGGCCCCGTCCACAGACCTGAAGCTGCATGCCCGTTGTACGTGTGCGGAGTCACTTGGACCCGGCACGAGCCGCTCTGCCACACCCATCTCGGGACTCGATCGTGGAGCCAGTGTTGGAGCGGCCTCATATGAAGCAATCCGAGCGGCGTAACCGCGGCTGCAGATGCCATATGCCCCAGGAGCCTCTGAAACAGTTTCAGTAGTGCCGCTGTTCTGCGTCTGAGCGTGCTCACGCAGTTCAACACTGACTGGACACGGGCCTCGGTGAGGCGCGCTGTCATGCTGATCGAGTCCAACTCCATACCGAGAAAAGAGATCCTCTGCCCGGGGGTGAGTTTGCTCTTTTCCCAGTTGACCCGAAGCCCTAGGTGGCTGAGGTGACTAAGCACCATGTCCCTGTGTTCGCACAACTGCTGTCTCGACTGGGCCAGAATAAGCCAGTCGTCGAGGTAGTTGAGGATGCGAACACCACGCTCGCACGACTTTCGTGAAGACGCGGGGCGACAGGGCCAGCCCGAAGGGTAAGACCTTGTACTGATATGCCCGTCCCTCGAACGCAAAGCGGAGAAACGGTCTGTGTCGAGGGAGAATCGAGACATGAAAGTACGCGTCCTTCAGGTCGATCGCTGCAAACCAATCTTGGGGACGGATGCATTTGAAAATGCGTTTCTGCGTAAGCATCTTGAACGGTAGCCTGTGAAGGGACCGGTTCAGGACGCGCAGGTCCAAGATTGGTCGTAACCCACCACCTTTCTTGGGTACAATGAAGTACGGGCTGTAGAAGCCGGTCTTCATATCGGCTGGAGGGACCGGCTCGATCGCGTCCTTCGCCAGTAGGACTGCGATCTCCGCCCTGAGCACAGGGGCATTGTCCGCCAGAACACGGGTGAACAGGATGCCCTTGAAAGCAGGGGGGCGCCGGGCGAACTGAATCGCATAGCCGAGTCTGATGGTACGGATGAGCCAGCGAGACGGGCTAGGAAGCGTTAACCAGGCTCCCAGAGACCGAGCAAGCGGGACCAAGGGCACCACAGACGTACCCGGGGTGGGACAGCGCGGTGGAATGCAGGGACCCGACTCGGACGGCACAGCGGCCCGAAGTGGGGTCTGAGTGTGTGGTGCAACACATACCTGCTTCCGTCGAAGGGCAGAGTGAGTGTGCGGAGGCGTCAGTGCATCCAGGACACAGCCACTGCTGCCTGCTGGCGATGAAAGAGGGGCTCGGGAGTGACAAGGCATGGCAGCGTCGTCGACTGTCAAGCGCGCCCTCTTGGGGCCCAGAGGTTTCAGAAATTGCTCTTTCTTTGAAAATGTGGGCGGAACAAAAAGAAAAGGAAACAAAAGATTCTCTGCCCGGCCCTCCACCGGGGGAAGGAGTGGCGCCTTCGCCATCTCCTGAAGTGCAACTTGATCCACCTCTGGGCTGCCCGTCTCAGGGTCGTTTGCACCGTCGCTTGCCTCCTGGTTTGGCAGCGGCCTGGACGGGTCGGCTTCCTACGGCTTGCTCCGCGCTGAGGCCTGGATGGTTGCTGCTGCTGGGGCTTAGCGGGAGCGGAGGACGCCGCAGAAGGCCGACCTCGGCGACGAGTAGACGGAGGATCTGCGGCCGGCGGACGGGTGGGAGCAGCAGCGGGGCAGGATGTGTCGGATGGCCTCCGTCTGCTTCTGTGCGGCCGAGAACTGCTGGGCAAAGCTCTCGACCGCGTCGCCGAACAACCCAACCTGGGAAAGAGGGGCATCCAGGAACCGATATTTATCGGTGTCCCTCATATCCGCCAGGTTGAGCCAAAGGTGGCGCTCCTGGACCACCAAGGTGGACATCGCCTGACCGACTGAACGTGCGGTTTCCTTCGTCGCCCGGAGGGCGAGGTCGGTTGCCACACGGAGCTCCCGAAGGAGCTCTGGGTCAGAACCACCCTCGTTCATGTCCATGAGCGCCTGGGCCTGGTGGACCTGCAAGAGCGCCATGGCATGGAGGGCGGAAGCCGGTCCACAGGCCTTGTAAGCCCTCGCCGTTAGACCGGACGAGAACTTACAGGCCTTGGACGGGAGGCGTGGATTACCCCGCCAAGAGGAAGCGGACGCCGGACACAGTTGCATCGCGACGGCCCGCTCCACTGGGGGAATATCCACATACCCCTTTGCTGCCCCGCCGTCGAGGGGGGAGGAGCCACTAGAACGGCTTCGGGCACTATACGGTGCCTTCCACGTCCTAGCAAGCTCCTCATGCACCTCCGGAAAGAAAGGTACCGGGGCGGCGCACTGAGAACCAGCACGGCCCGCCCCGAGAAACCAATCGTCCAACCGAGAAGGTTCGGGACGTGGTGGAGGGTTCCACGCAAGCCCAACCTTCTCGGCGGCCCGGGAAAGCATAGCCGCCCATTCTGGATCGGTCTCGGACAACGCTACACGCCCCGAAGGGGGCAACGCAGCCGAGTCGTCATCTCCAGAGGACTGAAGCTCCCCCTCCGATGCTGCGATCGACATCTGATCGTCAGCTGGAGCCCCAAAGGAAACGGTTGGTCGTTCCGGAGAAGGACCAAGACGTTCACTAAGGGGCCCCAATGGCAACAGCGCTTGTGAGGCGTGAGGTTGACTAGGGCTGCGTTCCAGTCCACTTTTAGACACGCACTTGCGAACTTCCCTAAGCACTTCCCCTTGGGGGAATCCCTGCCGCCATTTTGAAATGCGTTCCACTTCGTTAAGTGAATGAGGGAAGTTTATATGGACAGACCCTTGTTCCCTCGATTTTGACCGAGGGAGCAAGTCTACTTCAAATGTACACTTCAGGCACCTATATGTCCCACAATGCAGTATGATTGTGACATCACCACATATCTCATCTAATCACCACCACAACAGACAACTCAATGTTATATTAATTATATTTTTTTTATTTAAAACAACCCAAACACACCTATAAACATCTGGATGCTGCATTAAACAAATTCTTAAAGAATAATTTCTCTCTGTATTAGACCTAATTTAGGTTGTACAGAGGTTGGGAAGTTCGGTCTGGACTCGATCCGTTAAGGGGCTATTATGCCAGAACAAAAATTGTTCGGACCAATCAAATTGTCAGGGCAGGCTTTATACGATGATGGAGAGATGAGCAATGGTAACGTAATCATCCACGTCATCAATGAGCGCTTGGATTGAATTCAAATGACTGCCGCTAGAGAATTGAGATTTCACGAGTTCACGCTTACAAATAAGTCAGATAGAATAAATACATATTTGGCGTGCTGTCTGAGGAGAGGGCTCGGTATTCGGCCCGAACCCAAAGTACTCCCCCCGTATCCCTGGCTGTGGAAGAACAAGCCGAGAGTGAGTGGAGGGATGCTGAAAACTGTCAAGGAATGATAGGTGAGTTGACTGAGTGAATAAATATATGCTTCCTCTCATGCTGATAGTGTAGACCGTAGACGGTAATTGTTTGATGACAAGTTGATTGGATTGATTTTATGTTTATGAAACATCATGAAACATCATGTAAACGTTGTTTATGAAACATCATGTGTAGATTCTGCCATCGCGTCTGTTATAGAAGATATCAACAGCGTATTAATCTTAAAAGAGGAACAGAGAACCACGATCAAGGCATTTGTCGATCGGAAACATGAATTAACCCAGCTGGCATTTTAACGTAGAGTCAGCGTTGAATCAACGTCAGGTGTCAGTGTTGGATAACCGTTGGATTTTGTTTAGATTTTGCAAATCTAATCAACGTTGAAATAGCAACGTCATTCCAACGTCAATCTAATCAACGTTGAAATAGCAACGTCATTCCAACATCACGTTTCTCAACATAGGTGAATTCGCCAACATTGAATCAATATTGATTTTGGTTTAGATTTTGCAAATCTAATCAACGTTGAAATAGCAACGTCATTCCAACGTGAATTCGCCAACATTGAATCAATATTGATTTTGGTTTAGATTTTGCAAATTCAATCAACGTTGAAATTTCAACGTCACTATAAAGTCCTGCTTTTCAACATAGTTTATTTTGTTAAACTGTTTTCACTAAAGTATTGATGTGTTCAACAATAACACCAAACACCTTGAAATAGATACATAAACACTAAGTTTGCGGACACGCACAGTCAGCTAGGAAGAAGCCAATTGGTCAAAGCAAGACCAGGAAGAAGATTAATAAAGACATTTCACTGACGTAAGAAACATGCTTTATTGCATGGCTGCAAGTGTGCCAACATTTCACACAACATCATTTTACACATGTCGAACTTTAACCCTTAGAAAAACGGCCCAAACATTGGGCAACATTGAACACGGCTGGTTAAATCTTCCCTTCTCGTTACTTCTTTCTGCTACCACCACCTATCCTCTCTGGTGCATATTTCAAGTATTTGGCCATGTATTCGTCTACTTTTGTTGTAGTTGTATCAAATGAGCTCAAGACAGCGTCTGATGAGGGGGGAAAAAACAGATCAGTATTAGCAAACGTTAACCTCTCAAATTAAAATATTTAGCAAATATCAACTTTTGTGGAATTGCCAATGTTTCAAGTATATAAATTAGTATTTATCAATGTGCAAGGTCATTGATAATCATGTGCTTGGGCAAGCAACAAAAGGCAGTTGGTAGTAACCAGTGCTGCCAGTAGAGAAGTTAGTCTAGAGCCCAGAATGGAGTATTATATATAATATTAGAGCATGCTCTGTAGAGTCCTCCAACTAAAATTATTTCTTCTTTTCTTATGAATTATTATTCTGCTTACTATATTCAATTATTTAAAACACTGTTACAAAACTACTATGTTAAAGCAAACTCACCACAGATTATCTAGTAGAGACGGGTCTTCATGAAGGCAACCTTCCCACTTCTTCCTCTGAGGCTCATTATGGCCATCATTTTATTTGTCATAGTTCTGCCATGGTAAAACAGATTTATATTAGAATATTATATTGCAATCAAGTTCATTATGAAAATGTAGCAGAGAGCGAGTAAGTGGGTGTGTGGGGGGAGTGCATGACAGTATATGACAGTGAACATCACTGTAAACTAATGCAAAAAAGGAACATAAAGTTACTTACGCAGTCATTGACTTCTTCACATGGTCTGCAGCATCAACGCCTCCCAACGTCTTCAGATGTTTACTCTGAAAAGAACAAGAAACAAGAAATTAAAAATATAACCAGAAAAAGTGGTCAGTAGAGTCCAGACCTCCACAAAGCAGGCACATGATGGGACGAGGAGTTTGTAGTGATCACCAAAGTGAACAAGCCAATTGTCATAATGAAACTTTGCCAGCACTTTACAAGATTAATTATGTAAAACTTACCAGTTCTGCTCCCTCATTCTTGTCCTCCAAGTGATTCTCTAAAGCTTCAAGCTCTTCTTCAGTGTTTGCTGGCTTCACTTCATAACTTGTTCCAGCAGATGAAAGGCAACATGAATTGTATCCTTGATTTCGACAAGGAGCTGAAGAACTCTCTTCTGGAATTCTAGCCAAAAAAAGAAGCGATTGATTATTATTTTTATAATGCATTGAGTACGCTCTACACCACAAAATCCAAGTTTTTTCATTTGCCCAATAAAAATGCACTGCAAAAACTAAATTTTACCAAGAATATTTATGATATTTCTAGTCAAATGTCTATTTTCTGTTCAAAATAAATCTCATACACTTAAAATAAGACACCTAAAAAGTACCTTGTATTTAGACAATGTTCACTTGTTTCATGCAAATTTTCACAAAATAAATAGAAAAATCTGCCAGTGGAGCAATTTTTTATTTATTTTTGCTTGTAATCATAATAAATCAAAAAACCTTACATGTGTTACATGTGCTCATGTGAAAAAATCAGGTTAGTTTGAAGAATCATGCTCATCATTTTTTAAATAATATCTTCCACATCAACTTGTATTTAAATTTTACAAAAATGTAAATGATTTTTGTTTTTGTTTTAAGGGTTAAATTACTTTCAGATTCAAATAGATGGTTGGGTTAGGTATGAGGACAACTCACCGTTGAAGGAGACTTTCAAGTCGTTTTCTTCCAAATCTCTGGAAAAGAGAAGGAAGAAGAATGTGAAATCTCCAACTTATTTTTAAAATTTGTGGATGGAAAGTATGTCAATGTGCCGCGTTCGACCAACAGAGAAATCCCTAACACTAGCGCACACACTCCCTAGCACACAACAGCGGTTCGCGGTTAAAATAGTCTGCACACACACACACGCACACGCACACACACACACAGAGAGAGAACGGCGTTTGGCGGTTAGCTAGCACACAACGGCGGTTCGCGGTTAAACTAGTCTCTGCTCATACACACAATATTAATTAACACAATACGTATTAATATATGGGCCAGAGTCAGGCACACACAATATTTATTTAAAAACTTTGCTTACCGTTTGAGCTGTTACCCCCAAATTCATTCCGAACCGGTCCAGGTCAGAATCTCCCTGACGATGACGACACAGACCCACTTCGCGGCGCGCATGCGCAATCGGGTGTTGTCTGGAACCGTCAGAGCCAATAGAATCACAGTTGTGTGATGGACAACCGCCGTCCTCCAATCAATCTCTTGTATTGAACGATATTCCAAAATGATCAATCAGACTGGAGTTGCTCTCAAAGTACGCCGGGAGATGTAGAAAGCGTCTCAATTCTCTATTGGCTGATGTGTATTTATTTTTATTTTATTTTTTATTCCTTATTCCTTATGAAAACGTGAATTGTATCTAAATGATTTTTGTATTACAAGATCAATTTCTTTTTTCGGCAAATTGTAACAAATGTGTTATGCAAAAAAAAAGAAAAAAAGAAAAAGATGTAAGGTTAGAAAGCGCTTTTATCACTACTCAACAAACATTTAATTCAGAGTTGATCTTTCAACGTTGTATCATTATTCATGCATCAACACTTTTTCAACAGTTAATTGATCAGCATTGTTTGGATGTTGGAATGTTATTTTTCTACTGATATATTTCAACAAAATGTTTAAAAGTCATGGTTGTAAAAAATAATGTTGATTTGACGTACAACTCAAAAATTTATTTTTATTTCTATGTTGAATCCGTAGTGAGTTAACAACACCACTTCAACCATTTAGTGTTCAACGTTGTTTTGACGTTGAATTAATGTTACTTAACAAACGTTTAATTCAGAGTTGATCTTTCAACGTTGTATCATTATTCATGCATCAACACTTTTTCAACAGTTAATTGATCAGCATTGTTTGGATGTTGGAACAACGTAATTTTTCTACTGATATATTTCAACAAAATGTTTAAAAGTCATGGTTGTAAAAATAATGTTGATTTGACGTACAACTCAAATTTTATTTATATTTCTATGTTGAATCCATAGTGAGTTAACAACACCATTTCAACCATTTGGTGTTCAACGTTGTTTTGACGTTGAATTAATGTTTTTTCATAAACTGACATTATTTCAACCACATTTAAACGTTTAAGGTCAGTCGAATGCCAGCTGGGAAGATTCAGCGCCAATGAGAGGCTCGCCTTGCGCAACGTCATGGCCCGCCAAGATGGGTGTGGTCTTAGCCTATAAATACCCATGTATTTTGAACCCATGTGTCTTAAACACATTTGCAGCAGCAAAGAAAGCTAAAGTGAAATGAGATCAGATGATGATGGTTACCTGTTGATGGATTTATAATCATCATGAAACAGACTGATTCACTGAGGTATTTCAATCTAACAATTATGTTGTCACATTAATATTTTTTCACAACACAAACCCTGTGTTACTGCAGCATGAGATCCAGCAATATTATAACAGTCAGTTAGAAGACTTTAACAAACATGAACACGAAAAAGTCAGTTTAATATGACACACACAGACATCAACAATCAGCGTATGAATCTCAACAATGGTGACAATCAAAAGTACCATTATGGGGGTAAATTGATGCCAAAACCATTGAAAATGGACAGACTAAAAGTCACAAATAGATATTACAACTTGTAAATACAAAGCACAATCTACAAATAGATTAAAAATCCGCAAACAAAGTCCTCATGATCCTCAAATGTAAAACAAGATCTACAAATAGATACAAAGTCCTCAAACAAACTCTTTGTGATCCACAAATATAAAGCATGATCTACAAAAAAGATTAAAAATCCACAAATAAACACATCCTGATTCACAAATAGAAATCAGTGACTTGTACTTGAAAACCAGAATTTGGATGAATGTAAAGTGACTTGTTTGCAGGTGAAGATCATGTTCTGTTTGTAGATTGTGTCACATTTGTTTTCAGAATTCTGACACTATTGTTTCGCTGTTGTGACAAAATAATGCCATAATCATTGAAAATGAAGAGACTCTGAGTCAAAAATGCATATTACAATTTGTAAACACAAACAAGATCTACAAATAAATTTTAAATCTGCAAACAAACTCCTCATAATCTGCAAATGTAAAACACAATCTGTAAATAGATTCCAAATCTGCAAACAAACTCCTCATGATCCGCAAATGTAAAATGCGATCTACAAATAGATTTAAAATCCACAAACAGACTCTTCATGATTCACAAATAGAAATCAGTGACTTGTACTTGACAACCAGAATTTGAATGAATGCAAAGTGATTTGTCTGCGCATGAGGGTCATTATTTGTTTGTAGATTGTGTTGTATTTGTTTTCAGAATTTTGGCACAACTGTTTCGCTGTTTTTCCCATTAAAAAATCTACAAATGCCCTCCTCACAATTTGCAAACAAACACAGTCTAACTTGTATTTTCAAACCACTGTAAAAAGACATTCTTACACATTCTGTGCAAAGCTCAGCATGCAAGTGTTAAATATGCGTTTGCAGATCACAGGGCATTCACAGATCCCTCTACACGCGTTTGCAGATCACAGGGCATTTACAGATCCCTCTGCACACGTCTACAGATCTTTTTGGCACTATCTTTCCGCAGAGAGTGTGACTACGATCCACACGTGTAGTCAGCCAATCAGGGGTATTGCTTCAATGTGATGTCACGCCCCCTCAATAAGCCCTTTTCAAAATAAGAGCTGACACTTCTTGGATAGGTGGGCTGTGCTCACTGCCATTTACCGTTGCCGGTGTTGTACCGAAATCCGACTCCCCGGACAAATCGCACTCTCTTTCGCATGCACGCGCAAACGAGTTTAAATGCACTTCCTTTGCTATATTCATTTATCGATCGATTTTTCACACAGCAAGCACCCAGATCCTGCATGGAAGCTTAGTCTACACTTAAATAAATTAACAGAAAGTGAACTAGTGTGGATAAAAGAGGCAAAAATAGATAACTATCAAAACAAAACTGTTAATTTCACTTAATTTAACTGAACTTATCGTTTGTGTGTTAAACACGATGTGGTTCATAGGAAAATATTGTATTACTCTCCCCATTGCACATGAATGTCATTAAAAATAATAATATTTAACCTTTTTTCACGAAGATAGGCTTTAAGAGTTCATCAAATACATATGTATGAAGCAAATACCTGTCTTTTCGTTTCTTTTTTTTTTTTTTTTTTTTTTGCTTTTTTTTTTTTTGCTTAATTGCGTCTTAAACATAGAAATAAAACAAATTATTGGTGATAATTGAAAAAAGAATGTAAGAAACCTTAGACATTTTTTTTTAATTAATAGTTATTTTCCAGCACATTAGGGCCCAGAAAAGCAGTATTTATTTAATTCATTCTTTCAATTTTACATCTTACATAATAGCCAGGGCCGTTATAGACATTAGGAGGCCTTAGGCAAAATTCATGTTGGAGGCCCCCACCCCCAATAAAAAAAAACACTTGAAACAAATATGATTCCTAACCTTTTTATTTATACAACATGTCATTTTTAAATTTAGTATATTTTTACTTACACAGTAGGCTACATAAGTTTGCACACATTGCTATTTTTAATGTTTTTGGATTTATTTGATCAAAAATACAGAAAAATAATATAGCCTAGTGAGTGAAATATTATTAAAATTTAAAATAATGGTTTTCTATTTTACTATACTTAAAAATATATTTCTGTGATGCAAAGCTGAATTTAGTGTCACGTGATCTTTCAGAAAACTTTATAATATTCTGATTTATTATCAAATGTTAGAAACGGTGCTTAATATTTATTTTATAACCTGAGATACTTTTTTTCAGGATTTTTTGATTATTAAAAAGTTGTTTTAAAAAAGTCTTCACTATCACTTTTTATATATTTAACACACCCTTGCTGAATATTCCTGTTTTGGTTTTTTTTTTCTGTATTTTTGATCAAATAAATGCAGGCTTGTAGAGCATAATAAGTAGGCCTAACTTCTTTCAAAACCATTAAAAATAGTAATGGGTCAGACTTTTTACCGGTAGCCTACTGTATAGGCTACATATTAATCAAACTTTATCTAAGGTAATCTCTTTTTTTGTTTATTGAAGATGTTATTGTTGTTGTTGTTGTTATTATTTTGCTGTTTTATTCAATTTATTCACAGTTCCAGAATACCACTTCAGTAGAAGAACATCAGTGCTTTTATCATTTCTTCAGCTGCGGTATGGGCAGGATTTTTCCCTCCCATTTAATCAATATTGACTGCAGATATTGTCATATAATTAATATCAGTAATATTATAGGCTACTATTATGTATTGCATTGTTACCTTAAATATGCTATAGGCTACACAAATCAAGTGGAAGAGAAAGACACGATCGCTACTGAGCATAAAAAAAGAGCTTTTTTACTAGTCAGCTCCTGACGCGATGTTATTCATAAGCGCAAATTCAAAGCGTCGCGTCTGGGCACTAATGACGCTCGCGCTCTTTTAAACTCGTAATAAAGCAGTGAATGATTTTTGCACTGGTGAAATCAGTTGAACTCATTTTGTGTGAATGTAAACTGTACATGTTACTATACATCCAAATAAAATGTAGGCTATTTAATAATTTTATGATTATATATTTTTTAATATCCGATATATTGTTTTATTTTAAAATATTTTAATAATAATTCATATAATAATTTAATCATTATTAAAATATATGTATAGTTTTACTTAGAAAGTAGTTTTATGATATATTATTAATATTATTATATTAATATAATAAACATAATAATTGAATAATAATTAAAAAATATGGTTTACTTGGAAATTGGTTTTATGATAAATATTATTTTTATTATATTAGTATTATGATAGATATTTTTTATTTTATTTATTTTGAAAATATATTTTAATAATAATTAATCTAATATACTCTTATATATTAATTTACGAATAATTAAAATATACATATATAGTAGTATAATGTCGAATTCATCGGGCGGATGTGCACTTGTGAAAATCGCGCGCGCTAATTCATTCCAGGCATAGCTAACGGTACCTTGTTTGCACACTTAATTATCACGTTGTTTTTCCAATGGATCCTGGGATTTACGAAGAATTATTTTTGTTGAACATTGGTGACCTTGAATGTGCTCTTATTATGACTGTTGTCTAAGGGGGTGTGAGTCTAAGGGGTGTGGTTCATTAATTACTGCTGTTCAGGTGTTGCAATTTAATAAATGACTGCATGCCCCTGTGTGTGTGCACGCCAGTCAAACGAAACCCGATGGCTCCGTGAGTTTATTCCTCCGTCATGTTTTAGCCGGCTTTCTACCCTTTATGTTACGATGGCAGCTTTAACAGGTTATGGGCCCAGCACGCTTCCTCTGCGCCACTCTGCTACGAGCGAGCATAGAGAACAGCGACAGTGGTGTCATCTTTGCAAGAGTTCCACGCACAAGGATGTGAATTGCAGACGGAGAAAGCGGGACAACGTGAAGCGGATGGTGGATGAGGAGGACCACACTTTTGCTTTTAAGGTGGGCCAAGTGGATGCCGTTCTGGTCAGCGGAGTGAAGGAAAAAGGCCTCATGGTTGATACAGGAGCCACGTCGCATATCATCCGGGACATCACACAGTTCAAAGACTTTGACAAAAGTTTTGAGCCACACAAGCACATCCTAGAGCTGGCTGATGGAGAGAAGACCAGCGGTATCGCCTTGAGGAAAGGTACGGCCAAAGTTCGCCTGAGAGACAACAAAGGTCGAGTGGTGGAAACGATGTTGATGGGGGCGCTGTACGTCCCATCTTTTCCACAGGACATCTTTTCAGTCAAGGCAGCGACGTCCCAGGGAGCGACGGTCATTTTCAAAGAAGGTCAGAACAGACTTGTTCATAAGAACGGTGTAACATTTGACATCCAGGTGTATGATAGACTGTTCTATTTAAGCACTGTTGCAGATGATGTTGATCAATGTCATGGATGTTATGATATCCGCACATGGCATGAAATTCTCGGTCACTGTAATTATGAGGATGTGTTGAAGCTGGAAAATGTTACAAAGGGGATGAAAATCAAAGGTAGAACTGAAATGTCTAATCTAAAATGTGAAGTGTGCACACAGGGTAAATTTGTTCAGAGTAGGAACAGGGAGGCAGATGAAAAAGCAAAAGTTCCCCTTGGACTTGTGCACACAGACTTAGCTGGACCTATGGAGCCGATAGCAAAAGATGGTTTCAGATATATCTTGGCATTTACTGATGACTATTCAGGTGCAATATTTACATATTTTTTGAGAGCAAAGAGTGATACAGTCAAAGGAACAGAGAAGTTCATTGCTGATGTTTCACCTTATGGTAAAATTAAATGTATGGTACCAAACACCTCCACGTTTTCCCTATTTAAATACAGTTACTCGCGAAGTGTAACTCGACCTAGAACGGTGACACAAAACAAAACGTTGCGCTTTTCTAAGCGTGTAAAATGGATAACTATTTTGTATGGCGGAATTCCATAGCAAGTGCTTGTAAGCACTTCGACTTGGCGCAGTAATATCTTCAGTAACTGTATTTAAATAGGGAAAACGTGGAGGTGTTTGGTAGCTTCTCTGCTTGGCCCATATTAAATGAACTGGGCTAACAAAGTTTCGCCGCAAGACAGAGGGATTTAGTGCACGCACTGAGACGAGAGAGGTATGTATCAACTCGTCTTAGTTAAGGGAATAACATAGTTTAATATGAAAAAACGGTAAAGTATCCCTTTAACTCTTTGCTTGCTCCCCGTTCTTTTACTGTTCTTGTTTATGTTTTTCTGTTCCATGCCCAAGTCCGCCCACGTAAGTTTAATTTGTTTTATTCAGACATTTATATGCGTAGTATTTATATGCATTCATGTGTGTATTGCATATTTTCTGATTTCTGCCCACTATCTTTCCTGGGGACTACTTTTTGGTCCTCCCGCCTCGTTCTGTTTGGTCTGCATAGCTATTACTCTTTAAATTATGGCTATACATATATTGTCATGGAACGTTAATGGGTTAAATAGCCCCATCAAGCGGACCAAATGCTTAGATTATCTAAGATGTAAAAAGGTTTCTTTTGCCCTTATACAAGAGTCTCATTTGAAATCAGCTGACGAGCATTGCTTTCAAAATAGATACTTTAAAATTATTTCCTCCTCTTCGGCCATTAATAAATCTAAAGGGGTGCTGATAGTGTCTAGGCGTTCTACTAATTTTTCTGTTATACGTTCTGGTGGGGATAAAGAAGGCCGAATTACCTATGTTGTTGTTTCTCTAAATAATACTAAATACGCTTTTGTGTCTGTTTATGCAGGTTAAGAGGCAAAATAAAGCAAACACTGATCACCATAATGGTTAATTAAACATTTTCAATAAAACATAATGAGGATTGACAGAAATAAAGTCAAACTGGTTTGTAATTAGTGAAGATTGAAAAAAGCTGTTTTTGGAGTTGTGTAATCAACAGTTTTGGAGTTGATGTTTTTGCCATTTAATTTCAGCCCTTCATAGCCAGTGAATGAAAGAAGTAAAAAAGAACATGATTTTACTTTATTACTCACTTTGTGGAAAATTGTTTTTTCACCATACAATACATCACAGAAAATATACAAATAGAAATAAGACATACAACTCTATTAAAAAATAAATAAAATACAGTATAATACTGTATATATATATATATATATATATATATATATATATATATATATATATATATATATATATATATATATATGTATACACACAATATATATATACTGGCAATCATGCTGTACATAAAGCAAGATTGATTTGATATTGTTTCAGTGTTGATTCAATGTAAATGAAATGATTTAATTTAAGTTGAACAAATACAGATTTTATGTTGAACTTGATCTATTTTTCATCATTGAAATAACATTATTTCAGGGTGCAGACCTGATGAAAAATCAGTGTTACGTTTTAACCGTGATTCAATGTTGACTCAATTTTGGTCTGCTATCAGGGTATTCTTAATCATTTTAAAATCATGTAATAATGTTCACCAGATTCACTAACAGTTTGTGCCTGTTGTGAGAAAAGTGTGATATATACACATATATATAGTCAATTCACTTTTATTTCTATTGTGCTTTTCTCGTGACACAGAATCAAAGCAGCTTTACAGAAATGTATGATGTCAATGTTTGTACTATCAGTTTAGAGCTGGATAATATAGTTTACATTTGGAGTTAAAATTGTGTTGTGTGGTGAATCAGTGTATATTCTGTTATGGTCTGGTTTGGTTTTGTTTTCTCTCTGGTCCCTACCTGAGATCCCTTGTTAGTTTCCATGGTTTTTGATTAATTAGTTCCCACACCTGTTCTGTTTCAGTTCATCATCCCCTGTATGTATGTGTGTATATACTGTATATATATATATACGCCCTGTGTTTCCTTAGTTCTGTTGTCCGTTCTCATCTGTGTGAAGGTGTTGTGTGATCTGTTTTCTAAATATGTTTTGTATTAAAGAGTGCTATTTTGGATAATTTGTCTTTGTGCACTATTTACAGTAACTCCTAAATGACAGTAAGGTTTTGTTCAATAATTGTTTAGTGACGAGCTAAATTACTATTAACTGTTGCGCATCACTGACATAAAGAAGTTCGAGATTTTACTTGTAATTGAAAGTCATGTCATAATACTTATACAAAATACATTATAGAAAATATATTTAGTCCACTGTAGTGTGCAAGCCAGTATTAACTGTGGCAAGGAAATAATAGCTCTGTTTGATGTTGGAAAATGGAGAAAGAAACCTTGAAGAAACCAGGCAACAGCAGGGATCAGGTCTCCTTAAGTTATCAGTAATGAAGTAGATCTGTTACTGCACTGATTGATGAGCTGTAGCTTATTAGTAAGTATAAGTAAGTTAGTAAATTATGTGAAATCAAAAATGTTGAGAGAAAATAAGTGATTGTGTGACGTTTCTTTTTTTCCCAACAGTGTCAAAAACACCACTGCAAGGAGTTCCTGCTGTCAGTCTCTCATCCAGACGGATTGTTCTTCTGGGTAATGGTGGTGTTGGGAAGAGTGCAACTGGAAACACAATACTGGGAGAGAAAGTGTTCAGATCTGCATTGAAAATGAATACAGTAACAACGGAATGTTCAGTTGCTCAAGGTATTGTTTCAGGCAGATCTGTGTCTAGTTGATACTCCTGAATTGACTTACTTCAGCAGTGAAGAGTTACTGACAGAAATAAGGAGAAGTGTTTATTTATCCAGTCCTGGACCGCACACTTTTCTCATTGTGTTTGCTCTGAATATGAGATGCACTGGGATGGGGCTGCTCATTCCTTACAGGATTGAGAATTTGTTTAGTAAAGAAGTGTTAAAATACTCCATTATTCTCTTCACTCATGGAGATCAGCTGGAAGGAGAGTCTGTAGAGAAACTCATTGAGGAGAGCTGTATATTAAGAGATGTAGTTCAGCAGTGTGGAGGCAGATTTCACCTCTTCAACAATAGAGATGTGAATAACAGAGATCAGGTGAATGATCTACTGAAGAAGATTGACACAATGATAGAGCAGAATGGAGGAGGACACTACAGTCATCAGATGCTTGAAGATGCTCAGAGATTCAGACGAGAGAAAGAAGAGGAGACAGAGAGAGGAAGAGGAGAGGCGGAGAGAGGAAGAGGAGAGACAACGGCAAAAAAAAGGTGAGGTTTGATTAACAACAAAATATGCGTAGTAGCATGCTAAAAGTTACTTCAATGCTATCAGAATCCAATATAATTATACGCAAGAAATGATTGTTACTCTTAATCATTAAACTCATCAAATCAAACTCATAAAATCATAAAACTATTTCAGTGGAGTTGTGAATACATTTTGTAAATATCATTAAACATGTAATCTGTTGTTCTGTGAAATCTATTTAAAAATAATAAGATCTGCCACTAGTTTGGCTTTAATGAACTTTTTTGTGTCAACAAATATCAAATTAATATTTTTACATTCAACCAAAAAAAATAATCCAGTTGGATGGATGTAAAAATATTCATTTTAGGATAATTGAACTTAATTAACTTAATTGTTTTTGACAAAATTAAGACTGTAAACCTTATTCAACTAAATGGCATTGGATTAAGCTTATGCAATTAACTTAAGTTAATTGAACTCTGCCACTTCAGTAGTTTAAGGGTGCAGTGTTAACCAAAAGTATTCTGTCATTAGTTTAGGCATACATTAAAAAGAAAAAGAAAACACTGGTTCATTGAGTGTTACAGTATATCACTATCACTTTGAAGTGAAGTGAAGTGAAGTGTCTAATAAAAATCTAAAGTATCTAATAAAATAATTGTGACACACCAGATCAACAAAGAACACAGAAAAAAAATCAGATTCACTAACAGTTTGTGTTTTGCAGCAGCCAGAAGTAGTCCAGATTTAGATGTATATGACTTTCTTCATTCAGATGAATAAAAAACGGAGTTATATTAAAAAAATGTCCTGGCTCTTCCAAGCTTTATAATGCCAGTGAATGGAGGATGAAATTTTGAAGCCCAAAAAAGGGCATCCATCCATCATACAAGTAAATCCATACAACTCCACAGGGTTAATAAAGGCCTTCTAAAGCGAAGCAATGCGTTTGTGTAAAAATATCCATATTTAAAACTCAAAACGTGGGACGTAGGCATAGCGTTAGCTCCAGTGAGAAGTGACAAACGCGGAAGCAAAGTGGAAAGAGCAAAACAAAACACCGGTCATGAAAAACAAGAATTACAAAACGAGGATTTCATTATAAACCAAAAGAATATTGGTTAAGAAGAAGTTTTCCTTTGCTGTAACAAAACTTGGTTCTTGCGAGACTAGCATATTCTCACCGGCGCTTGCTTCGCCATCACTCTCTCGTGACGCTTACACTCTAAAAAATGCTATGTTGGCTTTAATTAACTTTTTTATGTCAACAAATGTCAAATTAATATTTTTACATTCAACCAAAAAAAAAATCCAGTTGGATTGTAATTTTATTTTATTTTTTTATGTGAACTATCCCTTTAATTCAACAAAGATGATCAGTGAAATGTTGTTCAGTGTTTTATTTTTTTCTCCAAAGAAGAATGATCAAATGTCATTACAGAGGGGGGGGCGCTAGTGAGCACCGCATGGATTAGACGCTTTCTCGTGGAGCTCCATCAAACCCTCACAAAAATTTTACTAAAAATCCACGCTTGCATCTTTTAAGTACAACCATGGGCAAACCTAAAGGTAAAGGGAAAACTATGAACCCTGATTCTCCTGCCAAAGAAGACAAGACAACTTTATTAATTGAAGAAGACGACGACGCTAGCAACCAAACCGAGCTAACTACAGACGCAACCACCAGCACCAGCGAGACCCCAAGTTCACAACCCACTCTGGCTAACATCCTAGCGGCTATTGGAAAACTGGAAGAGGACATAACGGCCAGATTTAATGGCCTGGACTCAAAACTGCACCTCGTTCAAACCTCCCTTACCAACCATGCAACACGTATTACTGATCTTGAGGGAGCAATGACCGACCATGACACCCGCATAACAAGTCTCGAGCGCCGCTGTGAGGAATTGATTGAATCCAACACAGCCATGAAGCGCAAATTAACTGACCTCGAAAGCCGCTCAAGACGGTCAAACATCAAAATCGTGGGCTTACCAGAGAAAATTGAGAAGGGAAATCCGTCTAATTTCATAGCCGACCTCCTGCCAAAACTTCTCGGATCCGACAACTTCCCCGCTGGCCTGAAAGTGGACCGAGCTCATCGGATAGGCGCACAACCCTCATCGGCGCGGCCGCGCACGATGATCGCCAAAATACACCACTTCCCAGAGAAGGAGAAAATACTCAACCTCGCCCGCCTGCAATCTCCACTGACATTCAACAGAGCCCGGATCAGCATTTATCCAGATTTTCCACCTGAAGTTTCCGAGCAGCGCCGGGCCTTTGATGGCGTAAAGAAGAAACTGAGGGAGGCAGGAATAAAACACGGTCTCCTTTTTCCTGCGCGTCTGATTCTCACGTTTGGGACCGAGCAGAAAACATTTCTTAAACCTACTGATGCCGAGGCATTCATAGACAAGTTTGTTACACCTGCTGCTACCGCGCACGGCGCGCAGCCGACCTGAGACACTCCCGCTCTCTCACAGCTGTTTCCAGAGGCGCGCGCGACGCCGGGCTAGCCAGCTGTCTTCCGTCTTCTCACGTTGAGCAAGTTCTGTTCTTTGCCCTCCCTAGCTTATATGTAAGCAAATAGACATGAGGGTAGATGGGGCCACTCAGAGGGCCCACTGTTAAGGTAATTGTATGCTATGATTATTTCATTGAACCGTACAATTAGTCCGACGGCGACGGGACATTTCCTTGTAGTGTTAAATCGTTTCCCAATGTTTATGGGGGTATTCATGTTCTGCTTCGTTTGGGGAAGTAGACAGTGGGGTGGGATTAATGTTACCATCTTGTTGCCATTTTTTCCTCTGTTATGTTTTTGTTTTTTGTTTTCTCGTTCTTTTATTCTGCTCGTACATTCAGTGCCGATACCATTATTGCTGTTATCACACCACATTATTCTGATATTATCTCATGGTTACTAGCACTTTTTCGTCCTCGCCACAAGGTGGCAGTCTAACCTTATTAAGCTGGAATGTCAGAGGTTTAAGAACCAATTTAAAGAGAGGCAAGGTTTTCTCCCACTTGAAATCTCTGTCTGGGGACATTATTTTTTTACAGGAAACACACATTAAACATTCAGATCAATGGAGGCTAAAATGCAGTTGGGTGTCGCAAATTTATCAGTCAACATTTTCTTCTAAAGCAAGAGGAGTAGCTATACTATTTCGCCGAAATGTCCCATTTCAACACATTTCAACCATCTCTGATCCAAACGGTCGCTATATCATTGTAACGGGTCATATTTTGTCACGGCATGTAACATTTCTTAATATCTACGCGCCCAATTTTGACGACCCTGGCTTCTTTAGAAAAGTTTTTAATCTCATTCCGGACTCTTCCACCACTCACTTAATTGCAGGAGGAGACTTCAATAATATATTGGATTGTTTTACTGATAGGCTTTCTACACGCCCGATTGCTCCTTCCAAGTCCACCATTACCATAAACAACCTAATTAGATCTATGAACCTTGTTGATATCTGGAGGCTTCAACACCCCGCTGCTAGAGATTACTCTTTTTTTTCACATGTACACAAATCATACACAAGAATTGATTATTTTCTAACAGATGCTAAATTGACTTCTGATATTATCTACACTAAATACCACAACATTCTAATCTCCGACCACTGCCCTATAGAACTAAAGATAGACTTAGGCAGGACAAAACCCACATTTGACTGGCGATTCAACCCGCTACTACTCAACGATATGTATTTTCGCCAACAAACAGCCAACCTCATAACAGACTATCTATCTCATAATGACACATCTGACGTTACAGATTCCACTCTATGGGAAGCTTTCAAAGCTGTTATGCGGGGCCACATCATAGCCTACGAGGCTAAACTGAAAAAAGACAGACAGAAGGAAATGTCAGAAATCACAGCTCAGTTGTCAGTCCTTGAAAGCGACTTTCAACGATCTGCCTCACCTTCTACACTGAATGAGATTGTGAAACTTAAATTCAAATATAACACTATTCTTTCTAACCAAGTGAGCACTATGCTGTTAAAGGTCAAACAAAAACATTTTGAACTGGCTGACAAACCAGATAAATTATTAGCCCGTCAGCTTAAAAGCATACAGGCTAAACGAACAATCCATAAAATCAAGACAAAAACAGGTACTATCACCACAGATCCAAAAGAGATTAATAAATGTTTCCGCCAATTTTATGAAGACCTTTACACATCGAAAACCACTGCAGATGCCACGCAAATCTCTGACTTCCTTCATACCCTCCATCTACCTAAATTGAACACCTCAGCACAAGCAGACCTAAACGCAAATATAACTCAAGAGGAAGTTGAGAGGGCAATACGCTCCTTCCCGAATGGAAAAGCGGCTGGCCCAGACGGTTTTAACATAGAGTTTTACAAAGCATACTCAGACAAAATAACTCCTCTCATGTTACGGATGTTCAACCACTCCACCGCTACTGGCCTGCTTCCTGACACCTTGTATTCAGCCAACATCTCCTTGATATTGAAAAAAGATAAGGATGAGTTAGACCCCGCTTCATATCGCCCTATTGCCCTCCTTAACTCTGACCTTAAGGTGTTCACTAAAGTGCTTGCCAACAGACTAAACAAGTGTATAACAACCATAATCCACCATGACCAAACTGGATTTATTCCAGGGAGATTTTCCTTTTTCAATGTCAGACGGCTAATGAATATAATGTATGCCAGATATGATAGAAGCTCCAAAATCTCTGTTCTAGCCCTTGATGCTAAAAAAGCTTTCGACCAGGTCGAATGGAAGTACATCCTGGCGGTGATAAAGGAGTTTGGTCTGGGTGATAATTTTGCCTCCTGGGTCGAAATGCTATACGCCCACCCGACAGCCTCGGTTGTCACCAATTGTGACAAATCACCCATTTTCTCATTGCAACGTTCCTGTCGTCAAGGCTGCCCGCTTAGCCCACTACTTTTTGCACTGGCAATGGAACCTCTCGCCACCAATATAAGGAATCACCCCTCCATTGCTCCTTTAATCCTAGGCAAAGTGGACCACCGTATTTCGCTTTACGCGGACGATGTAGTCCTGTTCCTCTCCCATCCTGAAGAATCGGTTCCTCCTTTACTCGAACTTATTAATAAATTTGGTGAACTGTCTGGCTACACTATAAATTGGGACAAAAGCGAATTCTTATCTCTCAAAAATAACTTGAGCCCAAATTTTGTTAACAGCTTGCCCTTCCATATTGTCACAGACAAAATAAAATATTTAGGATTGGTTATCCCCAAAGACCCCAAACAAATTTATAAATTGAACTATTTAAATATGTTAGAAAAACTTAAATCTAATATTGAAACCTGGAGGCTGTTACCCTTATCTATGATAGGGCGCGTGAACGCAATTAAAATGATGGCTCTCCCCAGGTTCCTCTATCTTTTCCAATCTTTGCCTATATTCATACCGAAAACATTTTTCAAGCTTTTGAACTCCATAATCTTTTCTTTCATTTGGGGATTTAAGGTACACCGCATTTCTAAAAAACACATCACCAAACCCAAATCGACAGGAGGCCTTAGCCTGCCTAATTTCCAACACTACTACTGGGCCGCAAATTGTAGAGCCTTGACGTATTGGCAAAATGCACACCCAGGTAATGTTACAGATTCTACCCCTGCATGGCTTGCAATTGAACAGGACCTTCCCAAGGGCTCTCTTCCCGCTCTTCTCTTTTCAACAAACAAACTTCCGACAGCTATCGCTGGTTATAGGTTCATAGTTGCCAGCTCCCTAAGAATTTGGCAACAAATTAAAAAAACATACAATCTACCCGATTTTTCAGCTTACACCCCTATTTGCCACAACCCCACTTTCCCCCCCTCTTTAAGTGATAACACTTTTGTGATCTGGAAGAACAAAGGTCTTGCCACTTTAGCAGACCTTTACATTGAAAAAGCTTTCGCTACCTTCACGCAACTGAAGGAAAAATATGCACTCCCACCTTCACATTTCTTTCGTTTCCTCCAGATTAGGGATTACACACGCAAAAACATAACAAACTTTGAGTCACTCCCTGTCTCCACAGATTTGTACGCTCTACTAAACCAGGCCCCTGATTCGAGGAGACTTGTCTCTCGTTTTATCAACATTTTTACAGCTTATGAGCCTGCTCCTACTCCACACCTAAAGGAAGCCTGGGAGAAAGATCTTGGTATTACAATCAGTGTTGATGACTGGGATACTTGCCTTTCCTCCATCCACTGCTGCTCGATAAACTCTCGACATCAACTCATCCAATTCAAAGTAATCCATAGACTCCATTATTCCTGCACTAAACTACACTCTTTTTATCCCTCTGTTTCCCCAATCTGTCCAAAATGTAAAGCAGAAGAGGGCACTCTTGGTCATCTCTTCTGGTTCTGCCCCAAACTATACGAATTCTGGTCTGATATTTTCAATTGCCTCTCCACGATTCATGGTTGTGATATCACCCCAGACCCTTACACTGCTATATTGGGCGGGGCCCGACACCTTACTACTCTAACCCATCTTCAACAAAAAACGGTACAATATAGTATGGTCATTGCAAAAAGAAATATTTTAATTTTATGGAAAAATGAAAATGTGCCATCTTTTAAGACCTGGTTATTAGAAATCACTCATCTAATGCATCTAGAGAGGGTTCGACATAGCGTTTGTTTGACCTCTGCGACCTTTGATAAAATGTGGCAGCCTTTTATGTTGTACTTGTCGAGACTATAACCCTGTGGGTATTTAGGTGTGTATGCATTATCGGTGCTTCTCGCCATGTACATGTATTTCACTTTGTTGAGATAACAAGCATGTTCTTGTATTATTTTTGAGCAGGTTTTTTTTTTATTTTTTTTTAGTTGATTTTACTTTTATATTATCTATACTATCTTGTTTCTTTCTGAGGGAGGGAATGTGTATTCCACTTATTTCATTTATATTTGAGTTTATGTGTCTTTATTTGTGTTTTTTCTGTCTATATTTACACTGTTTGTGTAACTGAAAATGTGTAAATAAAATATGAAAAAAAAAAAAAATGTCATTACAGAGAATGTTGTGTATACTGTGTGTTTGGCTTGTAGATGCTAAATTAGTATGCTAAAGTAGTACACAAACTAGAGAAGAAATGAAGTGAAGATAATGTGCCTTACGAAGTAAACACACATGGAAGATGTGTGTCTTCAGTTTTGGGGTTGTTGATATAATTTTATATTCATATTAAGTAACTTTATTCTGAATCAGTCCAAGTTATATAGTGCATACAATAATGTTCACCAGATTCACTAACAGTTTTTCTGTTGTGTTTTGCAGTGTCCATCAGTCCAGATGTTGTTCGCCCCAAAAGTAAGTGAATTTGACAGAAAACTCATTTGATCAACTGTGTCCGTATTTCATTCAGTGGTGATTTGTGTAGAAAACTCTGGCACTCTTTAATGAGATAATGAAACCATATATACGGAAGCTTGTTTCCACCACTAAATAATTAATAAAGAAAGTATTTGTTACTTTTTTACTCTTAATTCTGACTTTTTTACTCAGAATTTTGTGATATAATCTGGCAATTTTCAGATATAAACTCGCAATTGTAAGTTATAAAGTCAAAATTACATGATATAAAGTTGCAATTGCATGTTATAAAGTAAGAATTGTGAGATAAAAGCTGTGATTATCTCTTTTTTTTTCATGGTAAAACAAGATTCCATAATATAGAAATAGTTTTCCAGATTTGAATATATATAATTTTTTTGTTGGTCAAATTTGCTGTCATTTTAGTCGCGTTGTGCCATTTTAGTACAAAAGTATATAACTGAATGCGAAACAATGTTTGGATGTAAAAAAAAGTTTGTACTCACTAACTTTCAGTATTGACAACAGTCATTATCAGGAAATATCAGATCGCAAATGTCAACCAATCAGAATCAAGTAGTCCAGAGAACTGTGTAATAATGGAGTAGCTATTTAATGTGATGTTACAAAATAAGAAGTCATTAGAAACGGTAAGGGATAAGATAAGATAAGATAAGATAAGATAAGATAAGATAAGATAAGATAAGATAAGTCTTTATTGTCTCCAATTGGAGAAATTCGTCTTTGGCATTCGAGTGAACAATGGCGACACATTACATACAGTATAACCAGACTTGGGAGGGTTACTTTAAAAATGTATTCCGTTACAGTTACAAATTACTTCATGAAAAAAGTATTCAGTAACGTAATCCAAGTACCACAATATGAAAGTAATGTAATCTGATTACTTTTGGGGATTACTTCAAGGTCACATATATAAATAAGTCAAGCAAGAAGAAATATAATTTTTTTGAAAACCTTTTATTTATTAAGAATTTGGTCCTGTGTAAAATATTTGCAAAATATAAACTATTTAAGAAAATGTCTTATAGCTGTAAGTAACTATGTTGTAGCTAAAAACCTATTAAAACTAAGCAATCATGTCTCATTTCCACAACTTGGGAACACACAGCCCTGAATATTTATGTAAAGGGCTATACAGACATCTAGTGGCTACTGTAAGGTATTACAGATTATTTTTGTTTTATTTTTAACTAACATGTACAAGGAAAAAACAACATTTAAAATTTCGACACAATCTAAATATTAGTTTATTTGAAAATAGGCCTAGGCTACATGTTGACTAAAGCCGTGATCTTTCTTAATTTGCCTGACTAAACTTGGGGCGTTGGCAGTGGGAGTTCCCCTACGTTACCTAGGCAGCAAACATCCCGTTAAGTGAGAAGAGATTAAGAAAGGACATTTTGGTACAACCATGTTGTTTGCATTTTCTTCTTTGAAAACAAAATGTCAGCGGAGTTTCCATGAATTGAAAGCGTTTTTGTCGCGCGGGCAACGTTTCTACTGGCAGCAGTGATTCATTCAGCGTCTGAGGAGATTGTAGACAGCTGTTATTTGCGCATGCACCAGCGGGTGGCACACGTGAGTCATTACTGTCAACAGAATCAGGAACTACTGTATAATCAAGCAGCGCTTAATATAGTGTTATTATGCCAAAATACTGATTTATTAAGTTTTAAATTAAACCATTGTAATCCTGAAAGTATTCCCCCTTTTTTCAAAATGTAACTATAATCTGATTACTACGTTTTTTGACGTAACTGTAACGAATTACAGTTACTGGATTTTTGTATCCTGATTACATAACGCCGTTACATGTATTCCGTTACTCCCCAACCCTGAGTATAACACACACCCAACACACAGTTAAAACAATCTAATACTTATCCCATACTGTTGAGTTATGTGACTATATTATTGCAGCTGACGTTGCATTCGGAGGAAAAGAGTGGACGATAGAGATGAGCCATCTTTAGCCGTTTTCGGCATATTTATTTCACGAGCTGCAGACACATCAGTCTCACGGTCAGACAGCCTTAATACGGTAAAACATTTGGGACAAACAAACAATAATACAAACGCGTCCTCTTTAGCCTGCACCTTAGTGCCCCCCTGTGGCTTATGCACAATACAGAACAGTACTGCATTACATTCTTAATATACAACTGAGGACATTAATGCTAGTGAAACAGTAAAATTCGATTGAATTTCTTGAATATCGACTAAAATGAAATACGGTCGGTCTCATCGGATTTTATCTTGATCGATGTACGGTTTATGCGATAAACGCTGATGGAAACGTTATTTGCCGAATAAATAATGGATTGCGATTAAGTTTTAGGTCATTTTATGGGTACAACCCGCCACAAAAGAAGAAGTTTTAGTTAATTTCCGCCCAGTTTGCACCCATTATATACTGTCTGGTTTGCACACATGGCCGGTGTCAACAAAGTGGACAAACGAGGAGACGAGATACTTTTTGAATTTAATTTAACAGAAAAATAAAATGGCTATTATAGCAAAAATCTAAGAAATGCCATATTAGTCAAATAATGTCGCTATCAGCTGTCACATATAAGCACCTAGAGTCCTGCAATGGGTTGGGTACCCGCATAAAAGTGGCTAAAACGGGTGGATTGTGACATTCCTAAAATGCACAGGCGGGGATGCGGGCGGATAATGAACTCCTTGCGGGCGGGTAGCGGATGAAGAATATGTGCAATATTTGTATGTCTAAATTGCCATTACACACTCGCAAATATGTGACCCTGGATCACAAAACCAGTCTTATGTTGCACAGGTATATTTGTGGCAATAGCCAACAAAACATTGTATGGGTCAGAATTATAGATTTTTCTTTTATGCCAAAAATCATTAGGATATTAAGTAAAGATCATGTTCCATGAAGATATTTTGTAAATTTCCCACCTTAAATATATAAAACATTTATTTTTGTGAATGGATGCAGCACTATCGCCAATAGAAATGGATGACTTTAAAGGCGATTTTCTCAATATTTCGATTTTTCTGTACCCTCAGATTCCAGATTTTTAAATAGTTGTATCTCGGCCAAATATTGTCCTATCCTAACAAACCATACATCAATGGAAATATTATGTATTCAGCTTTCAGATGATGTATAAATCTCAATTTAAAAAAAATTACCCATAAGACTGGTTTTGTGGTCCAGGGTCACATATGTGTTTTGGGCGTCCTTAAAAATATTCTTGTTTGCCGTTACCCGACCGATCCTGTCAATTTAGGACTGACCCAATTCATTTTTTTCCCCTTTTAGTCCGACCGACTGGCCGGTTGTAAACTTGCGTTAAGATCGACCGAATTTTTAAAAAAAATTTTTTTTTTACTCTTCAAACAACTAATACAAATGCAATAAAATAATATTAATTATATTTTAGTAGGCCTAAGTATTGTGTAGGCTACGCTCTTTCTTTTAAATAAAAACCCGTCAATCAAGCAAAATAATATTCAATGATTGTAGGGCAGGCTAATAAGCCTATGTGCTGTAGCCCAGTCATTAAAAAAAACGATTTAGTTTCATATTCATGTTTAAATAAAATAATATATATATATATATTTGTTTGTTTAAAATTGCATGTTGATTATATGAAAAGTGAAAAAAGCATGAATAAGATAAGATGATCCCGAATATCGGGAGACAAATGGAGTGGGCAGACATGATTTTGACCACTTTATTAAGTTTGTTTTTGTAGAAAGACTTTCTTTAAAGTGAATTTCGTTTTGTATTAATTGTATCTTAATTTTAACCAATGTTTAATCAACCATTTTCCTTGGATTTAATAAATAAGAGCTAAATATAGCAGGCAATAATCAGGACACGTGAACTGGAGGTAGCCTAGGCTACTTGAATGGCCCAAAACAAAGCGCACTTTCGCGCTCATTAGCCCATTCATGAGGCTATTGTGATGTTGAGAGAGGTGCGAGATAAAAAATAAAGCACTTTAAATGGAATGATTTTAGCTTGTGTGCGATTTATCGTGGGCACGGGTCTCCAAAAATGGACCCGTGCAGGACTCTGCACTATTACAACTTGTGCAATATTGAACATTTGTATAGATGGCGCGATCCATTTTGTCTAGCAAAACTTTGTTCGCAAATGTTTGCTTGAATGTTGTGCGATTCAGTGCGAAAATGAATGGAAACACCTTAAAATGTCTCAAATCAATTCGATATACCAATTTGATCGCAAAACAGCATGTGACGTCATTACGCACAGGTTTTTATTCGCTTTAAAGCCGTTTGATGGAAACACACTTTCACAAGCTTTATTCGCATGATTTTTTTTACCGAACTTCAGATAATTCGATTGACAAGTTGATGGAAACATAGCTTATGTTACCCGCCACGAGCAAAATCCACCCGCATTTGGCGGGTTGGCGGGTGTTAATGTCAAGCCCTGCTTGTATCCATTTATTTACTTAAATGTTTAATAAATTGTATGTCTTTGAATTTTTCTCTTTTTATGTTTGTTCCTGTATTCAGTGGTTAATTGTTCTCATCTTTTAGTCTCTTGTTTTCTCAGTATAGGTCTGTGGTAATATTTTCATTTGACTTTGTAAATGTAGTATTTCTCATTTAATAGAAAATCTGCCATTCCATTTAGAGTACTATCTCTGTTTGTAGAGGCTGTGTCATATATAAATAGTTTGTGTTTAGACATCCAGGTAAAATATGCACATTTTGCTGTTAATTTTTTTGCTGTTGCAAATAATCCAGTTAGATCTATTCATGATATGAGCCTTGATCTAAAAAAGTAGGGTAAACATTCCTGGTGTTTGTATTTGCTGAATGTAAATGGATCTGCTCTCTGTTGGGTTGCAGTTTTCTTCCATTTTTGAAGTGTTTGGCTGAACACCCTGCTTACAGTGAAATAAAACAGACTACATTGTTACCGCTGCTGTCAGAATTATGTTTTGTTCCTGGTGTTTTGGTTTGGTTCTGTTTCCCTACATGTACCTCGAGTGTTCACCTGTTCTGTTCATTAACTCATTAGTTCTCCATGCGTATATGCCCTGTGTTTTCTCAATTCTTTGTTTGGTGTCGTCATTTGTTTGGTTGTGTTAGCTCCCTGTGATCTGTCCTGTGTGTGTATTGTGTATTATTGGATTAAAGACTGTTTTCTGTGAGTTTTTACATCTTGGTGTGCTTACTACTACAGCCAACCCTGCGACAGCTGCTACAATTATGAATGTTTAACCCCCTGGGGTCGCCAGTCTTGATTTTTGTCATACATGTTAGTGTTAGCTATACACAGGGTTGGGGAGTAACGGAATACATGTAATGGCGTTATGTAATCAGGATACAAAAATTAAGTAACTGTAATTTGTTACAGTTACGTCAAAAAACGTGGTAATCAGATTATAGTTACATTTTGAAAAAGGGGGAATACTTTCAGGATTACAATGGTTTAATTTAAAACGAAATAAATCAGTATTTTGGCATAATAATAGTACATTAAGCGCTGCTTGATTATACGGTAGTTAATGGTTCTGTTTCCAGTCATGACTCATGTGTGCCACCCACTGGTGCATGCACAAATAACAGTTGTCTACAATCTCCTCGGGTGCAGATCGAATCACTGCCGATAGTAGAAACAATACTGCCCACAAGGAAAGACAAACCTTCAATTTATGGAAATTCCACTGCTATTTTTTTTTCAAAGAAGAAAATGTCAAAAACATGTAGCGCCTATATTAGGAGTGTTAAAAATCCCAATTAGTCACTCTCCTGTCACTCTATTGGGAGACATGCCCACTTCCTGGAACTTTCTTCACCTGAGGATAATTACCAATCAACCTCACTAGTGTGCCTCTCTTTGTGCTGACTATTTGCTGCGTCTATGACTTTGTAAGTTTATTTAAACCTTTTGTATTGATATTAATTAGATTTTTTTTTTCAAATCATTAATTTGATTTGTTGATTTGTTTAATTTGGTTAAAGATTTTCTTTATGGTTATGTGAATGTATACTTATTATTATAATGATTTGTATCAGTAAAGTTAACTTCATTTGATTGAAGACACCAGCAACATGCAGCAATTGTAAAGCCACATTAAGGAAATGGGACAATGAAGAAAGAAAGCAAATGGCAATAAATCAATTGAGAAGTAACTTCTGGACTCATTCCTGTGTTCTAAACGACACACCATTCTGGTAGCTCTCATCCTTAACCAGCCAAACAAAAATTATTGTTCAAGGAGAGTAGCTTTTTTAGTCCCCGAAATATTTTCTTAATCTCTTCTCATTTAACGGGATGTTTGCTGTCCAGTTAACATAGGGGAACTCCCACTGCCAACGCCCCAAGTTCAGTCAGGCAAATTAAGAAAGATCATGGTTTTAGTCAACATGTATAGGCCTATTTTAAAATAAAACTAATATGTAGATTGTGTAGAATTTTTAAATGGTGTGCTTTTATTTTTTCCTTGTACGTGTTACTTTATTATTTTGTTAATATAATCAGCACGCAGTTAAAGGGATACTTCAGGATTTAGCATTAAGCTGTGTATTAGTAGAAAACCTATAGTATTTTCGAATTACCATGCTTTTCACCCTCATATCCCCCTGAGATGAGAGATTTATGTATTTTTTGTCTGGAAAAAAATTCGTCATTTTGCGTCGTCAGAGGATTTTCTGGCCAGAGGCTAAAGACTACAGCCAGTAGTGGGAGCTGTCCCGCATGTTTTCAACCCGCCCATAGAGGGTGGGATCTCACTCACAGAATGTACACACAGTCAGCCGTCTTTCTTTGGAAGCTAAGCTAGCAGGCTCTTGTTCTGTGGAGAAAGCTGAGTAGTAGGAGAAAGCTGAGTAGTAGGGTTTACCATTCTCTTTTTCCCGGACATGTCCGGCCGTCAAGATCATCCAAAATGTCCGGGATTCGGCTTTTGCTCTCTACAGTCGGCATTCATTGGTTACATGCACACGTTTTGTTTCAATCTAACTGAATTCATTCCGATCGGTGAATCTGAATGTAGTGTTTACATGAACGTTAAACAAGTGATCGGTTGATGTGCGTTTTAACATTGCTAAGAAAATTCCCGCTCCTCCGTCAGAGATACGAGACCGGCGCGTCTCAGTAATGACGCCAGCGGCCTCGCACCGTTCTCCTGCGGCCGCCAGCCTCGTCCTGCTCGCCACAGTAAACATGATGAATAGAGATTGTAGAACGCAAAAGCTGAATCCCGGACATTTTGGGCGATCTCGAAATCCAGGGCAAACTCGTCACGGAGTCTCAATAAGGATTGCTAATGTGTCATCATCATGACGTATTCCCAGTGGTCCGCGCAGAGCATTTTGGGAGTCCAGCAGGGGCGTCACTAGGCCCTTTTTAGGGGGGCTTCAGCCCCCCTAAACTTTTGCCCAGCCCCCCTAAAAAATATTTGATTAATATATTTTTATCGCTTCAGTCCCCTTTAAAAAAACTCATTTGAAACGGCGGCAAGCTGCGTCAAGTTTCGGCTCCTCCCCTTATCTGAGTCTGCTTGGATTTAGCGCATTTTTCAATCTGCAGGGGCGCCGAGCAGAGCGAGGTGTGTCGTGAGTGCATTTATTGATAGATTGCTATGATATTACATCTGCATCGGTGCAGTTCTTTGTCATTTATGCATTGCAGTTTACATAATGTAATGTTACTGGAGCATTGGGAGCAACACGGGACGGTTCGGTTTCTCTTCCAATACCAATACGTTTCGCTGCGTTCACCTTCAGCCCTTATCAGTGTGATAGTTGTTTTTTTCTACAAAACAAAAATGAAGCGATTAACACCCATGAAAACATACTTTAGAAAACGATCATGATTTATTTTAATTTACTTTTTAAACTTTAAAACATATTATTTTGTATTTCGTTATTACATTATGCTGCCATGCACAGAAATGATTAAAGACACACATCATTGTCTGAAAGCACAGATGGCCTTGAGAGAGAAACATCATGTGGAGTTATTTGGTTTTGTATTAATAAATATAGTTTTGTATTAAGTAATAATGAATCAGTAGAAGTGTATAGCCTACATATATTAGAGTAAGAGTAGAGTAAAGGGATTTGTGCTTTTCTTTTAAGCACTTGATTTATAGAAGTGGCAAATTGATAATTCATGTTGTTATTTTTAATAAATAGAAATAAATATAGAACAGATTAATCATATTGCCAATAGACAGTTACATTAATACACGTTTAGCTGGTTAGTTAAATGATTTGAAATTAAATAGATTTTCACGGGGTGACTTGATGAATAACCAACCGTATTGTTGATTACAAAGGCTAAAAAGCTTAAAAAATAAAATAAATAATTTATATTTCATTGTAGATGGACTTAGTTACCTAGCTTTCCTGGTAGCTTTGTCTGAGAAAATGATTCATAAATCAACCTATCAGTTGACCCTATGTTTACTTTCTTCACTGACAGACAAAAATTAAAAGCCTGTATCAGTCAAAGCTCAGCTTTAGGAGGGGAAAAGACAGAGCAAGATAAAAACAAAGAGAAAAAGAGTGTGATGCTGATGAGGTGAGAAAAAAACAGCTGCCCGCACATGGTTTTAAAGCTATTGTCATCCAATTTTTTTGGCCTTCAAAACATCTTAAAATGCACATATGTAGATCAGAGAAATCAACATTTTCTCGGGGGAGCATGCCCCCGAACCCCCCTAACTACCTCACATTCGGTACCTCAGTGATTATAAAACCGTGCCATATGCATGTTACTGGATGAATGAATGAAACTACTTAATAATGAGCATTAGACCATAAACTAACCTTTTTTTTTTTTTTTTTTTTACATCATACCCTCATTGGGGGCTGAGCCCCCCTAAAATGAAAATCCTAGAATCGCCCCTGGAGTCCAGCAGAGCATTTTGGGAGTCCGCGGCACAAACATTAGGCGCCAGACTTGATTGCATGGAGGGAAGAGTTCAAGATGCCATCTACCTGCTGTGTTATATACTGCAATAGTCGTTCTCACGATAGAAGTGGCATAAAGCTTAAGAACGGAATATCCTTTTATCGTTTTCCAGCGTGGAAAAATAATAGTACTAGCCATGTTTCAGAGGTGACAAAAAGGCGACGAATGGCATGGATAGCAGCAGTAAGGCGACCCAAGATTACTTTCGATAACACTCCACCACACATGATGGTGTGTTCAAAGCATTTTCACAAAGGTAAGTTACAATTATTCACTGTAAATATTATGTTGTGGGCAAATAACCAGCGTGTTTTGTTTGACTTAGCAGTAACCAGACCAATTTTTTTAGTCACAGAGGTGACTTCCCGGGCTCCTCCCTTAATGCTGACTTCTGCTGACTTGGGACAAGGAAACGACGCATTGTAAAGCTAATACTCGCGTCGCACACACAATTACCAATATTCGTGTCGCGCCTCCCCTGTGGCTCTTTGGCGCCCCCCAGGGGAGGCGCACCTCACCTATTGAAAACCTTGTTGTTTTCAACTGCGCTCTCTTACCGGTAGGCGTGGCTTGGGAGCTAGGGCAGCGAAGCAAGTGCATTCTGGGAGTTGTTGTCTTTCATCCACATAAGCCAAAAATTCTCAGTCTAGAAAGCTCCAAATTCAAAAATTTCTTCACACTTCTTCTACATAAATGACCTATTTTAAATACACGTGACATTCATCTTTCCAGAGGTGAAGTATCCCTTTAACCCATGTATGTTAATTTATATTAATTAACTGAATCTTTGTATCCTTTACTTATAACTGTTTTATTTGTGTTTATTCTGTTTATTATAGACCACACATACATTTGTGAATCAACGTATACAAATTCCCTTTGAATAAATAAGTTGAACCAGATTCCCTCTGGTGTTTCTCTTACCGGGAACATCTTACCTTTTATGCCAAAAATCAATACCCCGGTTTCACACCGCAAGCGTCAGCGGCGCGTATTTTTTTCGGCACCCATGTTAATCAATGAGTGCATTCACACCGGGAGCAGGAGCAGCGCGTGAGCGTCAAGCAGGAGCGTCGCATGAACAGCAGTGCAGCGGGGGTTTTGGATGTCCGGTCTATTTTTTTCTGTGCTGCTCACGCTCAATTAAAGTGAAAGCACACTTTTGATGGACAAAATGAATGTGATTTAACACAAAACGTGCTTAAAATACACAGAATAAGTATGGTAAGAGTTTTAACAACAATGCCAATGTCTAGTGTTTTAACAATTATGCCAGAAAAGAAAATTAAGTATAACAAATATGTATTTACCCATTTAAACTTTTTAATTATTCGTTTTGGGTGAAAGTATGGTGTATTATTATAAAAATAAAATAAAGTTAAACTAGCCACAAAACTATCGCAAAATACGATATAAAGTTTATTTGAGTTTATTATGTAATACACAGACACTATGCTATATAGCAGGGATGGGCAACTTCGGTCCTGGAGGGCCACAGTTTAGCTTCAACCCTGAAAACATCACCTGCCTGTAACTTTCTAGTAATCCTGAGGACCTCGATTAGCTTGTTCAGGTGTGTTTGATTGAAGCTAAACTCTG
The DNA here is from genome assembly GCF_965113295.1 of Leuciscus leuciscus. Taxonomy (NCBI): domain Eukaryota; kingdom Metazoa; phylum Chordata; class Actinopteri; order Cypriniformes; family Leuciscidae; genus Leuciscus; species Leuciscus leuciscus. Next base: position 28,661,158 of record NC_138725.1, on the reverse strand, counting down.
TAGGACATTGGCCCTCCAGGACCGAAGTTGCCCATCCCTGCTATTCATGGATTTCATCAGGTCCCTTTCCACAGGTGTATTAATCAAGCACAATGCAGTCTGCATTCATAATCTAGGTGCTTGATTTTATACACCTGTGGAAAGGGACCTGATGAAACCCATGAATATAGGCTCTAGTAAAGGTGCATGCGGCAGATGACGTAAACACAACCTGTATCAATGGATGACATGAGGCTGATCGTTGAGGTTGAGAAGCAACAAAGTGCTTTATGACCCAAAAAACAAGTACTACAAGGACCTGTCTTCCAAGGAAAAAGCCTGGGATGAAATTGCTTCTGCTATTTCTGCAGATGGTAAGTCATCAATTTTAAATTTAACTGTAATCTGTTTCCTTTGAGGAAAGCTGACTAGACTACTATTTTTTCATCAAAACATACAATTTACTGCATTTTTATACCATTTAACAGTGTATAGGGTATTTTATGATGCTCTGTCATTTGATCGTCAGCAGTGATTGTCTGGATTTGATCGTCTGTAGATTATTGTAGTTTACATTAACCAAAAAATCGTATGTTATTATATGTCTTATAATTGAATAAGTAAGCTATAAATATGTCCTAATGTTTTATTTGCATGTAACCAATTACATGTCTGTTTATATATTATAAATGAAACATGAGCAAGTGATTAAGCAAAAATGTATTCACAGTACAATCACAATAAAAAAATGACAGAAAACATGTATTGTAATATTACCCAAAATAGCATTATTTACAAACTTATACACTGTATATGTTGCCATTGTAGGCCCTAGGCTACTATTCCAAAAACCATTTGGTCCTGCCACGACACTCTGCCTTCCGGGGAACAGAAAAATGTGCAAAACCTTTCACGCACATCATAGGCTTCTCTACTTCCACTGTTTCCACCCATGTTTATCACCGGTGGTAGCACGTTGCCCCTCTCTTCTGCCTCATCTAGCCATCTTTGGTTCTGAGATGGGTTCATGAGGTAATTATGCAAGATGCATGTTGCCATTACCACATAATCTGCATTTTATGGCTTGACATTCAATCTTGTATGGAGTACTCTCAATCTTGATGAAAGAATTCCAGAGGCACACTCAACTACCATCCTGGCTCGAGACAGCCTGTAATTAAAAATGCGCCTCCATCTTGGAATGTTGTTCCCTGGAAATGGTTGCATAATGTAGGTCTTCAAGAGGAATGCTGCATCTGCAACCATGGTATATGGCATGGGACCCTGAACACCAGATCCTGCTAAAGGGTTCTCTGCTGGCACAGACACAGTTTTTGCTTCCATGCCTCTTCCAAAAGATTTTATTTTTTATTTATTTATTTATTTTGTTTATTTGGCAGGGACAGCGCACAATTTAGACAATTGCACCAGAGTTAGCTAACAGCTAATTTGCATCTGTTGTCCCTGGGCAGGTAGACAAAACAAAAAACTCAACAACCACTAAACAACAAATACACTACATAAATTTACAAAAATACATATTATCCATTAATTCAAAATTGATAAAAACGGTTTGATATATACACCAAATACAGAAAATACAATGCAATCATTGGTGACACTCTTGTGCTGATTTTAGCCAAATTTTGAGGCTGGCTTTAAATACTGCAAAACTTCCTGAGTTTCTAATGTTTGTGGGTATTGAATACCACTCCTCCACTACTTTAACAGAGAAGACGGATTGACCAAAGGTTGTCTTTCTAAAATACGGTACCAAATCACCCCTAGTTGATGCTCTAGTTCTACTGGCACTGCCACTGCCAGATAAAACTATGCATCCTCTAAGAGGTGCAAGATCATGAATAACTTTAAACATTAGACATACATCCGAATAAAATAAGAAATTATCAAAATTGAGAAGATTATATTTTTTCAGAATATTACAATGATGATAATCCTTAGGTTTTTTGTCTAATACTTTTAAAATTTGTTTATAAAGTGAATAAATAGGCTTGAGCGTAGTCGCTCCTGCCTTTGACCAGGTTGTTATAAGACAAATGGGGAAAAATCATTGGGTCTCATTCATGAAACACGAGCAGAACTAATTTTTGTGTAAATCGTGTGTAAAGTGGTTCTGGCGTAAATTTTCAGATTCATTAAAATGTTCGTATTTCCCAAATGTTAGTTGGTACGAAAGAAATCTACACCTGGGGCTCGTTCTTCGTACGTTGCTTATTACATCCGAGATCAAATGACACATCCAAGATGATATCATCGTGCTAATCATGATCTGGCTAACTCGGTTCTTCGAACACACTTGCCGGATATGATTAGTATCGCTGGATTGAGTTAGTGAGATAATTGCGCGTTCATGCGCTGGTTGAAAAGGGGATATGTATCGATAGTAGAAACATTGATCAGCAACGCTGCTATTGGCTGCTCAGCGTGGCCAAAGAGCGCGCTCAGTTTTTCTCCTCAGCAGAGCAAGAACTAATAGTCGAAGTTTATTCTGAATTTTAATGTTTAATTAAAACGCCAGGGAACACCTCAAAGTCTGCAAAAGCCAGGAGAGAGGGCTGGCAAAAAGTAGCAGACAATTTAAATCCGTTAGAAGTGGCCATGTTAGATGTCTTTTATCACTTAATAGCCTATATTTTTGCATTTTAATAATTGCATAATTACTTTGTTCATTGTAATGTCAGAGTCACCACACTAGAACATGGAAACAAACAAAAGTGAAGTACAAAAATATTCTACATAATGGTTATTTTTAATTATATTATAGTCTCTTTTATAAAAGACACTGTTAAATAAATGGTTGTCTGTTTATAAAAGCAACCAAGAAAAAGGCTGAGAAAAAAAAAAAGAAAAGATCTTAAGAAGTAGCCTACACTGTAAAATAATTTTTGCTGCATTAAATTAAGGCTGTATAGTCATTTCAACTGTTAAATCTTGAATAATGATGAATTGCTTTGACTTGTGAAAGTGAAAACTGATAAACTTATGTTAATGTAAAATATTTTTCCCGAGTGTAGTTCATTGTAATGACATTGTGTTTTCCTCTTTTGTGCACTTTTACATAATACACCAACACTTGTATCTGTTCCCAAGAAAGTGGTAGCTGAAATATGTGCAGTAAGTGGACATTTTCTAACTTTCCAAAGGAAAGAAAGTAAGACTTTGTAATGTCCATTTGTTTCCATTGCACTGGACAGTGAATAAACCCTCTCAGATAACTGTCATATGGAGGAACTAGCCTACCTGCAAGTGCATAAATAAGTTTACTTAATTCATACTTGTATGCTTTATGGCTGCAATATAAGTTGCAGGATTCCACATCTACAGAAAGGCCTACAGAAGAGTCTGGACAGACAGAGGAGACATAGGCCTACAGGTGGGCAGTGTATAGACAACTTTTCCTTTTTATTTATTGCATGAGGCATGTGTCTAATATCTCTTGTTGCAGGCACTTGACCACTGGCTTTTCTTTACAAAGAACAATTGAAATAAAACTCAAGGAACTAAGTATATTTGTCTTTTATTAAACATATAATGAAAAGTGTTTTTTTTTATTTTAATTTTTTTTTATGTTGTGTAATATGGCACATGCAATAATGTCCCAGGCCCTGTCAGGTGTGAAACCCTCAGACTTTTCAGACACTGAAATCTTCCCTTTAGTTAGCCAAAGTTCATTTGATTGTGTGCCCTTGTCCTGGCTAGAGCTGCATTGTAACTGGTTTGGGTCAGGGAATGGGGTCATAAACACCTGTCTGCAGGCAGGAACATGTCATAATCACCTATGAAAAAATGCAGTTCTGTTAGGATCAGCATAAGTGTATGTAATACAGTGAGCTTGATATTTAATTGTGGAACTTTCCTTACCCCTTTCAAATAATGTGCATAAATGCAACTCTGAAAATTCTTAAGTCATGCACAGATCCTGGCCATTTTGCTTTCACATTTGTGATATGGAAGATTTTAGTCAACTGCCTTTTTTTTATTTGATATAATATTATTAATCTGGAATATTAAGAATCCCAATAGTAACTGGGCTGCACATTTACATTGTGAACCCCCTTTCTGTTCACATAATCCCCTTCATTGAGGCCTTGATGGCAGTCTATGGAAGCCTATAGTCTATGGTACCAATCACGTTAGTGAAGCCTGAGTGACACATACTGTAATCGGCATGGTCATGATTGCATGATCTTCATAAAAAATTATGATAGCAAAAAAAAAAAAAAAAAAAACTGCTTTAAAAAAAACTGCTTTACAACATTGGGTCTTAAAAACCTAAAACTGTTTTTTAAACCTAAAAGCGCCAGGTAAACTCCGAATGACACGACAGACAGCACTTTCCATCAAGTTCTCCGCATCTCCAATAGTGTAAAGGAAAGAGCCACTCGCAAATAATCTTAGGGCAATGCAAACAGTTTGTGCTGTAGTCAAAGCCCGACTCCGACAAGTCGAAAATAAATGTGCGTTTCCAACAAATTAATAATGTAAACGACAATCTCACGAGTCACGAGAAAAAATATAAATCTCAGAAAGTGCACTATCGCGCTGCGCTGGACTTCCCGGATCAGCTCCGCTAATGAAGCCACAATCTAATCCTGTTAACATGAAACAAGCCTGCTCCCGAGCAGGTTTAAGTTTACGGACCTGTTGCTATGACAGCAAGTCCAGGATGAGCGTCGAAGAACCAAACAATCCAAGATCATGCCAAATCGCCAACAATCAAATCCAGCAAACTGAGTTAGCGACGTACGAAGAACGGGCCCCTGGTCCCAGCCACGCGTAAATAGTGCGTTTAACATCCGAACGTTTTGCTCATTAATAAGGCTGCCTTTTAATTCACCGTAATCGGGTACATATTTACACAGCATTTTGAAAAAATATTATATATAGTAATTACTATACGGTTTTTCTTTTTTACTTTTATTACGAGAACCAGTAATAGCATCTGCAAGCGGAACAAGTCCGCAAGTCTTTTTTTATTATTATTTATTATATTCAAGCTGTTTATTCTTTTTCTTTTTCTTTTTTACAAGTCCGCAAGTCACAAGTGTTGCAGTCAAGCTTCATGTCGATCCATTTTCTTTTCACTTCTGGGACTGTTCGATTAACAGATGAAACTCCATTAACTGCATCTGTAATATGCTGCCAAGCATTTTTACCTAAAGCATTTAGGTATTACCTAAAAAATCCTTTTTTTAGGACCTGATACGCCACTATGTACGCTTGAAAATAAAATGTGGCGTTTTGAACGAACTTCTGATAATAAAACTTCAATTTCTGCATCTGAGAAATTTCTCTTCTTCTTTCGCTTTTGAGAAGACATGTTGAAATCCTTCGTTTCGTGTCATAATATGATGCCCTTATATAGTTGTCAGTCGGTTTTAATGGGCGGGATTTATGGTAATTAAGAATTTGCGTGCACGCGCGTCCCATTTACGACTGATTGGAATTCATTAACCCACACACACATTTCACTATCAAATCTGACGTTTACGAAGTATTTGTGAATCAGGAGAAGAATTTTTGGGAATGTCTCTTTACGCGCAAATCACTCACATATTTACTCGCATATTTACGAATGTTTCATGAATGAGACCCATTGTGTGTACAAAAAGGTTTGCAGCATACAGTGACAAATTATGTCTAATACTCTTAAAATTGTTTAGATTAAACTTAACAGTCTTGATGACCTTACTAACTTGTTTTTTGAAGGTCAAATTTGTGTCAATTATGATGCCTAAATATTTAACATGTGTCACAGATGTAATGACTTCACCGTTAATTAAAATATCAGGATTAACTGAATTATTAATCCTTGCTGTAAAATACATGCAAACTGTTTTACTTAGATTAAGGGTCAAACATGAATTTGCCAGCCAATCCGACACGTTACTCATCGAAGCTGTCAGTTTGGCTGCAGCGTGTTCTTTACATCTTGCATGGGTAAAAATCACAGTGTCATCAGCATACATTTGGATGTTAACATCTGGACATGTTTGAGGGAGGTCATTTATATATATATACAAAATAAAAGAGGTCCTAAAATAGACCCTTGAGGGACCCCTGAAATACAGTTTGCAAATGAGGAACACTTATCACCCACTCTTGTACATTGTTTTCTGTTATTCAAATAGGATTCCATCCAGGTCATGGTATTAACGGATAAATTAAATTTAGAAAGTTTCGATAATAAAACGTTGTGATTAACGGTATCAAATGCCTTCTTAAAATCTAAAAACACAGCTCCAACGACACCGCCTTTATCAAGTAGACTTTTGATTCGTTCCACAAAAAAACAATTTGCTGTTTCTGTCGAGTGATGCTTTCGGAAGCCAAACTGCATCGGGTGCAAGGTAGATTCACCTTCATTTAGATGAGAGAGCTGATCATAAACAACCTTTTCTGTAATTTTAGAAACTATTGGAAGTATACTAATGGGTCTATAATTTGATGTAAGAGTTCTATCACCTGTTTTTAAAATTGGAGTCACTACTGTGGCCTTCCAGGGTGAAGGAAAATAAGATTTTGTTATTGACAAATTTATCAAATGAGTTAAAGGCTTACATAGTATTAATTTATAATTTTTCAAGAATTTTGCATCAAAATCAAAAACATCCTTAGACTTGGACGCTTTCAAACAATCAAGTGTTTTCATTACTGTATATTCTGAGACATTTTTGATTGTGAAAACAGGGAAATCATTATTAGCCGATGCAAGTACTCTTGGTCTTAGACCAAAATTTCTGGCTAGACACTGTACTGAATCTACAAAGAATGAATTAAAGATTGTAGCTATTTCTCCTTTATCTTCTATCACTTTTGATTGTTCGTTTATTACCCAATTTTGAACGGATTTACGCTCCTTCTTTGTAATGCTATTAATATTTTCCCAAATCAATTTACTATTTCCCTTAGAGTCATTGATTAATTTAATAAAGTAATCAGCTTTAGCCTGCCTTAGATCTTTTACTACTTTATTTCGTAATTCTTGGAATTTTCTCCTATCATGTGGTAGTCCGGATTTAAGAGTTGCCTTCAGTGCTAAGTCTCTTTGCTTCATTAACTTCCAAAGATTCTCATTTAACCATGGCAGATTATATTTTTTACGTGGATGTAAGACGTTTTTGCAAAACTCATTTTTAGTCTCACTAACTCTGGTCATCATAATATTAGATGCATTTTCTATATCATCAGACTGCAGAACATCATTCCAGTCCAAGTGCTTTAATTTATCCTCAAATGGACCGACTAAGGTTTTGGGTATAACATTAAAATAACTTTTACCCTCTTGTCTATAAAAGAATCTTTGTTTTGTCAATTTTCTAACAATTAAGGTCAGATTATGATCTGACATGCCAGTTATCAAATTAAAATATTTTGTAATTCTCTCAGGCTTATTACTAAAAATAAGATCTATTTGTGTTTGTGATGATTGAGTAATCCTAGTTGGGCCTTGAATCATTTGAGCAAGATTAAACTTAAAAGATTAAGATTAAAGTTTTTTCCTGCTTGCTTTCTCAGCCCAGTTTATGTTAAAATCACCTAATACAATTAGTTCAGTCTTAGTACCAATTTCCTTTAACTAGATGTACCGCATCGCGGTACAAAATATGACCGCCGCTCAGGCCTGCACTGGCTTTCCACAAAAATAAATGACATGGAGTAATTTGGCTGTATTGCGTGTTTATGTATATACCTAAAAAAAGTAATAGTATGTGCATGTGTGTGTGTGTGTATGTGTGTGTGTGTGTGTGTGTGTGTGTCTGTGCGTGTATGTATGTGTGCGTACATGTGTGCGCGTGTGTGTTTGTGTGTGTGTGTCTGTGCATGTGGATTTGTATGTGTGTGTATGGGTGTGTGTCTGTGCGTGTGGATGTCAGTGTGTGTGCATGCTTGCGTTTGTTTGTATTCCTGCATGTGTGTGTGTGACAGTATCATCCTAAACCAGCAACCCTTCGCTCAACAGCACCATCTACAGGCCGATGAGTGTACAGTCACTAAATGTGCATATAAATGAATTTATTTGATACCCCCCCATGGATGAAATTCTACAAAACTTGTAGCAGAGGATACCCCCAGAGGATGAGAAGTTAATCATACACATGAAATATGGTGCAGTTCTGAACATCTCCACTGAAGATAGGGGCGATTAAAGCAGAATAATATTGCATTTTCATTTTTTATGGGAGGGGCGCAAATCACAAATGAGTGATTATGGGCTAGGTTGATGTGGGCCCTTAAGAGCAACATACCATAAAAATTTCTTCATCCTCGGTGCCACGGTTCAGGTAGTTATTTAGGAAAAACTGCATATTTTGGGGTTTGGGGGGGCCCAGCGCGGGGGGGGGGGGGGGGGAGGGGTGCTGGAGTGGCCCCCGGGGACCAAACGAAAATTTTTCCGTAGAAGTCTTGTGGGGCTACATGCCCACCAAATTTCATGTTCCCCGGTGTTTCGGTGTCCCTGGTATCGTTGACGAAAAATGTACGGGGGCCCCAGCGCAGGGGGGGGAAGTGGCCCCCGGGGACCAAACGAAATTTTTCCGTAAAAGTCTAGTAGACCAACATACCATAAAAATTTCTTCATCCTCGGTGCCACGGTTCAGGTAGTTATTTAGGAAAAACTGCATTTTTGGGGTTTTGGGGGGGCCCAGCGCGGGGGGGGAGTGGCCCCCGGGGACCAAACGAAATTTTTCCGTAGAAGTCTAGTGGGGCTACATGCCCACCAAATTTCATTTTCCCCGGTGTTTCGGTGTCCCTGGTATGGTTGACGAAAAATGTACGGGGGCCCCAGCGCGGGGGGGGGGAAGTGGCCCCCGGGGACCAAATGAAATTTTTCCGTAAAAGTCTAGTAGACCAACATACCACAAAAATGTCTTCATCCTCGGTGCCACGGTTCAGGTAGTTATTTAGGAAAAACTGCATTTTTTGGGGTTTGGGGGGGCCCAGCGCGGGGGGGGGAGTGGCCCCCGGGGACCAAACGAAATTTTTCCTTAGAAGTCTAGTGGGGCTACATGCCCACCAAATTTCATGTTCCCCGGTGTTTCGGTGTCCCTGGTATCGTTGACGAAAAATTCAGTAAGGTGACAAAAAAAAAAAAAAAAAAAACTTTGACAATCCCTATATGACCGCTTTCGCTAGCTACGCTAGCGGCGATCATAATAAGGATTTTAGTTTGTCATAAAAAATAATTTTAGAATTTGGGGGTCGGTATACCTGTAACAATAAAAGACATATGAGGGGACAATACAATAGAGACAGTAATGCTTTCAAGTTCTTGTGAGGAATTAGGATGCACTTCTACACATTTAAAGTGATTTCGAACATACAAAAGAACTCCTCCTCCTCTCCCTAATTTTCTGTCTTTCCTAAAAATTTGGTACCCAGGTATAGCGAAAACAGTCCTTGGTGATGATTCAGTTAACCATGACTCTGAGATAAAAAGAAAATCTAAATTGGAGTCTATCAGCAAACCTTCAAGTTGCTCAGTTTTTGACACAATGCTTCTGAAATTCAAATGTCCACCAAGCAATCCTTTAGGTTTGAGTCGTTTGTCCCACAAGGCTTTAGTCTGATTTACTGGTTGAAAGAGTTCAAACTTCCTTTTAACCACCATTCTATTAAAAAGTTCTTTATGTGTACAGTCACTCGGATTAAATATTGCGTTTTGCAGGGATGCGTTTGAACTTACAGGTAGATTGTTGCTTTCTTGATGTAGTTCAGCAACGTTTGCAAACTCCGGTAGGCTATCCGACAACAGCGACTTTCCTTCGCAAACTGGTCCCGGATTAGAATGGACATCACCTGCCAGTAGAAGCGTAATCATCATGTAGCCGATCAGCCTGTGATATGGACGGTAAGATCTCAGTGTTGAACGCGCCCGAGCAGGAGTTGGTATATTGGCCTCTCCGTTGTTCAGTACTTTAGAATATGAGTTTTGATAAACCCCACCATCACTGGCTCGGCCAAAGTCTCCTACTTGGACGAATGTAAATTTGTAGTCTGCATCTACCAATGCAAGCAGAACAATAGAAAATGCCTTCTTGTAATTGAAAAACAAGCTCCCAGAATGTGCAGGTGCCACTATGTTGACATGTTTTCCATCAATGGCACCAATGCAGTTTGGAAAGTTTCATTTAGACCGAAATTTGGAGGCGATGAATCTCCACATGTCTTCTGTTGGCTTTGGAAACTGTGTTGCCTTCATTTTCCTTTCAATTGCCCTACAAGTCAAATGCACACTCCCAGCAACAGTGCTTGTCCCAAGACGATATTGGAGGGCAAGGCTGGTAAAGCTTTCCCCAGTTCCTAGGAATCTGTGAAGAAAACAGACAAAAGTGCAGTCATTACAATGCATTTTCTTTTCCCCACAGTAAATGAGTGTAAAAGGAGGTGGAAGGTGCTAAGGGATGCCTTTGCACGAAACAGGAAGCAAAAAAAATTCCTAGTGGCTCTGCTGGTGGAATCCGCAGAGAATGGAAATATGACCAAGTGATGTCCTTTCTGCTTCCCCATATGCAGTCCAGAAGGTTAATGGGATATATCAAATAATCAAAATGAAAAAGGCATTGTTAAACTAAATTTTACAAAGTGTTGTATATATTCTTTCAAAGTGTTTCTAAACAATGTAAATAAATGTTTGTATTATTATTTGTTGTAGCTCCAGACACACTCTGCAGTTGGAAGATGGACCTGTGGACATGACTGTCGCAGAACATGATGTGGAGCCAGATTTAACAGAACTCAAGGCCAAGTTCTCCAGTGCCATCTCAACGGAGATCTTCAACCCCAACACTTTCTACTATTTCACAATCGGACATCTCCACACCACCATTGGCCAGTCAAAGGTTAAATACCCCAACACCCCATTCCAGAGTGCAAGCTGTAATTAGTGAGGCTCAGCCAACAAGACAGAAGAGGAGGAGGTCAAATGATCCAACTGCAACAGAGCAACAGCTATTGGACATTTTAACACAACCAACCACAACACCGTCACCATATATTCCCAAACCTGGAGATGAAATGTACTACTTTGCTCTTAGTTTAGTACCTAGACTTTCAAGACTACTTCCCCGGAACCAGACAAAAGCACAGATTAATATACTGACTTACCTCTCAGATCTAGAAGCAGAAGAACAAACCATGCAACAAAGCCACACTTCAACCCAACCATTCACAAGCAGTCAGCAACCAAACAGTTCAGGATTTCGTCAATACCAGCCAACCCCCACTTACCATCAAAGCCACACTCAGCAAATCCCGAGTTCCGCGACAAGATTGTGAAAAGCACCAAACAGTCTTCTGCGCAGGTTGATCGGATGAACCCACATTCTTCGACGCAACTTTCTGAACAAAAGGTAAAGTGCGATCACTCTCCTTCTGTCTACAACACGTTCTAAAAGGAATTAAAACAAAATGTTTAAATACGTACGGCGGTAAAGTAGACTATGAACAACGATTTTAGATAAAACAAACTCTTCCAGGTATTACAAATATTCTGCAAGTTATAATGTATAAAAACAAAAATGTTGAAAGAACTTACCCATTGTTTGAAATGGTTATATTGTCTGCCGAACACGTTTTGCTGCCGCTGCTGTGACACTTCCAGTGTGAATACTCGCGAGAGTCTGCTGCTGCAGTGACGATGTAGTTGCGTGGACGCGCCGCTCACGCTTGCGGTGTGAAAGAGGGGTTAGGATATTAAGTAAAGATCATGTTCCATGAAGATATTTAGTAAATTTCCTACCACAAATATATAAAACATTTTATTTTTGTACGTGAATGCAGCACAATTGCGAACATAAATGGACAAGTTTAAAAGGCGATTTTCTCAATGTTTCTCAATTCCAGATTTTCAACTAGTTGTATCTCGGCCAAATATTGTCCTATCCTAACAAACCATACATCAATGGAGAGCGTATTTGTTCAGCTTTCAGTATGTGACTGGTTTTGTGGTGCAGGGTCACAAAACCAGTCATGAAGAGACTCACCAGGTTGTCTGGAAGATCTGATCAAGGCAGACAACTTCATACGATTTCTATATAACTTTTACAGTCCTCGTTTCTGTAAGTGTGTATGTGTATTATGTGAAAAATTGTGTCCCAATTACAGTAATAATAACCCACAAACTGGTTGGACGTGATATGTAGGCAGTTGTATGAAATGTAGGCCTATGCCATATTATATAACAGTGCAGTGCGATCTGCCAAAAGACTGCAAAGCATCAAAAACACATACAAAATATATTTAATCAAATAGAAATTCTTTAATACATACTATAATGCATTACAATAAGGTATATAGAGCATATACTGTAGAGAACAGAGAGTTAAAATACCCAGAGCAGACACAGTCTCCTAACGATGTATAGATCGGATGACGAAGAAACACTGGGAGGAATGAAGATTCAGCAGCGGGACCTCAACTTTAGAAAACATAATCATAATACTTTTACACATGCCAATTATAGAACAAACTCATGTGCCTGTCATTGTTGACCTTGGCAAATGTATTAGTCCTGAAATATCATACATGTTTTTGTTAGTTATGGTTGGGATAAGGAGATTTAATATTCTAATATTCTTCTTCTCATGTGTCACTCAATCACTAACCCACTGAGAGGAGACTGGCCACCACTGCATACTAAACTGGCACAACATCTGCTCTCTGTAAACCCCTCTGATCTGAGGAGATCCTGGGCTGGAGATTCACCACCTCTGTAGTAAATGTTGGTGAGATAAATCACTGGTCACGTCACTTGACTGGAATATTCATCTTTATCATTTAAAAAATAAACCTAGCATATTTCATTAAGCGTCATACAAAATGATTAGTCACTACAACTACTAAAAATAAATCAACACCTAAATTATGCTTAAATTCTCAAAAGATCAGATTTAAATATCTGTTATAGGCAGAATATTTCTTGCATAAGCATCAGTATTACTTTGTGATGATTACATTAGTATAATAATTCATAAAAAATGTGAAATCCAATAATTCATCTCATTTTGAAACAGAAATGAAAAAAAAATAACCATGTGCTGTGAGCACAACACAACAACAACACATAATATGTATATATCAGTATACTAGACACCAAAACAAGACAAAATAGACTGGGATTATGCAAATGAGCCCATTAAAAATAAGTAAGTCTTATGTAAAAGTAAGTCTTATAAGTGTTGACTTAAATTTTGACTTGTTACTCACCCCTTTTCTATTTAGAAAACAATTTCAATCTCTTATCAAGCAAAGCATCAACTTGTTAGGCATTGATTCATAATGTTTGAGTCTCATTTAAATCCAAGCATTTAAATGTATTAAATAATGACACAGTGCTTTCTTTTCCGTTTCTTCCTCTTTTTCAGCAGGTCCTTCTCACTTTTGTCCACTTGCAGGTATTCATACTGTTTTTCCTGTAATTCGTATAGATCTTCTTGCTCCTCCAGCTTATGCTTTAGATCCAAATTCCACTGATTTTCTCTGTCTCTGAAATCATTCATTTCTTCTGCTTTTTTTCTTGCTTCATCTTCAAATTTCATGTTAATCTTTCTCATTTCCTCTTCAGTTTTCTGTTTCAAATAAATTGTACTTTTCTCTCTTTGAAGCTCTTCTATCTCTCTTTTCTGTTGCTCTCTCTCTTTTCTGTCTTTTTCTATTTGATTCTTCATTTCCACTCTTTCCTTATCTGACCTTTGTTTTTCTTTCTCAAGTCTCTTCATTAGTCCCTGAATTTCCTTCTCATATTTGGCTTTTATTGCCTCTTGTTGACTCTGAATTTCTCTCTCTCTCTCTCTCTCTCTCTCTCTCTCTCTCTCTCTCTCTCTCTTTCAATATTTGCTCCATTCTCCTTTTAATGGACATCTCTGCCTCCTCAAACATGCTGTTAGTGAAGTGTCGTCCCTCATTAGTGTTTTTCACTTCTTCTATCATGTTCAACAGTTGAATCACTTGAGTTTTGTCTTGTTTTTCTCTGTTATTGAACACCAGGAATCTGTTTCCACAATCTCTGATCAGTTTCTTCAGTTCTGCAGAGTTACTTCTCTTCACATAATCTTGTATGGACTCATTCTTCAGATCGTCTCCTCTAGTGAACAGAACGATGCTGAACTGAGCAGCTTTATGACCAAAGATCTTCTTTATCAGATCTACAGTGTCTGCTTCCACTTGGATAAATCTTCCCAAACTCAACACAATGACAAACACATGAGGTCCAGGTGATGAAAGTGAAATGTATTTCATTATTTCTTCCACCACTTGATCATTTGTCAGCGTCGTGTCAAAGAGTCCTGGAGTATCAACAACAGCTACTGATCGACCATCAACTTCACCAACTCCCTTCTTACATGCAGTCGTCACTGAATCTGAGCTTAATTCACTCACAAAATCTTCTCTTCCCAGAATAGTGTTTCCTGTTGCACTCTTTCCATTTCCTGTCTTCCCGATCAGCACAATCCTCAAACACTCCAGATCATCTGATTGACCTTCAGCACCTGAAAATAAAGTTGATAGAAAATAAAAATACTTAAAAGCTTAGAAGTATAAAATGATTGGATGTTGAATGTTAGATGGCATAAGTAGATTGTTCAGATCCCATGTGATGTTGGATTATTAATGATTCTATGATCTGTATGGTCAGTTAAAATGAGTAGAACAGACAGGTGTTTGTGCATAACTTTCAATATTTATTGCACGTCGACAGACAGCAAGAGGTTTATCCTGCACTTCAAGCATTATCTTTGTAAGAAAAGTAAACAGTTACACCATATAAAGTGCATTTAACTCTAGCAAATTAAGTCAACCTCTCTCAACTTTTTATTAAAAGTTTTATTAATAAAGTAAAGGCATAGAACCAGTTTATTTGTAGTGCACTGACAATAATTTTATATAATTAGTTTATTAATTAAATTAATAAAAAGACAAAAAAGACCTTGAGATATGTTCGGTAATTGTACCTGAATGAATTGAAAATTAATTTGCTACATTTCAGATTAATATATTTGTTTTCCTTAATTTTAATTAGAGGTAACTTAAACACTGTGCAGTTTGAACGTCCTGTATAAACAAAATTACGGAGTATGTTTTTATGTTTCCACTGTTCGATCGCGTCCGCGCCTCACACACACACACACACACACACACAATGAATTTGAAGTAGTGCTTATATCTCCACCTTGAAAATGCCAACTTTTCATCGGATTCACTCGCCATCTCTGCTGCTTCATCGAATCTCTGTTGTGTGTGTGGCGCGTGTGCTGGCATGTGTGTAAAGACACTGGCTCTGATTGGCTACCATGAAACACATGACTCTGCCTTAGCCAATCATAATCACTTACCTCATTATTAACCCACCTCCTCACTAGCTGTACTTGTGCGAGCCAGTGGTGCGTTCGAATTACACAGTGTATTCAATAAATGCATAGTAACGCACCGCATTTAACATCCAGTAATGTTAACGGCGTTGTAACGACAGGAAAAGTAATCAGTTAGATTACCCCGTTACTGAAAAAATAACGTTGTTACCTAACGCCGTTCTTTTAAACACCATTATTCCAAACACTGTTGTGACCGGTCTAACATAGCAATAGTGGTCGATAGGGCGTCTATCTATATGATGTCTATGGTTTTAAATCACGACTTATGTGTCGGAAGTGGCGTACACCTCTTTCATGGCCTGTTTTGTGCGTACGCAACAGTTATAAATGAGGCCCCAGGTCTTTTGGCTGCTGCAGCAGAGAGAATTAGAGAGTTGTGACACTTACAGTACACCTGTTGTTCACTCAACTGCGCATAATAGCACAGAATTACCCGCGTTCTGTTTCTATCATGCGCCGTGCACGTTTGCGATGACGTATGCACGCAAACACAACAGGGTTCGATAGAATCAAGTTGAGTGTGAAACCAGACCAACGCTGCGGGCGGCGCCGGGAACAATCACGTTTGTGCTCGGACCGCAGCAAATGAGCCCAGTGTAAAAGCCCCCTAAAAGAGAGTTAGAGAACATTTAAACAATTATTCATTAACAGGTTCTTTGTAAGGCAGTGCACAGCAAAATCCCCAGTGTTAAATTAACACTGCTCAGTGTTTATATGAGTCCACACTCATAGAGTGTTAAATTAACACTGAAGCAATGAGATAATTAAATGATTCATTGAGTTATGATTAAGCATTATTGAAGACACCTGATATTAACAAGCAGAATCACAGAAGGAGAAAATTTATGTAAAATGGTCACCATTGTGGAGATCGGTGTTTAGTTTAGTTGGGCTTGACCCTTACTTTTTTAACTTTAGATTTTGTTTGGCTGCTGTAATTCAGTTATAACAGCCAGATGGACAAAGAGAAAAGGTGATCTGATGGTGTTGGTTGTGTTTTAACAATCAATAGTTGACCTGAAGCACTGAACTCATTAGCCCCGTTTACATGTAGCATTGTATTCCAATTATAACCAGTTAAAAATCCAATCAGAATGAAAATGCTCCATGTCAACACCTCAATCGGAATAAAGATGCTCAAACCGATTAAAATTTCAGTCAGATTGAAGGGGGTGCAATAAACCTTTTCATGAACCGATCAAACAAAAAATTACACTATGTAAACGAGCTGATCCGATTACTTTGAGTGGACGTCTTTCTGCGCATGCCTGGTTTTGCACCGGATAATTCTGTCAGCTTACATCAGCATTAAAGACTTTTAAAATAATTTACCTCAAAACTCACTTTCATGTTTGAATGCCTTAATTCTGTTTGTGATCCGATGTGGATTCTGATCAACGTAGCTATAAGGTCGAAATATTTATACCCGATGTAAAAGACTGCACACCATAGTAAACATGGTAAATAACGCTTGAAGAAATCAGACAAACCATAAAGCTATCATAATCCTGTTTTTATTTTATCTGTCAGTGGCCTACGTCTTGTCTCTTTATAAGCATCAGGAAATAAGTTGTACTTTGAAGTACTTAGTTCTTCATGTTTTGAGACTTAAAGTGTATATTTCTAACCATCTTTTCAGAATCAGTGCTGTGGGTTTACATGTACTTGGAATTTGTCTTGGTGTACTACTTTTTTTTGTACATTCAGCTCCTTGGTTTACACCTGGACTGCGTGAACTTAAAACTAAAGGCCATAGGTTAGAGCGGTTGTACTGGCCTTACTGTTCATAAAGAAATGTATGCTGAACATATTCAAAATTATAAGAATGCACTGTCCAAGGCTAAATCTGATTACTACTCCAACATAATTGGAGTTAGCAATGGGAATTCCAGGTCCCTTTTCTTGGTGGTAAAAAATATTCTGCAACCACCTGATTCTTTGCCATCTGATATGTATTCCACTGACTTATGTGATCGCTTTTTGACTTTTTTTGCTTCTAAGGTTGAAAATGTACATCAGCAATTATGTACTGGTACTCTTCACAATGACTCCTGTCAGTCTATCACTCACACACCTCCCCACTCTGTTTTCTCTAACTTTACACTACCAACTACTTCAGAGATAGTGGGTCTGATAGGTAAATCTAAATCTTCGACTTGTCAGTTAGACCCTCTACCAACTCCTTTAGTGAAAGCTTGTTTACCAGCCCTGTCGCCATTGATTACTAAAATTGTTCATGCTTCACTTGTTTCTGGTTCTGTACCTCCATATCTCAAATCTGCTATTATTACTCCCATACTTAAGAAACCAGGGGGTGATCCATCTAATTTTGATAATTTCCGTCCAATTTCAAATTTACCATTTATCTCTAAGGTAGTGGAAAAGTGTATAGCAATTCAAATTTATGAACATCTTTCCAATAATAACTTGTATGAACAATTTCAATCTGGCTTTCGTCCCCACCATAGCACTGAGACTGCTCTTGTCAGAATAACCAATGATCTACTGTTAGCAGCTGACTCTGGGCTTTTAACCATACTTGTCCTTCTAGACTTGAGCGCTGCCTTTGATACTGTCTCACATAAGATACTTCTTGATAGGTTACCTTCTATTGGTATTACTGGCACTGCTCTGTCTTGGTTTAGGACATATCTATCTGGACGCAGTCAGCGTATTCAATTAAAGGGTTTTCGATCAAGAACATCTACAGTCACCACTGGTGTTCCCCAGGGTTCTGTCTTGGGCCCGCTTCTTTTCATTATTTATATGCTCCCTCTTGGTTGTATTTTGAGGAAATATGGTGTTAATTTCCACTGTTATGCAGATGACACCCAACTTTACCTGTCTGCCAAACCCACTGGTTCTTTTCCACCACCATCTTTGTCCAGCTGTTTAGCTGAAATTAAAGATTGGCTTTCAGCTAACTTCTTGAAGGTAAATGGCAACAAAACTGAGGCTTTGCTTGTTGGCACTAGATCTGTTTTGTCTAAATCTAATAGTCTTTCCTTGTACATTGACAATACTGCAATCTGTCCTTCTTCACAGGTTAAAAGTTTGGGTGTCATCATGGATAGCACACTATCCTTTGAAGCTCAAATTAATAATATCACACGGATTGCATACTTCCACTTGCGTAATATTAACCGCCTCCGTCCCTTTCTTTCAAATAATAATACTGCCGTTCTCATTCACGCACTAGTCACTTCACGTATAGACTACTGTAATGCTCTTCTCACAGGTGTTCCCTCCAAATTGCTACATAAGCTTCAATTGGTTCAGAATTCTGCAGCTCGTATTCTATCTAGAACACCTTCTACTGAGCACATTTCTCCAGTTCTTCAGCAATTGCACTGGCTTCCAGTAAAGTATAGAGTTGAATTCAAGATCTTGCTACTCACTTATAAGGCACTTCATAATCTTGCACCCCAATACCTTACACAACTTCTCCATGTTTACACTCCTTCACGTACTCTCAGATCTTCATCTTCAAATTCTCTTGTGGTACCTCGGATTCGACTAACTACCATGGGTGCCAGATCTTTCAGTTATGCTGCCGCCCACCTATGGAACTCTCTTCCCCTTGATGTTCGTAATAGCGATTGCTTGTTGACTTTTAAAATGCATCTTAAGACATATCTTTTTATACAAGCTTTTTTATAACATGTTGTATTGAGTCTTTTTAATGCACTTTATCTGTATATGCGGCTTGTTTGTTGTGTGTATTGTCTTATGCAGTGACCTGTATATTGCTTGTGAGGTGACCTTGGGTGTTATGATAAGGCGCCATTAAATAAAATGCATTATTATTATATTATTATTATTATTATTAGTGCTTAGAAATAGTTTAAATAAATAAATAAATGACTTCTGTAAGGTAGGATAGTAAAGTGAAAAGAAGCACATAATAAAATTAAAGAAGAGAGAAAAATGTGAGTATAATATAAACAAACAATTTAGAAAGAATAAAAAAGACACATTTAACTGTACATTAGTGCATGATGTACAAAAGTAGGCCAGTGCAGATAAAGGTGCAGTATAGTTTCATAAATAATGTCCTCTCTGGAGTCTGATTCACTTATAAGTAAGACCTTGCTGTGTTTATTCAACATCATTGTAGTTTATTTTATTTTATTTTTCATACAATCTTAAAGTTAAAGTGAAATGAGATCAGGTGATGATGGTTTTATAATCATCATGAAATAGACTGAATCACTGATGTCTTTTGAATCAATTGGGTTTTTCCATTAATAAATTCACATTACAAACCCTGCGTTTCTGCAGCATGAGATCCAGCAATATTATATCAATCAGTTTTAACAAACATGAGCACAAAAAGTTAATCCAACTGCGGAACAGCTGTCGTCTCCTCCATCCTCCAAAACCATCATCAGGGCTCTCAAGTTTTGAAGACAGGCAAGAGTGACCCCCCTTGAGAGAGAGTGAGAGAGAGAGAGAGAGAGAGAGAGAGAGAGAGAGAGAGAGAGAGAGAGAGAGAGAGAGAGAGAGAGAGAGATTATGACTGGTGTAGTTTATTTTAAGTGTTTGTTGCCTTTTTGGACTTGTTGCCTTTCACCTGCACGTCTCTTCCTCTGTCTCCTCCTCTAATGGGCTATACCCTTTTCGCTACCTTCTCTGGGCCAGCATCCTCTAACCTGGCCTTTTTAGGGGACTTTCCTCTCAGGGCGAATGAGAGGATGCTTAATTGCTTTTTACCTGACATCTTTCCATGGCCAGGATATAATTATAAAAAATAAAGTTACCTACACTACTGGCCAAAAGTTTGGACACATTACTATTTTTAATGTTTTTGAAAGAAGTTTCTTCTGCTCATCAAGCCTGCATTTATTTGATCAAAAATACAGAAAAAAATGAAATATTGTGATATATTATTACAATTTAAAATAATTGTAATATAATTTATTTCTGTGATGCAAAGCTGAATTTTCAGGATCATTACTCCAGTCTTCAGTGGCACATGTGACATCCAGTGATCCTTTATAAATCATTCTAATATGATGATTCATTATCAAAGTTGGAAACAGTTCTGCTGCTTAATATTTTTTCATAACCTGTGATACTTTTTTAGGATACTTTGATAAACAAAAAGAAAAAAAAAAAGAAGCAAATGTTTTAAAAATAGAAATCTTTTGTAACAACAATATACATAACTGGTCAGTAATTTGGGGTCAGTAATTTTTTTCATTCTTTTTTTGAAATAAATCAATACTTTTATTCAGCAAGGATGTGTTACATTGATGAAAAGTGATAGTAAAGAAGATTTATATTATTAGAAAATATTGTTTTATTATGAATAAATGCAGTTCTTTTTAACCTTTTATTCATCAAATATATTAGGCAGCAGTCTGTGCAACACTCATAGTAAATCAGAATATTAGAATGATTTCTAAAGGATCATGTGATAGACTGGATGTCACATGTGACACTGAAGACTGGAGTAATGATCCTGAAAATATATAAATAAAATAAATGATCATTTAAAGTATAATAAATTGAAAACCAATTATTTTAAATTGTAATAATATATCACAATATTAAAAAAGAATCTGTATTTTTGATCAAATAAATGCAGGCTTGATGAGCAGAAGAAACTTCTTTCAAAAACATTAAAAATAGTAATGTGTCCAAACTTTTGGCCTGTAGTGTATAACATCGACTATGCAATACACTTTCATTTATTTAGTGCTAATAAAATTAAGCCTATTTGGAGAGAGAGATGTTTATAATGTGACTATGTCAGTCATCATGTGATAACGAAAATATGACTAGGCCTAGACTACTTGTTCTGAGCAGGTGTTGTCAGTGAACAGGCTGTAAAACTGTTGGCTAAGTTACAGACACTCATGAAAAAATGATGCTAATTATCTGGGAAACATTCACTAACAGCAGTCAAGTTGTCACTGTTGTTTGTTGTAACATTAAAACAGGAGATCATGACTTACTCTGTGCTCAAAGTGATGCTCGGAGCTCGGGGTGGTTTCCTCTGTGAACGAAACTTCGGAAGACGATGCTGTAGCAGAATCAAGTGAACAATTCCTGGATATGCTCTTTTTTCATTGGTTGTTGCGTTAAATCTTACCCAGATACAATAGTGCTATTTTCTGATTGGCTATTGTGTAGCCCCTTTCTTTTTTTGATTGGCTGATAAGTGGCAGGCTCGACTAAGAATTCCAGGGGGAGACGCGCTTGAATCCTGCCGGTTCCATAGCGTGAGCGGCGCGGCCAGAGAAATGTTGGCCGCTGCGGCATATTAAATATATATGAGGACGGACAGGATGTTCAGGGAGTGCAGTTTACTTTGCCTGTTTACAGTTTACTAGAACTGTACGCTACTTCTCCAATAACAAGCCGTGGATCACCAGTAATGTCAAGGACATCCTGAATAGGAAGAAGAAAGCATTCAAGGATGGTGACAGAAATGAGCTTAACCCTCTGGGGTCTAAGGTGTTTTTGGGGCCCTTGGGATGTTTTGACATGCCCTGACATTTGTGCTTTTTTCAGTTATTTATAAACATGTTAATGACAAAGGTGTAAATTCACTCTATATAGCACAAACAGGGCTACCATAATATGTGTGCATCATGTATGTAGATGTTTGAATTTTTAAGAGAATAATGTTTATGCGTGGTTATTGGAAAAAATTTAAATGAAAGTTGCTGAAATAAGACCACAAAACTCATACTAAATATTTGTCCACAAGACTTTTGACTAATGATGTTGTCGCTTCGAGTTCTGGCTTCAAAATTATGTGAAAATAGTCTTGCTTTATCGTTCACATAAAACAATACATTGATTTAAATTGTGTAAAACAGGTTTTGCTTGGAAAGCCAATATGCGAGGGGGGCGTGAACAAGGAGTGGTTTACACCTGAGAATACAATGTCCCACCCACTCTGCATAATGAGCCATTCATTCAGGTGTGACACTGAATGAGCCACAATGCAAGGACAAAAGATATATTTAGAAAAATACTTATATTGACCATTTAAGATTTTGCTTACATCTATCTTGTAAATGTTTAGCTATTATATTAAAAAGGTTACAATTACAACAATAATTACAATTTCAACAGTATTTCAAGTGTACTCTTTCTTTGTAAAAAAAAAAAGATTATAGGCCTACATTTTATCATAATATGTATTCATTAGTTTGAATATAGCCAACATTGGAACAGCTAACATCTTAGTTGATGACTTTATTTTTGACAAAAATAGTATTTTATATATATATATATATATATATATATATATATATATATATATATATATATATATATATATATATATATATATATATATATATATATATATATATAACATATGAGCAGAAATTGCTAAACAAAAGCTTATTTGATGTGGCAGTATATTCTGCAGTAAAAACTGTAACCAAATCTAGTCAACAAAATGTTGTCTTTCATATTTGGCCTGACTGTAACGTTGTTTTTATGAAATATTAGGGCATATAAATGTTAATTTGCAGATTAATATATATATATATATATATATATATATATATATATATATATATATATTATTTATATATTTCAACATATTTCAGTCGATTTTTACTCATCTCAGTATAGCAATACAGTATGCTATAACATCATCATTCATTCACACACAGAAACGCGATTTAAATTTAAACTGTCTTTTTGCCAGCTGTGGTAAACAGCGCGCATCTCTGCCGTTCATTCATTCACAAACAGAAACGCGATTCACTTGAAAAACTTACTAGAGTATTCCTCAGCTCAGTCGGATCCTTGCTCCTCGAAATACCCGCACTTCTGAGGTACATTTTCCATTATTATTATTCCTCACAGCGCTGCGAGATGGTGTAAACAAGTAATGATCTGAGTAAACTTGTGTTTTCTCGAGCTGATATGGGGGCGTTCACAGGTTTGATTGGATTACCTCTGTCATTTGCGTTTGAATAGCGCACGCTCTCCGTGGGCGGGGTCACATTAAAAATAATTAGATGAGATGAGAACGACTGACATCTCGCTCTTTTCTTACAGATTACATAAACTGAGAATATTTGTTTTTTTATAAAAAATACTTCATTTAAAAGAAGAGAATTCAAGCTTCATGCCTGTGTGTCTGTATGCCTGTTTGACTGAGTATTCGCTGAGTTATGGTTAATTTTCGGACGCGTTTCAGAATTGACTTCACTGACAGAGAGAAAGCAGAACTCGCATCATGTTTATTTTTCTTTATTTGGCAAAAAGCACAACACTTTGTTTTTATTGTGAGTATATACAAAAATAATACACACTTAACCCTCTGAGGTCGGAAAACGCGCCCCCGCGTTTTGCTGGATTTTCTTCACATTGTAGTACAATAAACTTAAATTACTCCGTCATTTATGGTTATACAGAAAAAAGAAATATAAAAAAAGAATCTGTGATATTTCTACTTTTGTATGTGTCCACTTACAATCAAATCAAAACATTGTGCTTTTGTAAAATAAAGAAAATAAACAGGGTGTGCGTTCTGCCTCTCCGTCGCGGTGAATTTTTTTTTCTTGAGCACGTCTATGAACTGAAACAAAACTCAGCGAATACTTCTCACACATTTATGAGCCATATACCTTTATACACATTTAAGTGTGTACTTTTAAATAATCGGATTCAAACTGAAAACAAATATTCTCTGTTTAAGTAATTTGTATAAAACCAACAGGATGTCCAGTATCTCAAACGCTTGCTAATTACTTTTAATTCGGCCACGCCCACTCGCGCAAAAGTGATTCACATGCAAATCTCCACATGCAACGCGAACGCCCTCGTTACCTCAAACACAAAACACCAAAACACTTCACAAGTCTCTGCTTTTCGTCGAGTTTGGAAGACGCGCTGTGAGCTTACATTGGATTTACATCAGAAGAAGAAGAACGCCATTTGAAGACAAGAAAGATGTAAGGTAAGAAATTCTTACTTATTAGTTTATGGTATTGTTGCATAAACTTCACATTGCAGTTGAACTGTTGCTAGATATATGGTGAATATTATACTATTTAGACCCGTGTTTACTGTTAAATACTGTTTGTGGATATCTGCTCAAACATAGATATGTATAACCATAATGTTTAATATTTTGGAGCGCGATGGCGTTTGAATGTATCATATTTTGGAGCGCGATTGCGTTTGAAAGGAAAAATGCACCAAACATTAGGCTTTATGTTTTTACTATTATCTCATTTCATATCATCATAACGAATGGAAACATTTGAAGTAACGTAAGATAATCAATATATTTTTCTCTAGCATTGTTACTGAAATCTTTTGGAAGATTTATAGGCTGCTTTGTAAAATAAAATTATTTTATGCAGTACTGCACATAGCTTATGCCTACAAGGCACAACAAATATGGTGTTCTTTATATTATATATTGTTGGAAACATTTGTGTGTGTGTGTGTGTGTGTGTGTGTGTGTGTGTGTGTGTGTGTGTGTGTGTGTGTGTGTGTGTATTCTGTGAATTTTAAAAAGCGATTCTAAAATGTATTCCCAAAATCGTGCAGGCCTAGTTTCTCTTGATACCAGTATGTTCACTTTTTTCTTTCCTTCAGGGACCAGATGCAACTGAGTCCTGCTGACTTCAACATTCACATGAGTCTCTGTACATGAACATGGTAAAGTGAAAATCAAACACCTTGGAAATGGTATGTACAATGTTTTTAGGAATGGCACAAAGGTCTCTGTCTTTGGATCATTGTTTTCAATGTGCTCTTTTGTCATTTGTTGTGTATTTTTGGATTATGTTGTGTTGTAAATAAATCCAAACAATCTAAAAGCCATTCTTTTTTAAATCTCCTCATTCTTTGTGCAAGGTTGCTCTGAATGACAGGGCCTGATCGCTCCTAATAGGGCCGTTAGGGGAGTGTCTTTGTCTTTCTCAGGTGTTGAAGGCTTACATATTCATGAGATGATCACGCCTCTTCGAATATGGCTTTGTCACACAAAACACGTCTTAGAAATTTTAAATCAATATATTGTCTTATCTGAATGAGCAGTCAGGGTGATTTTCACATAGTTTTGGAGCAAATATTCTAGGCTACGTCATACAATTTTCAAAAGTCTTGTGAAGAAATAATCAGTATGGGTTTCATGGCCTTATTTCAGTGACAATTTTTTTTTGTATTTTCACAAACCACGCATAAATGTCATTATCTCAAAACTACAAACTTTTACATACATGCTGCTGATATATTATTGTAGCAGAGTTTGTGCTGAATACAGTGTAATTAGACTTTAGCCATGAAAATGTCACTAGTAACAGAAAAAAACACAAATGTCAGAGCATGTCAGACCACCTCCAGGCCCAGAAAACAGCTCAGACCTCAGAGGGTTAACAGGAGAGATTGATGTATGAAACTGGTTTGTAAGATCAAAGTCAACAGAGTATTTGGACTCTCGTTTGAACTGATAAAAAAAAAAACAAGCAAATCACGCCAGCGTGATTGCCGACCTCAGAGGGTTAAGCAGGGGGAACTCAAGGTCCACCTGAGAGAGGCGAAGGAAGACTACAGAAGTAAGGTAGAACAGAAGCTGCAGCGTAATAACATGAGGGAGGTCTGGGATGGCATGGAAACCATCACAGACTGTAAGAAGAAGGGCAGTATCATAAGAGATGGGGATGCTGTGAGAGCAAATCAGCTTAACCAGTTTTTTAACATATTTGATACACCAGCTACCGCCACTAGCGACAGCACCCTTCATATCCCCATGTCCATCACCTCCCCCAATGTCACCACCATGTCCATTACCATCTCAGGTTGTGGACCACACACACACGCTCCACACATATGGACAGTTCAACACCCCTATCCATCACCATTACCAAGGATCAGGTGAGCAGAGAGCTGAGGAGGCTCCGACCAAGGAAAGCAGTGGGCCCGGACTGAGTGTGTCCAAGGATGCTTAAAGCATGTTCGGCTGAACTGGGGGAGCCACTCCAGCATGTCTTTAACCTGAGTCTGCAAGACCTCGTGTTTAATCCCGGTTCCCAAGAAAAAACACCCCAGGGAGCCGGGTGACTTTAGACCAGTAGCACTGACATCACACATTATGAAGACCTTCGAAAGGTTGCTGCTCCATGTCCTCAGACCTCAGGTTCACCATGCACAAGATCCACTGCAGTTTGGATACCAGGAGAAGATGGGCATGGAGGATGCTATCCTCTATCTGCTCCACAGGGCCTACTCACATCTGGACAAGGAGAGGGGCGCTGTGAGAATATCTTTTTTTAATTTCTCCAGCGCCTTCGACACCATCCGGCCACTCCTGTTGAGAGACAAGCTGACAGAGATGAGGGTGGACCCACTCCTGGTGACATGGATTACGGACTACCTCTAGAGAGACCACAGTATGTCAGACTGAATGGCTGCATGTCAGACACTGTGGTCAGCAGCAACCCAGCTAGCAGGGAACGTTCTCAGAATGTTGGCTAACATTCCCTACAAGTTAGGTTAATGTTTTAAAGAAAACATTTGAATTTAATGTTCAAAGAATGTTTTGAGGATGTTTTCTCATTCCAAATAATGTTTCTATAAGGTTAAATGTAAACTAAGATATAACTTTTAACTGTAACATTTTGAGGATGTTTTTAGAGAATGTTATCCTACACAGCAAAAACTTAAATTAACTCTCCTGGGAATTTATTTGACTCCACACTCAAAGGGTTAAAGTGTTAAAATATGAGTGTTAAAGGAACACTGAAGAGTGTTAAAATGAATGAGATAATTAAGTGATTAATTGTGTGATGATTGACCATTATTGAAGACACCTGATGTTAACAAGCAGAATCACCAAAGGAGAAAATCTATTTTTAAGTTACCATTATGGTGATTAGTGCTTGCTTTAGTTGGGCTCTTGACCCTTAATCTACTAACTTTAGATTTTGTCTGGCTGTTGTATCTGAGTTATAACTCTCAGATGAACAAAGATAAAAGGTGATTAGGTGGTGTTGGTTATGTTTTGACGTAATCATCATTTGACCTGAAACACCAAACTCATTCACACTCAGTCATTTAGCAGATGCTTTTATCCAAAGCGACTTACAACAGGGGACTAATGTTTAGAGAGTTAGGTTTTCCTTGTTAATTGCAGCAGCCTGGTGACTTAAAAGCATACGATTTGTAGCATTTTCTATAGAATCCAAAATATTTCTTAAAAGTTCTGTTCAAAAGATTTTATTTAGACACACAGACATCAAGATTCAGCCTGTGAATCTCAACAATGGTGACAATAATAAAGCATGTTGCAGTGCATTCTGGGTGCCACCAATCAAAACTCATTCATGGCTCCCATCATGCATTGCGTTATGAATAAATTATTATCTGAATTGTCTTAGTAATTTCCTTTTCCTAATTAAATATTTCGTTTGTCACCATTGTTGAGATTCATACACTCAATCTTGATGTCTGTTTGTGCCTAAACACATTTTTTTTTTTTTTTTTTATCAAAACAACTTTTAAGGAATTCTTTGGAATAAATAGAAAATTCTGGATCTTATGTTGTAGAATCACTTCATGATGTAATCAACAATATAAATTTAAGTCAGAGATTAGGCTCTAAATGAGTTTTGTGATTCAGGTAAAATGATGATTATGTCAAAACATAACCAACAACATCTGATCACCTTTTCTCTTTGTTTATCTGGGAGTTATAACTCAGTTACAACAGCCAAACAAAATCTAAAGTTAAAATTGTAAGGGTCAAGAGCCCAACTAAAACAAACACGGATCACAATAATGGTGACTTAAAATTTTGATTTTCTCCTTCAGTGATTCTGCTTGTTAACATCAGGTGTCTTCAATAATGCTCACTCATCACTCAATTATTCACTTAATTATCTCATTAACTTTTATCACTGGAGTTTTTTTTTTTTGCTGTGTATGTTTGAGGAGAACATTCTGGGAACCAAAATAAAACTACCCGCTGAAAACATTATTAGAACTTCATGGTAATGTTCTCAGAACGTTTTTAGAACAAAACATTTCTAGCTGGGAACGGAGCACCACAGGGGACTGTGCTCTCTCCTGTCCTCTTCACCTTGTATACATCTGACTTCCAGTATAACTCTGGGCTCTTCCTTATGCATAAATACTCAGATGATACTGTGATAGTTGGCTGTATCAAGGATGAACAGGAGGGGGAGTATAGGAGCCTAGTTTAGGAGTTTGTGAGGTGGTGCAGGACCAATCATCTGCAGCTGAACTCGTCCAAGACCAAGGAAATAGTGGTGGACTTCAGAAGGAAGAAACCACATTTCCAGCCTGTGTCCATCGAGGGGGTTGATGTGGAGGTGGTCAGGACCTATAAATATCTGGGGCTTCAACTAGATGACAAGCTGGATTGGACAGCAAATATGGACTCTCTCTGCAGGAAAGGGCAGAGACGTCTGTATTTCCTGAGAAGGCTGGGGTCCTTCAACATCTGCAAAAAACTACTGCAGATGTTTTACCAGTCTGTGATGGCCAGTGTCCTCTTTTATGCTGTAGTTTGTTGGGGAGGAAGCAGCAAGAAGAGAGACGCTGGTCGACTGGACAGACTGGTAAGGAGAGTTGGCTCAGTAGTGGGTTCAGAACTGGACTCTCTGGTGACAGTGGTAGAAAGAAGGACCCTGGACAAACTGCTGTCCATTCTGGACAACGCCCACCACCCTCTGCATAACACCTTCATCGGGCAGAGGAGTGTGTTCAGTGGCAGATTGCTGTCCCAGCCCAGCTCCACTAACAGACTTAAAAACTCTTTCGTCCCACTGGCCATCAGACTGTACAACCGCTCTAAGTCAGGGCAATGTGGACAATAGACAAATTGATTTGATCATTTTTACCTCCCTCTGCACTCTCTATCTTAACTTGTACTGTTGACAGTTTTTGTTTATTGTGGTTACCATGTTATAAGTTAAGTTCATTTTATTTTTATTTTATGGCTACTGTGTTATACGTTAAGTTAATTTATTAAAATTTTATTTTTATAGGTTAAAAGCATGCATGTATGTTTTTCGTATGTTCTTTCGGATGCTACTGGGATATTTGAATTTCCCTTGGGATAAATAAAGTATATATCTAATCTAATCTGAAGTCAGTTGTAGTTCTTGTGTTTCTGCTCGTCTCTTTTTCTGTTCTCTTCAGAGGTGTAAAGTCCAGGTTCAGAAAGTAAAAGTCCTCCTCAGAATTTTGTTCCAATCACCTGGATTTGCTAATTATCAGTTTTTCAGCAGGAGATAGAAATCATCTGACTGAGTTCATGGGTGGAATAAACATATGGAAGGACTTCTACTTTCTGACCCCTGGACTACCCACCTCTGCACGTCAGGGTACGCCGAATGGTACGCGTGCTACACACAGCCTATGATGTAGCTATGACGTTAGTTCAACGCAGAAGTATAAATTGGGCTTTACGCCAAAAGAGCATCACTTGATGATGTATGACGTATGAATGAGTTGCAGAAGCTTTGACGCCTCTTGCGGTTCAAACAAACAGGACTGGGCAACCATGTTTGTCATTATTTGAGCTTCATGGTCAAGAGTTTTTTGCTCTAAAATCGATGCGAATGGCCGTCTAGTTATTTTAGTCTATAACATTATAAATATGGATATTTTTCTTACACAAACGCATCGCTTCAGAAGACCTTTAATAAGCCCCCGGAGCCATTTGGGACACTTTTATGATGGATAGATGCACTTTGATGGACTTTGTGCCCATGCACTCCCATTATAAAGCTTGGAAGAGCCAGGACATTTTTTTTTTATATAACTTCGATTGTATTCGTCTGAAAGAAGAAAAGTGTAGATTTATCCACTTCAATACAACTTGCCAAGTCAGTGAAAGACAGAAATCAAAAGGTCTTCAGATAACTTGCTTATACTACTCCGTTATACATGAGTGTCCTGCCACTTTCCCTTAAATACCAAGACCATGAACAAATAAATCTTCAACTCTAAGTTTTAAACATTAGCTGGAATTTAAGTTGGACAGGATCCCATGACTCAAGGGGCACCTGACCAGAGATAGTGATGTGACATTTGAACCGAGGCGTCGGAGCTTGTCTCGAGCATAAAAGCCACATTTCGAGGCTTGTTTTGTTCACGTAGAAATCACGTGACCAATGACAAACGAAGCCTCGCTTTCTGTCCAATCACGTGCGCAAATCATTTTGCGTGTCGGAATGTTTGAACCCCCAGATCTTACTTTAAGATTAAGTTTTCATCATTCAGACTAATTCAATTAAATTTTTAAATGCCCATCCCTAACCAGAGATAAGAAAGTATTCTCACCGCAGGGACTGGCACAACCTTTAAACAGCAGAACAGAATTATTTAAATTTTTCAGTCTTTCATATAATAAAAGTGAACGTTAAGATCATTTTACTAATCGACATTTTATGAAAATTTTACGAGACATTTAAAATTACAGTAAATTCCTGGTTAATAATTGCATGACTTTCTCAGTAATTCCACAGGACTTCTCTTGTACCTAACTGCACTCTTGGAAAATCATACTGTATTTCTACAGTGCATTTGGTAAAGTTACCCAGCATGCAGTGTGGCATGAATAGATTAGGCTGTGGTGTTTCTTGATTCAAGTTTTGGTTTTATCTGTGCTGCTGAACTTATTTTTCTTTGCTTTTAGCACTTTGTGTTTTTTTATTCTTTGTGTTCTGTTATTATTATTTATTGAGTGTTTTGTATGTCGAGTATTGATGATGTCTGTGTATCATAAGAAGTGAGACAGATGTAGCTGCAGTTTGGAATAACGGGCGTGTCGAAAGGTTTCTCCTTGGTGGTGAATATGTGTAAAGTGAAACAGACAGTGCCTTTGGCTCCTCAGTGTAGTGACACAGCTCCAAAGACGGCCCAGGAAGCGTTGTAACAACTGAGACCAGATCAGACACACTTATTTGGTACATGTACCATAAAAACTTTCAAACTTCTCTGGGATCTGCATCCCATCCTCCTACAAGACGGTCTCCGTTACCCGGACAACAATCAGATAAGGTTTTATGGGTGTTAAAGAATGCAGGCCAAATGCAAGAGAGAGACCATGGAAAGACAGAAACAATCTGCAAAACGAACTCTCCTGCATTCATTTAACAATGAACTGACCAACATGAAATTAACATACATTCCAGAACATTTTGTGAATGATTTACTGGATTGGGTACTATTATGTATATACTTTGATATATATTTGATTATACAACCAAAATGGGACTCTCACTTAATTCTCGCTGAGAAGGAGAGATAAACCTATGTATTCTATGTATAACCTCTTGAGAAATGTGTAGACATGTATCTAATTCTCCCACCTCATGATTTTCAGACTTTGTTGCATACTATGGTTTACCAAAATCAGATGTGTGGCGTATTTGGTCTCTATAAACTCCAATCTGCGTCCCCAATTTGTTAGTTTACATTACATTTTGCTAACTTTGTGACACATTAGAATTATAAGAATCTTGAAGATTCTTCTCTTAAACACCCAATGAAAGTACCCATTGCAAATGTGCATGCTTGAACAAGGTCATAAAAAAAGACATTTTCCCTCCAAAGGAAGACACTTCTTATTGGATCTTAGACCTCCAAATGGGTGTGCCATCTTCATGCTTTAAAAGTCACTGACCCCAAGATCCGGCCCTCTTAGCTCTTGTCCTCGGACCTAAACTGCAGCTCCAAGTGAATCCTTGTGCACAATTATGAATTTGATTTCTGATCCTCTGTTTGCATACAAAGTCCCTTTTACGATTTTGATCCTGTTACATGCTCTAATTGCTGTACACGATAATAAATAATAATTTTTCAGTGACCCTGAAAGATCATTTTTTCCTGGAATAAATGAATAATCGAAGAGTTCATTGGAACTGATTAATTGATTGTAATATTAATTTGGCTTACCTCAAAGTTAATCTAATTAACTGACCCAAATATTAATAATTAATCATAATTGGTAATTATGGATTATTATTAATGTTTCCCCTTTGAGCTAATATTTTTACAGCGTCTTTAGTGGTGTCTACTGCTACTGGACGGCTCAGGGTTATTTCTAATATAAATTTAAAGTAATGACATTTCATGCAATGACATTTAGCACTTTGCAAATGTATCTCTCTCTCTCTCTCTCTCTCTCTCTCTCTCTCTCTCTCTCTCTCTCTCTCTCTCTCTCTCTCTCTCAAGGTCTTCTACAGATCAGAAAAGGCATAGAAAAGATGCTCAGGTTGAAGGCACGTGTGAAGTCAAATCTGGTATGTTAAACAGTTTAAAATAAGTAAAAAATATATTAAAAACATGGCTGGTGAAAATTATGAGAATGAAAAAACATTAGGGCTTCAATGACTAACCCATAATGATTGAAAAATAAATCAAATCAGCAGTTTCTTGGAAAATGAAATGTTACTTTGTTCACATGAACAAATGTTTTTTTTTTTGTTTTTTTTTTGTTTTTTTACACCTATTTTTCTTTTCATGCACTTCTAAAAACTTAGTGAATGTGGGAATATGTAGTTTAATTTCATATATATATTTAAACAATACTGCCAATTGTCATTTACAATTTTATAAAGATGCAAAGTAAAATTCCAGCCATGGACCCAACAAGAGGCCTTGCTGATGTACAGTTACATACAGAGTTATTTAATATTTTTAATATTTTAAAGTAGTTTTTCTATATTTTTACCACCAGAGCTGCTCAGTCACATTCTTCTAGATGTTGTTTATGAAGAAGGAGACAAAACCTGTCACTAGTGTGCAGAAAGTTTAATGAAACCATCAATCATCCAGGTTTTCCAAAAAAAAAGCTCACTTTGCCTGGCTAGACAGTATGTACACTGTAAAAAAATTGCTGTTAAAAAACGGCCTAATTTTAACAGTAACATGCTGTTTTCCATTAAAACAGCAATAAACCGTAGAAAAATGCATTCTGGGTGATATTGTCATTTTTGAAGAAGTAGCCTACAGGAATATACTGTGAATTAACAGCGCTCAAAGTCGACACTTGTCAACCAACAACATCTGATCTCATCTTTATTGGCTTTGTTTCTGCCATAACAAATGTGTCTTGAAAACACATTGAAAAAGGGTCAAGAGCCCAACTAAAGCAAACACTGATCTCCATAATGGTAACGAAATAAAACAAAACAACATCTAAACCTCTGTTAAATCTCAATAGGAATTTCTGTAGATGTATAAACAAATAAATTAAGTCAATCTGGTTAGTAATAAGTGAAGCTGTTAATGCTATTGTTTTAGAGTTGTTTAATCCTCCTCTGCGGAGATCTTCAGAGATATAATGTCTTCTGTGGCTGATGTCAGTTGTAGTTCTTGTGTTTCTCTTTTTTATCTTCTTGTTGTTCCTCTGTCCTTCAGTGATTCTGCTTGTTAACATCAGGTGTTCATCACTAATGCTCAATATCAGTTAATTAATCACTGAATTATATCATTAACTTCAACACTGCTTCTGTGTTACTCCAACACTCTTTAGTGTGGACACACAAGTGTTCATTTAAAACTGAAGATTTTGCAGTGAGGTTTAAAGGGTTAAATCCAAGCATTTAAATGTATTAAATAATGACACAGTGCTTTATTTTATTTGTATTCCTCTTCATCACCTTTTCCTGTTCTTCCTGTAATTCATATAGATCTTCTTGCTCCTCCAGCTTATCCTTTAGATCCAACTTCCACTTATTTTTTCTGTCTCTGAAATCATTCATTTCTTCTGCTCGTTTTCTGACTTCATCTTTATATTTCATCTGAGTCATTCTCATTTCTGAGTCATTCTCATGTTTCAAATAAAACATTTCTCTTTGAAGCTCTTCTATCTCTCTTCTCTGTTGATCTCTCTCTTCTCTGTCTTTTTCTATTTGATTCTTCATTTCCATTCTTTCCTTATCTGCCCTTTGTTTTTCTTTCTTAAGTCTCTTCATTAGTCCCTGAATTTCCTTCTCATATTTGACTGCCAATGTCTCATGTGGAGACTGAATTTCTCTTTCTCTCTCTCTCATTATTTCCTTCATACTCCTTTTAATGGACATCTCTGCCTCCTCAAACATGCTGTTAGTGAAGTGTCGTCCCTCATTAGTGTTTTTCACTTCTTCTATCATGTTTAACAGTTGAATCACTTGAGTTTTGTCTTGTTTTTCATTGTTATTGAACACCAGGAATCTGTTTCCACAATCTATGATCAGTTTCTTCAGTTCTGCAGAGTTACTTCTCTTCACATAATCTTGTATGGACTCATTCTTCAGATCGTCTCCTCTAGTGAACAGAATGATGCTGAACTGAGCAGATTTTTGGCCAAAGATCTTCTTTATCAAATCTACAGTGTCTGCTTCTTCTCTGGTGAATCTTCCCAAACTCACCACAATGACAAACACATGAGGTCCAGGTGACAACAGTGAAATACATTTCATTATTTCTTCCACCACTTGATCATTTGTCAGCGTTGTGTCAAAGAGTCCTGGAGTATCAACAACAGCTACTGATCGACCATCAACTTCACCAACTCCCTTCTCACAAACAGTCGTCACTGAATCTGAGCTTAATTCACTCACAAAATCTTCTCTTCCCAGAATAGTGTTTCCTGTTGCACTCTTTCCATTTCCTGTCTTCCCGATCAGCACAATCCTCAAACACTCCAGATCATCTGATTGACCTTCAGCACCTGAAAATCACAGTGGTAGAAAATAAAAATACTTTAAAGTGTAGAAGTATAAAATTATTGGATGTTGAATGTTGGATGGCGTAAGTTACAGATGGTTCAGATAAGATGTGATGTTGGATTATTAATGATTCTATGATCTGAAACGATAATTTTAGATTAGAAAGATAGAAACAGAATATTTTCTATCAATCTAGATTATTCACTTTGCTGACATACTTTGTGGTGCTTAAAATTATTCTCACTAGGTTTTGGAAAAGAGTAAATACTGTAAGACATTTACAGATCCACGTAATGTTTGATTTTCCAGACTTAAAGGAACACACCACCGTTTTTTGAAATATGACTTATTCACCGTCTTTCCTACATTTAGATAGGTGGGCATTGGGCAAATGCAGTTTTGTCCCAGTGCATGTATTGTTTTAGTTTGGCAGGGTCGCCGTTAGCTTATCTTAGCATAATGAATGGAATCCTTTGTTGCTAGCAAGCATGTCCTGAGTAAAAGTGTTTAAAATGGTGACAGAATTTTTGATATAATATAAAGGATTTCTTAAAAGTTGTTTTAAAAAATCATTCTTTTAGGCACACACAGATGTCAAGATTCAGTCTATGCATCTCAACAATGGTGAGGAGAAGAATATTCAATTAGGAAAAGTAAATTGCATAGACAATTCAGATCATAATTTATTCATACCGCAATGCATGATGGGAGCCATTAATGAGTTGTGATTGGTGGCAGCCACTGCAACATGCTTTATTATTGTCACCATTGTTGAGATTCACAGGCTGATTATTGATCTCTGTGTTTTAAATTAATTTATCTGAATGTGTTTTCATCAGAACAATGTTTATTAAATATTTTGAATTATAAGTAAAGTACTGATAATCGTAGGCTGAATAATCACAAAACTGCTGCTAACAAGTTAAACCAAACTACTCAATAAGTTTCCTTTTTCAGATCACAGCATGATTATGTCAAAGCATAACCAACACTATAAGATAACATTTTACTTTGTTAATTTAACTGTTATAAATCAATAACAGCAGACAAACAACAGTAAATATTAAAGTAAACATATAATGGTCTAGAGCCCAACTAAAGCAAACACCCATCCCCTTAATGGTAACTTACAATTTGTGATTTTCTCCTTCAGTGATTCTGCTTGTTAACATCAGGTGTCTTCAATAATGCTCAATCATCACTAAATTAATCACTTAATTATCTCATAAGCCCTAAATGCCGCTCCATCTGAAAGCAGGTGATGGTGATTTACTACTAATCAAGGAACCGACTTTACTGACCAGATGCGCATAACAATATCGCGATTTAAATCGCCCAGCCCTATTTCACACTGGCAGTTTAGTGCGGACCGGGGCACGGTTTGCATGAAAAATCGCTAATGTGAACGCTGTCATCGGACCCGGGTGCGCACTAGAGTACCGAACCCGAGACTACCTGGAGGAGGTGGTCTGAGCTCGGTTGCTCCCGAACCGTGGCGCGGTTCGCGTTAATGTGCAAGCAACACGGACTCGGGTGCGCGCTTGTTCAGGAAGTATAGTATCCCGCGCATGCGTATCACTGTCGCATCAGTGAAAAATCTTCTGCGAGCAGCAGAAACACGGCGTCCCCTGGATATGTGCTGAATTACACCATGTAATGAACATAAACGTAGTTGTCTCCATGCGTTTTCCGTGTGCGTTTGCGATGACGTAAGATCACTGCAAACGCACCTGTGTTCGATACAACTAATAGTATGGCAAGCCGTTTTAACATTTAATCATTTAAACTGACTAGTCTCTATTTTCATGCTACTAGTACTTATTTTTTAGATACTAGTATCTATTCCATTAAGTAGTACTTATTCATTAGCTACTAGTGTCTATTCTTTAGGTACTAGTGCCTATTCTTTAGATACTAGTACTTATTCATTAGATACTAGTACTTATTCATTAGATACTAGTTCTTATTTATTAGATACTAGTACTTATTCATTATTTACTAGTACTTCTTATTAGATACTAGTACTTATTCATTAGATACTAGTACCTATTAAATAGATACTATTACTTATTCATTAGATACTAGTACCTATTAAATAGATACTAGTACTTATTCATTAGATACTAGTACCTATTAAATAGATACTAGTACTTATTCATTAGATACTAGTACTTATTCCAATAGTGACTAGTAACTATTCTTTTGTTACTAGTAACAAAAAAAAAAAATGCCATTGACTTCTATGGGGATCTGTCATTCAGATATCAACTATTCAGTTCTGACTAGTATGTATTCCGATTGTGACTAGTACATATATATTAGATACTAGTAGTTATTTATTAGGTACTAGTACTTATTTTTTAGATACTAGTAACTATTACTAGATACTAGTATGTATTCAATAAACACTAGTACTAAGTCATTAGAAACTAGTACCTATTAAATAGATACTAGTACCGATTAAATAGATACTAGTACTTATTCATTAGATACTAGTACTTATTCAATAGATACTAGTACTTATTCATTAGATACTAGTACTTATTCATTAGATACTAGTACCTATTAATTAGATACTAGTACTTATAAATTAGCTACTAGTACTTATTCATTAGATACTAGTACCTATTTATTAGATACTAGTATTTATTCCAAATGTTACTAGTAAGATTTTTTATTTTACTAGTCACAACTGCTTTTTTACTCGTCTTATGTTATGACTAGTCAGAACGGCCACTGGATAGTTCAATTAAAAATCTTACTAGTAAAATCCAAAATCTTACTAGTAACATTTGGAATAAATACTAGTATCTAATAAATAGTTACTAGTATCTATTCAATAAGTACTAGTAGCTAATTTATAAGTACTAGTATCTAATTAATAGGTACTAGTATCTAATGAATAAGTACTAGTATCTAATGAATAAGTACTAGTATCTATTGAATAAGTACTAGTATCTAATTAATAAGTACTAGTATCTAATAAATAAGAACTAGTATCTAATGAATAAGTACTAGTATCTAATGAATAAGTACTAGTATCTATTTAATAGGTACTAGTATCTAATGAATAAGTACTAG
Source organism: Leuciscus leuciscus (assembly GCF_965113295.1). NCBI lineage: Eukaryota > Metazoa > Chordata > Actinopteri > Cypriniformes > Leuciscidae > Leuciscus > Leuciscus leuciscus. The sequence goes on along the minus strand of NC_138725.1, from coordinate 28,623,033 downwards.
TATCTAATGAATAAGTACTAGTATCTAATAAATAACTACTAGTATCTAATATATATGTACTAGTCACAATTGGAATAAATACTAGTCAGAACTGAATAGTTGATATCTGAATGACTGATCCCCATAGAAGTCAATGGCAAAAAAAAATTATTTGTTACTAGTAACAAAAGAATAGTTACTAGTCACTATTGGAATAAGTACTAGTATCTAATGAATAAGTACTAGTATCTATTTAATAGGTACTAGTATCTAATGAATAAGTACTAGTATCTAATAATAAGTACTAGTAACTAATGAAGAAGTACTAGTATCTAATAAATAAGAACTAGTATCTAATGAATAAGTACTAGTATCTAATGAATAAGTACTAGTATCTATTTAATAGGTGCTAGTATCTAATGAATAAGTACTAGTATCTAATGAATAAGTACTAGTATCTATTGAATAAGTACTAGTACCTAAAGAATAAGAACTAGTATCTAAAGAATAGGCACTAGTACCTAAAGAATAAGCACTAGTAGCTAATGAATAAGTACTAGTACTTAATGGAATAGATACTAGTATCTAAAAAATAAGTACTAGTATCATGAAAATAGAGACTACACAGTAAATTCCCCAGTGTTAAATCAACACTGCTCAGAGCACATATGGTCCCACTCTACATGGTGTTAAAGTAACACTGAAGCAGTGTTAAAGTTAATGAGACAATTAAGTGATCAATTGAGTGATGATTGAGCATTATTGAAGACACCTGATGTTAACAAGCAGAATCACTGAAGGAGAAAATCTCAAATTGTAAGCCACCGTTATGGCGATGGGTGTTTGCTTTAGTTGGGCTCTTGACCCTTAAATTATTAACTTTAATTTTTGTTTGGCTGCTGTATCTGACTGACAACTGCTAGATGAACAAAGAAAAAAAGTGATCTGATGGTGTTGGTTATGTTATGACAATCATCATTTGAACTTTGTTTTTGATTTATGTTGTTGGTTAAAGCATAACTGTGATTCTGCATAAATATCCAGAATTTTAGATATAATACAAAGGATTTCTTAAAAGTTTTTTTTTTTTTTTTTAAATCTTTCTTTTAGGCACACACAGACATAAAGATTCAGTCTATGCATCTCAACAATGGTGACGAGCAGAATATTCAATTAGGAAAAGTAAATTACATAGACAATTCAGATCATAATTTATTCATACCGCAATGCATGATAGGAGCCATTAATGAGTTGTGATTGGTGGCAGCCACTGCAACATACTTTATTATTGTCACCATTGTTGAGATTCACAGGCTGATTATTGATATCTGTGTTTCTAAATAAATACATTTGAAAGTGTTTTGATCAGAACAATGTTTATTAAATATAATGGATTATAAGAAAAATGCTGATAATCATATGTTGTAGAATCACAAAGCTGGTGCTAACAAGTTAAACCAAACTATCTCAATAAGTTTCATTTTTCAGATCACAGCATGATTATGTCAAAACATAACCAACACTATCAGATCACACTTTTTCTTTGTTCATTTGACTGTTATAAATCAATAACAGCAGACAAACAAAGTCTAAAGTTAATAATATACAGTAAGGGTCAATAGCCCAACTAAAGCAAACACCCATCACCATAAAGGTAACTTACAATTTGTGATTTTCTCCTTCAGTGATTCTGCTTGTTAACATCAGGTGTCTTCAATAATGCTCAATCATCACTAAATTAATCACTTAGTTATCTCATTAACTTTAACACTGCTTCAGTGTTACTTTAACACCATGTAGAGTGGGACCATATGTGCTCTGAGCAGTGTTAATTTAACACTGGGGAATTTACTGTGTAGTCGGTTTAAATGATTAAATGTTAAAACGGCTTGCCATACTAATTGAGTGTGAAACCAGACCAACGCTGCGGGGGGCGCCGGGAACTAGCGCACTCGGGTTCGGACCGCAGCAAACGAACCCAGTGGAAAAACGCCCTAAAGCTCCACCTTTTGGATATCGAGGTTTGCCGGAAAGAGAAGGTTTTCATCCATTAATCCTTATGGATTAATAAACGACCATGAGTATAATTTTTTACTCGGTTTTTACTCGGATTTTACTCGGTGGATCGTAATTTTGTGGACTATTTGCACTTTTGAAGGTCAATGTTGCTAGCCATTGTGGAACTGGGACATCATCATAAACATCATTGACAATTGACTTTCATTGTAGTGAGCCATACTTGCCCAAGGAATCTACAACCCTGATCTGATCATATAAGATTCTTTATTGTTATTGTTATTGTTATTGTCATTTCATTATTTTTTTTGTCTAAAGATTTACTTTGCAGAATTGCTATATTCCTTTTGACTTACTGTACTAGTTTAATTCAACGTATATTTCATTTTTTATATTCATGCTTTGTTCTGTTTATGATTTCTGATCTACCGAAAGCAAACCACTTATATAAAGATATAAACATTTAATTCTGTTTTTTATTGTTTGTGACAACACACTGGGAAATATACTTAGGTGTTAGCAGCGTTAAGTAAGTAGTTGGTGTGCCCCTCCTTTATTTCAGATTTACATAGCTGTGGTTGTTTATGTGGACACTGGACAGTGGTTATTGTGTTATCTTAACTTTATGAGAACATTCTGGTAACACAAATAAAATTAGCTAAATAAAACATTACAAGAACAAAACATAATGCTCTCAAAACATTTATAGAACAATAACATTTCTATCTGGGATGAGCTCATATTGTGATCATAGTGTAAGCACACAGTGAGAGCGCTGTGAGTTACACTTTTAGCTCACTGTGACTCACATTGCTCATGTTGTGACCACATGGTGAGATCAAAGTGTTGACTGGAAAGAACATCTTATAATCAATGTTTTACACTCACCCCTCAACTGAAACTCTCCAATATTGCTCTCCATTCTCTTCAATTCTTCTTTAAATTTCTCCTCTGTTTCACTTCTGACTCTGTTCTCTTGAGCTTTCACATACATCTGAGCTGAATATGGTTTAGTCTTCATGTTCTCTATATAATACAGTAGTTCTGGGATCTGTCTTGAGGTTTCAGGCTCATTTAACCCCATCACTCTGTAATGACCTCCACAGAGACGGATTAACCTCTGAGATTCTGGGCTGGATTTTATTACGTTTGTCACTGGTTGGTTAATAGTGATCCGTGTAGTGAAAAGCACCATAAAGTGTTCACTGGAGTCAAATATTTTCTGGATCTTCTCTATGTCTGCTTTGTCTTCATCAGTCAGTGGACCATCAGGAACAATGAGGAGGAAAACATGAACTCCAGGATGACAGAGAGACACACAGTTAAGAGCTGCACTGTTCAACTTCTCTTCTGAGAGCTGATGGACAGCTGGAAACTCCACCAGTCTGATCAGACGACCATCTATGGTCTTAGCCTCCATCACAGACCTGGACTCAGTCTGAGGTGATCTGGAAAGTGTTTTTTCTTCCCTGAAATGTTTCGATACAGAGGCCTTGAGAACCGCATCACTTCCACACAACACCAGATTCAGAGCTGCTTTTCTAGATGCTTGTATTGACACTGAAATGCAAGTTAGGGAGAAGAGCCAGTTTAGACTCAGTCTTCAAAAATACACAAGAACATAAAATATCATTACAATCTGCAACATTATAGTGACTGTAAATGGACTACTTATAGTATTTGACAAAACACTTTAATGAGCTTTTTGTTTAATAAATATAAACATTTCAGGTTAAAATTTACATCCGTATGTAAGGGATAGTGTGTTCTTCAGGAGCTTTTATTTTATTTAATTTCTACTTAGGGCTGGGCGATATATCGCACGATATTGTTATGCGCATCTCGTCAGTAAAGCCGGTTCCTTGATTAGTAGTAAATCACCATCACCTGCTTTCAGATGGAGCGGCATTTAGGGCTTATGAGATAATTAAGTGATTAATTTAGTGATGATTGAGCATTATTGAAGACACCTGATGTTAACAAGCAGAATCACTGAAGGAGAAAATCACAAATTGTAAGTTACCATTAAGGTGATGGGTGTTTGCTGTAGTTGGGCTCTAGACCATTATATGTTTACTTTAATATTTACTGTTGTTTGTCTGCTGTTATTGATTTATAACAGTTAAATGAACAAAGTAAAATGTTATCTTATAGTGTTAGTGATGTTGTGACATAATCATTCGGTGATCTGAAACAGGAAATGTATTGTTTGGTTTAACTTGTTAGCAGCAGTTTTGTGACTCTTCAGCCTATGATTATCAGTACTTTACTTATAATTCAAAATATTTAATGAACATTGTTCTGATCTAAAGACATTTAGATAAATTCATTTAAAACACGGACATCAATAGTCAGCCTGTGAATCTCAACAATGGTGACAATAATAAAGCATGTTGCAGTGACTGCCACCAATCACAACTCATTAATGGCTCCCATCATGCATTGCGGTATGAATAAATTATGATCTGAATTGTCCATGTAATTTACTTTTTCTAATTGAATATTCTGCTCGTCACCATTGTTGAGATTCACAGGCTGATTATTGATGTCTGTGTTTTAAATGAATTTATCTGAATGTCTTTTGATCAGAACAATATTTATTAAATATTTTGAATTATAAGTAGGCTACTGATAATCATAGGCTGAAGAATCACAAAATTGCTGCTAACAAGTTAAACTAAACTATCTCAATAGCTTTCATTTTTCAGATCACAGCATGATTATGTCAAAACATAATCAACACTATCAGATCACATTTTACTTTGTTCATTTACCTGTTATAAATCAATAACAGCAGACAAACAACAGTAAATATCAAAGTAAACATATAATGGTCTAGAGCCCAACTAAAGCAAACACCCATCACCTTAATGGTAACTTACAATTTGTGATTTTCTCCTTCAGTGATTCTGCTTGTTAACATCAGGTGTCTTCAATAATGCTCAATCATCACTAAATAAATCACTTAATTATCTCATTAACTTTAACACTCTTGAGTGTTAATTTAACACTCATATTTTAACACTTTACATCTCTGTTCGAAATCTGCAATTGTAGTTATTTGCGTAATTATCAACTTTACGTGAGTCGCGCTCTGCGACACGGCAGAGCGCGGATGATCACAATGTATTGAGGAGAATGTGCGGCTGTCAATCACCGCGCCGGTGTGGATACTGTCCTTCACAATCACAGATTAAAGCAATAAGCCCAGCGATCGTGAAGCCGTGTTTTACAGTGGATATAGGACAGCTATGGGCGTTGTTAGGCATGACGCGGAGCGGATTATGACCAAGTATTTTTATTAATAAGTTTAATTATATCAAGTGCTGTGAGAAAAGGCTATACATCTCCACCTCCAGCATCCTCACACGCAATATATCCTACTAGCCGAGAGTCCGAGGCCCTGTCCCAAATGGCGCACTTCATGCGGACTTTCGGTCTCGTGGACTTGAATTGCGCGTGCTCGCTGAGTCTACGAGTCCGTAGGCCGTCCCATTCAGCATTTTACCGCTCTGAAGTGTGCTCAGCAGCGCCCCCTTTGTACCCTTGAAGCGGTCTTCCACGAAGCCCGCATAGAAGCAGGCTCCACGCACTTTAACTACCCAGGAATCCTTGCGAAAGGCCAATCAGACAACAGATGGGAGGAGATTTCACTCACGGATAATTGTTGACATGGCTGAGAAGAAAATATTACTGTTTTTATGACCTAAATGTACATTTTACCAGTTGTTACCTACAGTTTATACAAGCATTATGGTCATCGACCAGTGGTTGATGTCTCAAACATAATAATAGCGTGTTTAATAATACGATCGCATTATGATTCATTAAATAAATAGAACCGAATGGCAGGGCTTTACTGAGTCATAGGCTATGTAAACATAGTATGAATATTGAAACCTGTAAATTGAAAAAAATATGTTTAAATTATGTTTTAAAATTGTAATCTTAGTTCAAATGGAACATTATGTATTATTATGTACAACTGTATACATCATTTAAATAAGCATGATTTATCTATTGTCTAATGCCCAGGTGATATGCACAATATCAAAATATAGAACTGTAAAATTAGGCTGTGTAGTGGACATGCAGATAAGACGTCGGAGCGCAAAAATGTGATTTCTTCTGTCCAACAACAACCAGACCGTTATTTCCGGCATGCCGAGCGAGTCTGTCCCAAAAATACCTCTCAATGCGCCCTCGTGGACTCGCGCCAAGGGCCCTATAGGTCTGCACTACATGACGTCACCAAAGTGTGGACTCTGAGGAAGTCCACAAGTCCGGAGTGTGCCATTTGGGACAGGGCCCGAGACTCCTTCTCTAAGTTTACAGAAGTGACGTAATGACGCAAAGACATGCTCGAATTTCCCGCTGAAATCCACCAGTACCACTGGAATTAAAAACATTATTACAAGATTACCGTTTTGAATCGATCTAAGGCAAGCAGAGAGTTTTGAACACTGGCTGGTTATGTACTTTCTCAAACATTTATTTTAGATATTTTTTAACCCAAAAAAGTTACGGACTGGAGCTTTAATGGCTGGTTTATAGTTTAAAAGCTAAACATTTAATGATCTGTTTGCATTTTACATATTTCAATGTACACTAATTATAAAACTATCCTGTCAGTACACTATAGTTATGCAAATTAACTAGATCTATGCATTTGTTTCCATTCAAGTGATGGAAACTGAAAATAATATCACGGCCTTCATCTTTTAGTTGAAATCGCTGATAGAATTGGCTGTTGTCGCGCCCCTTATAGGTGAGATGTTGACACAACGTGATGTGCATCCTCAAAAAGTCCTTTGTATTAAGCTTTAAGGTTTGACGTTGCATTCATGAGATATTGGTAAATTTGTGAAAACGAGCAACAACAGGCTGTTTAATTCACTAATAACTGCAACGCTTCAATTAATAAAAAATATTTTGATAAATTTGTGCCAGCACCATCGCTAGCTGCTGTGTGGCTAATTGGGTGAATATTGGGCCAATGGCCTAGGAGGAGTTTGAAAAAGTAGATTTTTCAGAAATTCAAAATGGCTGAAAAAGATTATAGAGATATGCATTTTGTAGGGCTTGACCAAAGGATTAAAACAATAATAATAATAATAATTGTTTCTAGCTGCTATGGCAGGAATGGGCAACTTCGATCCTGGAGGACCACTGTACTGCAGAGTTTAGCTTCAGCCCTGATAAAAACTCACCTGCCTGTATCTATCTAGTAATAATTCATTACATTTATATAGCGCTTTTCTCGACACTCAAAGCGCTTTACATAGAAGGGGGGAATCTCCTCAACCACCACCAATGTGCAGCACCCACTTGGATGATGCGACGGCAGCCATATTGCGCCAGAACGCTCACCACACACCAGCTTACTGGTGGAGAGGAGACAGTGATGAAGCCAATCAGTATATGAGGATGATTAGGAGGCCATGATGGACAGGGGCCAAGGGGCAAATTTGGCCAGGACACCGGGGTTACACCCCTACTCTTTCGAAAGACATCCTGGGATTTTTAATGACCACAGAGAGTCAGGACCTCGGTTTAACGTCTCATCCGAAGGACGGTGCTCTTTGACAGTATAGTGTCCCCATCACTACACTGGGGCATTAGGACCCACACAGACCACAGGGTGAGCGCCCCCTGCTGGCCTCACTAACACCTCTTCCAGCAGCAACCTGGTTTTCTCAGGAGGTCTCCCATCCAGGTACTAACCAGGCTCAGCCCTGCTTAGCTTCAGTGGGCAACCGGTCTTGGGCTACAGGGTGACATGGCTGCTGAAGTAATCCTGAAACCATTGATTGCCTTGTCCAGGTGTGTTTAATTAGGGTTGGAGCTAAACTCTGACGTTGCCTATCCCTGCCCTATGGGTTATGACCCAAAACGGCAATCCAGAGGTGGGTAATCCAGGGGCCAAAGAGTAAAAGTCCTGCCATATGTTTATTCCACCCATAAACTCAGTCAGCTGATTTCACTAATTAGTTCTCTCTCCTGTCTGAATTAGCAAATCCAGGTGATTGGCGCCACCTCTGCGCCAATCACCTTATTGTAGTGGCGCATGATTGGAACATCCTGCCGAGTTTGGGGTCTCTAGGGTTTATGCTTGTTTGATACATAGACATAATAAAACAACCTTTCACCCACCACATAGACAGCAAAGTCTTGAACTCTTAAATGCGTTTAATGTAATACATTTACATTATAAGTCTTGCTTTGATTGCCTTGCTTGCTTTGTATAACAAACAGACCCATAAATTAAATTGTTATCTGTCATATTTTCAGTTAATTATTTAGGCCTAAATGTATCTTTTGAAATGTTTTTCATCCTACAAATCTAAGATGGTTTGGATGTTTGTTAGTTTTTTGAAGGATTAGCCAAAACAACTGCAATTATGCATTCATGTGTTGATATACTAAATTGATTCACATACTGGTAGGGCGATCACCACTTCCACTTCCACTCCTCCTTATTCCTGCAACAAAAATAGGGGCAACAAAAAAATGAGCAGGTGTAAGTAGATCTTAAAAAAAGCTTAAAACATATATCATTAATAATTTCGTCAATAATAAGAGTTAAGGGCAAAGTTTAGCCAATTCAAATTTGTGTAACGAAAAGGCAATAATATATCATATTTCTGTTTTCATTTCATAATGTATTAATTTATTTTACTAGACTGTTGCACAAGTAAACTAAATTCAACAGACGTGGGATAATGTCAGTGTTTTAATGAGGCGTGAATTGGTATTCTTTTATTTTATTTAATAAGTATTGTGTGCCTAGCCTATGACCAATTCAGAATTGTATAGAAATCTGAAAAGATTTCACTGCTTAAAAAAACAAAACTCAGATATGCCAACGATATCTCACGACCAATTCGTACGAGTGAGTAAAAGGTGGCTAATTCATACGAATCGTCTAAACCTAATGGGTAGGTCTAGGGGCGGGGTCGGGGGTAGGTCATTCGTACGAATTCATACAAATTGGGCAACTCGTAAAATATTTTCAAGTTACGAAAAATCGTACGGATTCTTACGAATTAGCCACCTCGTAAAATTCTTACGAATTGCCGTGAGATCGGGTTGGATTGTAAAGAAAAAAATATTCCTTAAACATATCTTGGAGAATGTTTTCAATGTTTATTAAGAAATAACTTATGAATATACTTTGAAAATCTATCAAATGTTTAGAAATATTGATATTTAAGTATTGAGAGTGGCTCAAGGGAAGGCTGATATATTACGCAACAACTGTGATGGGTCGCTGCCGAGCGATGCTCAAAGCAGGGCCTCCATGTGCTAGTGTTTGAGCTGTATCTCGTCCACTACCAAGCTTGGCTCGAGGTAAGGCAGCTACACGATCTTAAGCATACACACACAACGTGTTCCTTACCGCTAAGATATCATTCCGATCAAAATGAGAATTGAAAATGCTAAGCAACGGCCCGTGGAGGACGAACTACTCGTAGCTCAGACAACTAAGTCATCAGGCTATGATTGAGATGATCTGCTCCGCCGCGAAAAGAGAATTGACGAAGTCTGTTGTGTGACACGCCGTATTATAACATCAGTGATGTCACACACAGGGTGACATTTTTGATATACAACACTCGATCTGCAGCAACTGCAATAACATCCACTACTATGACCCAGTCAACACGTTGACTCTCCGTATGATCACACTGAGCTAAAAGTGTAACCGCACAGCACTCACTGTGTGCTCATGTTAAGGCCACAATGTGAATCATCCCAGCTAGAAATGCTATTAGACGTGGACTCCAACATCACTCAGATGTCAAATTTTGGTTGAAAATGAAATATGAAATATCCTTATTGAGATTAACAGGTTTAGATGATGATGATTTATTGAAATTAATAGTTTAGTTTGATGTCACCATTATGGAGATCAGTATTTGCTTTAGTTGGGACTCTTGATGTTTTAATGCTAGTGTTTTTTCTGGCTGCTGGAACTGTTTGTTATTGTAAAAACAGTTCGAGAAAATGTGATCAGATGTCAGCGTCTTGATGATGATGATATTTCTAATCATCATGTATTGCTAAGTTGCATGGGTGGGCCTAGGCCCCCCTCATTTACATTTCAGATTTCTGATTGGTTAAACATTTTTTTTTGATTTGTTAGGAATGATAGATTGACCAATCAAAATGCTAATGTTGCTATGCTGTCATCTTCGAGTGAGAGTTCATTAATATGCAGTGACAATGGCAGGTGTGCAAAGTACAATTATGCTTTTTTTTTTTTAGCACGAAAAGATGAGCGAGAAGGAGAAAATGTGCCTTCTACATCTGAGTCTGCTTCGGCTTACTATGAGGCGACAGCGAGAGAAGCGGCACCTGAGGTTTCTCAGAACACAGAACCACAACGGCCTATTTCATCACAGGAGTGTAGCGGTGAGACGCCCCTGCTGTCCTATAGTCTCATCATCGCAAAGAAGCTACTTCTCATGCATTGGAAAAATAAAGAAACACCCACCACAAAGATATGGCTTAGTGATCTTACTAACAAGAGAGAATAAAATATATCCCTATGGATAAACTCCCACACTTTGAAAAAGTGTGGTCACCTCTCATTCACTATCTCACACCTGGCAGTGGAAATTATTGTTTCCCTCTAATAATAAAGTAGTATTTAGACGGAAGGATAAGGCTGGGTAGGGTGGGAAAGAGGGATTATAATTTTTTTTTTTTTTTTTTTCTGTACTCTGTATATCTGTTGATTCTGTTCTTCTTTTACCATTGTTGTATGTTCTAAAAACAAAAAGAGGTGATATGTCCTAACTGCACACATTTCTATGTGGATATACATTATACCCTTGTGTATGATAATATAACGATGTGAATATGTGCTCTAATAAAAATATTTGAAACATAAAAGGTAATCCCTTTTGTTTTTCTGCTGAAACAGTGAAGTAAAAATGCTGTAATTTTATGCTGTATATTTGCTTTGAAATCTTTCCATGCTGTTTTTCAAACTTGAATTGGTGTATTCTCTGAACTGAGTATGATGGCATCATTGACACTTTATAATCGCCCTTGTAGACTCATGTAAAATGTAATAAACACCGCTATGTTGTAGGCTGTTATGTCTGTTCTGCTGAAACGGTGAAGTAAATATGCTGTTTTAAATGTGTGCAGGTGTTAAGATGTTTTATTTATAGGTGTTTCTAGGTGTTAAGCTTAGAGGCTTTTGCTTCTGAACTCTTCATATATATATATATATATATATATATATATATATATATATATATATATATATATATATATATATATATATATATTATATGTATATGTATATATACTGTATATATAAAATTCTGGCTATATATGTTGCCCCCTCATTTAAAGATGGGACCCCCAAAAACTAAAATTCTGGCTACGCCCCTGGTATTGCTCTGATCAGCTGATAGATATCTCTTCTCACATGGTGAGATCACTGTAAGATTAAATTGTTGACTGGGTAATCTCATTTAGTATTTATTAATTATCAAAAATAATATTGATTACTATTGTAAACAATTAGTACTGTGAATAATGTTGAATATTTTGTTAACATTAGTTAATAAGTGAAGTGTTAATGTATTTCTACTCATTTATCTTGCATTACTTCTTGCATATTTAGTTACCTATTAATGATAGACAATTATTGATTATTTACAGACACTTTGCCAGTTTTGGCATTAAAAATCACCAACTTTTTTTACATTTATCTATAAAAACATTTCTGATAGTATTTGTTACAGTAGAATACTTACTGTCATGTTTCTGAGAACTATTTTCATTTGTCAACTCTTTTTGGTTATCATATTTTCCAAATTTCTGGTTATCAAAACCTGTCGCTCTCTCTTTCGGTCTGACTGAATCTGATCTGATGAGTTCTTGATCCGCCGATGAGCTCTGTTGTGTCTCTTTAAATTCACTACGAGAGTTTATTTCATCCACTTTTTGAAGTAATTGAGAGTCTTGTGTATTTTGAAGTTGAAGACGACATCCACATTCTGTAGATATTTCTTGAATAAATTCATTTTCTTCAGATGTTAGTTCAGTGAGTGTCTCATCATCAGTAGTCAGAATCATTGTGCGCTTCATCGCCTGCTCACCAAAGTAGTTCAACACAGAAGTTAATCTTTCTCTATCTTTCTCATTAAAATCCTTATGCTGCAGCACCAGTATGATCACATGAGGTTCTGGACAAGACAACACTGATACTTTCTGTTTTATTTGTGATTTTGAGAGATTTGATTTGAGCAGTTGAGTTGTGTGGACTGTGATTTTTCTCCTCTCCACTATTTGAATGAACGTCTCTACATCAGGTTGTGGCGTTTTCTTTCCAAACACATTTTTATTCACGATGAAGTTTCCCACTCTGTTGGTTTCTGATGCGTTCTTCCCCACCAGGACAATCCTCAGATCACTCACTGAAACAAACGCAATGTTATCAAATGGCAGTTGTACAAACCTCATTGTATATTGAATCAAACAATCAACAACAACAGTTTTCTGAGAAAAAAAATATGAAAATGAAAAAATAGACTACGTCTAATTTGATTATTTAAGTTTTACAACATTTATCACATACTATGCAAGCTATCCATTACTGTAATATAAACACTCTTTATAATCATATGTTTTGTTTTAAGTACTGTTGGGACAATCAATAGGTGGACTTTGGTTTCCTACAAATAAATAAATCAACAGCTGTTAAGTATATCTGCATTATTATCCTTTTTGACTAAATTAAGTCAATGAGCCAAAAGTCAAAACGCACATTGCAAACTATACTTGTGTCTGTAATTTGATGGATACAATGACAACTTTTTGTATTTGTACTCAAATAAAGGTGCAATATTTATTAGGACAATAGTTTTGAGACAGTAATGCAAATACAGGTTGGCACCTCATATTTTGTACAGAATTTTTTGTAATTTATATAGAAAGTATATAAGATTCCCTTTGTTTTACTTGGTCTACTACTGTCTCAATTCGAATCAAATTTGATTAGATAGAAACCCTTTAAAAGCATTTATATGGTCACTGTGATTGCTGATGTAACAAACTTTCGCTGCAGTCAATGCCATGGTGTTTGGAAAACACTTCTTGAATGTGGTTGGCATAGTGGTCTTAATGGTTTATAAGACAGATAATCAGAGGGCGCAAGACCTCCTCCATTTTATCAATCCAGAATGATATAACCTTACTGGCAACACTCTGAGACACATGAAACTGTGCCTACCAAGGTCACCCAGCACACGATTTAAATTCAATTTTATCAGTGTCATTAGTATCTGGTCACGCACTGACAAAACAAAAGCCCTTTCAGCAAATCCATCTAAGGTGGAAACAAGAGAGTTGAAGGTTTCCAGTGAGACTCCAGTGTAGAGGAACGAATCGGCATCACTCTGAAGCATGGAGGAGCTGAAATCTTCAGTTTGTGTTGTGGCATCATTGGCCGTCTCGTCAACACCCTGCTGTTCACCATAGTTGTGGTCCCAAAGCGATGGATCTGCCCACTGGGTGGAAATAGTGCTGTATGATGGTTGTGGCACCTCAGGTATGCCCTCATCCTCCTGGTCTGTCACTTCTGCTGTTGCTGTAAAAAAAGAGCACATGGGCTACATGTTAAACTCTACAGTTTCTGTCCATGTTTCTCACACTGACAACATTACAGTAAAAGCTTATGATACATGTGGATGGAAGCTCTTCCTCGCTCATGCTAACGTGGCCCACATAACGACAGCAGCTAGCTCTACGATAGCCTTCAGTGCTGCAAAAAATGCTTTTCTTACTTAGTATTTTTGTCTTGTTTCCAGTCCAAATATCTACACATTTTTAAATCAAGATGCATTTACTAGGTAAAATGACATAAGATATTATGTCCTGTTTTCCTGGGGATTTAATAAAAATGAAGTGAGTTTTTGCTTAGAAAAAGCTGAATTATCTGCCAATGGGGTACGAAAAATAATGCTAATTCAAACAGAATTCAAACTTGTTTTAAGCAAAAATTTGTATTTATTTCCCCAGAAAAACAAGACTTAATATCTTATGTCATTTTACTCATCTAGTAAATGGATCTTGATTTAAGAAATGTTTGATATTTGAACTGGAAACAAGACAAAAATACAAAAAAGCATTGTTTTGCAGTGTAGCACTAAACCTAAAGTACATTCAATGGACAAAGGCATAAACCATTAATGGCCATGTTTTTAACACATTTACTTTATCCAGCGACATAATGGGCATATATTGTTCATAAAAATGTAGGTTAGACTGCCCACAGATAACACAAATATTTTTGTAGCAGGCCGGTGGAGCTTGTGAAAATGTAAACAACTGGAAGTAACTGTAAGCTAACTGACTAGGTTAGCTGTGAAGTGGTGCTATCGCTAACCAGCTACACAATTCAACATTAAAAGTGGCTTACCTGTCGCTTCGACACGTACAATTGTAGCCTATGTCTCTTCTTCACCACTGGTCTGTCATATCCAAGGTATAATTCCGGGTTGGGATGGTCATCCGTGAGGTCATCAAAAAAAATGGTGTGAACAGACATACACCTTTTTCTGTGGATGCTTCAGTTTTAGCGCAGCTAACCACTCTAAACATCTACTCTGGCATTTAATGTAACTGATACGGAGCCTGACATGGGCATTCTCTCCTTATCTTGTGCTCGAAGCCCTCAGTTTCTAAAAAGTTTTTTATCTTCTTTGAATTGTTAAAACAACCAATAACAGCACATGTGGAGCCTGAACTCATTCTCTCACTGCTAGTACAGGTAGTAGTTCTATTGCTACGAACCGGAAGTAGGCAATCAGAGTCATCGTCATGGCGGCGCACATTGTTTAGAGCAGAATAAGGTGGATATAGACTTTATGCGCCCGAGAAACAAGGGCGCCGCCATCTTTAAAATATTGTCTTTGAACTTCGCTCTGTATATTTCAATGAGATCACTGTCCAAGAGTAATTAGCTTTTGAAGTAGATTTAATCAATGTAAAGTTAACAAAACTTATCATGAGGATTGTAGTGTTTAAAGCAGATGTCTTAACAAATGTCAGTTTACCGTCAAGATTTTAAAACGAGCCGTTCATTATAGTTGCCGCAGTGCATAGTTGTCATTTTCCTTTTGTAAATATTTTTCTAGATGTTGTCCATGTTTTATTTCTCAATGACATGCAAGCAAACAACCAAATAAAGAATTTCAAGAAAAAAAAAAAAAAGGTATTCACTTCCTCCCTGTCACATGAGGCTGTCAACTTCCTACCCCTACTTCCAGGAAGCATGGCGAAGGCAAACCCTCCCAAAGAAAGGTCATTTTCATGTTACTAATAAGTATTTTTTGTTGACATATATATTTCTACATAATCATGAAGGTCTCTAGAATCATCCAAACAAAACTAATCTTACAAGAGATCTATAGTTTTTTGTATACTTAGTCAAAAGTCCAAGCGGCAACTATAGTTGCCGGTGGGCAAATGCCTTGTAAGTACATATATCATGGGAAAATGAGGTATACTGTGTTAATAGGTTAATAAATCAAGTTTATTGGTCTTGTTTAGTGCATAAACATAACTTAACCCTTTAAATGACATCTCTATATAGATATATGTTTTTCTTCATTCTATTTATTTGTATTTATTTATTTTCATTTAACTTTTTGATACACAATGCCCTGTTATGGCTGCACTTTGTTCTGCACTATGTTCCACAACTTTAACCCTTGTGCGCTGTTCGTTTGTGGTTTACAGTCAGGCTGTTTGGGGTCTGAGAGACCCCAGGCAACAAAATGTAATTTTGTAACAATATACAGTATATATTTTAAACAAATGTAATTTTACTCAGTTTATTAATGTTTTTACTCTACATTTGGACAGTTTTACTCCACAAAATGTTCAAAAAAAGAAAAGAAAAATTCTCCAAAAAGAAAAAAAAAATTAATAAAAGATTTGCCTTATAAAATACCCACATTTCTAACTTTCATTCATGGACATAACATGTATAATTTGACATGGTTTAGTGTAAGATTTTTGGCCACATCTTGGAAAATGCAGTTTTAAAAGTAAAAAAAAAAAAAAAAAAAAAATCACTTTAATCAGTAGATGGCTGCAGAGCTCTAAAAGTACTAAAAGTTTCAAACTAAAAGACATCTTTTCACAAGTTTTTCCAGTTAGATTCATATCTACATTTAATGGAATCACAATTATAACAATAAAAGTTACTTTTTGTCAAAGTTTGGCAGGTTTTGTACTGAAAAAAAATAATTTTTTCAATAATGTTACATTATGATTAGAATCAAACCTGATCAGGATGTTACAAAGAGAAAAGTTGGAGTTTTTAGAGTTTATAATTTATTTCAAACATCTGTTTTTCATATAATTCTACAAATTTAAAGTGTGCCACTTCATTTCTGTCTATGTGTGTTCTATGTTGTTTCTGTTTCTGTGGAATTTTGTCCATTGATCAAATTCATTTGATTCTAATCATAATAACATTACTGAAAAACAGATTTTTTTTTTCAGTACAAAAAGTGCCTAAACTTTGACAAAAAGTAACTTTTATTATTATAATTGTGATTTCATTATATGTAGATATGAATACAACTGGAAAAACTTGTGAAAAGATGTCTTTCACTTAGTCAAAAAGCAAATAGCAAATAGTGGTGCTCTGCAGCCATCTACTGGTTAAAGTGATAATTTGTTACTTTTAAAACAGCATTTTCCAAAAGATGGGCAAAAATCTTACACTAAACCATGTCAAATTATCCATGTTATCCCCATGAATGAAAGTTAGAAATGTGGGTCAAAAAGACCCTGAACAGCGCACAATGGTTAAGGCAAATGGATTTGTTGTTTGTTGTGTTTTCATATTCAAGATATTATAAGCTAGATGCAGTTTTTTTGGGTCTGCATCAAATGTTCTTCGACTTTTATACATAATAAATTTGTTTATGAATAAAGATTGATCTGTTGAAAGCAGTTATTTTGAGATAAATGCCAAATGTTCTCCTCCTATTCGTATTTTACATTGAAGGGGTGCATACAACATATTTGCCCACCGGCAACTATAGTTGCCGCACATTCAAATATGATTTTCAAGAAAGAAAAAAAAAACCTGGGGAAAATAAATGCAGAACATGTTCACATAGGACACTATTATTAACAGGATTATATGCATGAAATCATTCAGAAAAATTTGGGCACAAATGGGTTAATACACAAGATCACTGTGAAAATGCAGACTGGAAGACAAAAGACAAAGAGCGCAGCGCTAAAAAGGGGCGGAGCTTACTAGGAAAGTAGGCATAACGCACTATTAGTATGCGTACGTCCGAATCTCACGAGAAGTAGTACGTCACCCTGGTAATTCTCGCCTACTCTTTTATGATTCGTACATACTTTTTCGCTCGCCTACTGCTTTTCCCTACTATATAGGGAAGTATGCGGTTTCGAACGCAGCCATGCTGTGTGTTCCACGTGGAATAAAGACGCCAGTATCAGCCATTCCTTTTCTCTTTATTTGTTGTCTCTTGAACAATACAGTGGTCACATACAATGGTAGTGGAATTCAGAATACAAAGATACATTCATATATTGTTGCAAAGAAAAGTGATATTTAATGTCCCCAAAACATTTATATCTTAGACACAGAACTAGTTTAATCTAGTCATTTCTGATAGTGTTATTATTGCGGACTGTATTACATTAGTTTTGCATTAGACAGCCTACATTAGTTTGTGATGATTCTTCACTCTGTATGGTTTCATTGTAGCCTACAAGGATGGATTTAACTAATAAGCAAAGTAAACATCAAATGCCAACACCATCAAATATCCATAAGCCTATATATATGTGATGCGATCTGGGAAAACCCACCACATGGTGAAATTTTACCTATTACAGATTTTGATATCATATGGAAGCTGGTATCAAGCCCTTTCCAAATCTGTTTTTATTTTTATCATAGCTTGTTGGTAGCAAAAGTTATGTTTATCTGAAGTCGGCCGATCGCTATGATTTTCTGGAACGGAATTTTGAGAAAAACAGGTTTAATAACTGTCACCGTCGGGACGTCGCGCGATTGTTATAAAATTGCGTGACGTTATAGTTTAAACAGGATTGGTGCGAAATGCGCACTATACACATTCACTGTACATGTTATGTGGTTTATTTTAAAGGTAAACTATCTTTGTAGTGTTAAGACAAAGTGTTAACTATCTTTGTAGTATTAATTTCATTTGCCAGCAAGAAAGATAGTATCATATTTTAAATAATCTGTAATGTACCCCCCGCACCGACTACTTGGTATTACCCAACCCGCTTTCTCTACCAAGTTTGTTAACACTATTTTGCGCGGTCGCTAGGATGAATGGTTGGAGAAAGCGAGTAGGGGGAGGCTGCAGACCTGGAGCCGGTAGATCTACGCCCCAGGCAGTTTTACGCCCCAGGCAGTTTTACGCCCCTGCTGTTCCTGATGCGTCCAGTAGGGGGAGCTTGTACAGCGACATGAATTGAGGTATATTAAATAATCTGCTAAAGTTATTGTTGTTTAGCAACATAGACTGTAAAAAAAATGCAGTGATGCAACATTTATTATTTATAAACGATTAGCTTGATAGAGCTAGGTAGATATAAATTCATTTCTATATATCAATGGATGGCCTATAATTTATTTCGAGAGACAAAAAGTTCTGGACGGTCAGGTTGATGTTCTGTCTGGCTTAAACTTAGCTAAGTAACCACGTGTAAGTTTAGCTGCCCCTTGTCTTCTCTACTCACTTTCAAAATTAATTTTCTTTTGACTTTTCTTTTGTTGTCTGTCTTTATCTTGCGTGAGATGGCCTCTTCTGGAAAGACTCTGTTTACTCCTTTCTGGTTTGAGTTTCTTATAAATGAGATGATCTAACTATCTAATTCATATCTAAATATACATTTTTCTTAAAATAGCTTACTGATCTGGACTAAAATGTAGGCTGTGTGCACTTAATGTGGGATTTATCATACTCTGTCTTTACCAAGTTCTCTTTAACTTGCATGCATGTGTGTGTTTGATTTAGCTACTTAAGGAAATGAAAATCTCCCTCTCTCTCTCTAAACTTAAACTTGTATAATCTATAAACACCCATCTCTTTTTTTTAACTGCATTCCAAACCAATAGCTTCTCTAGTAAATAAATGACTTACAGAGACAATGTTTTTAATGTCATTTTCAATTTTCTCTGCACAGTCCATCATCAGTGGCCAAAAGAAATCAAAGTGTCTTGACACTTTTTACAAAAGTGTTCCACCAACAAGTGCCTGTGCCGTTGTACTTTGAAGATCAGGAGCAAATTGATGCAATCCACACTCACCTGATATACATTCTGGCCAGCACACTCACACACTCTGTGACAAGATCAAATTCACCATGGATGTCCTTTTTAAATTTTTTTAATGTTTAATTTATAAATTATTATGAAATACCCACAGATATAAAACTCAAATTAAAAAGGTAGTTTGTGTTCTCGTAACACTTTCTTTTGTCTGTGACTCTTATAGGGGGTCTACAGTGATTCTGCAGGGTCTCCAATAAGTCTTATAGTTGATCTCAGTTGCTTTGGTGCATTTCTCAGATCACAACTGAAATCACATCATCTTGTCACTTGTGCACATCATAAAAGCAATTTCTCATTATTTTATACAAATTGCAAATGCTTCGGTACATTCATGCAATTGATAATGTACAACTGTCTGCTGTTTCCTACATTATCAACTCTTTATGTCATGTTGATCAAAATATAGACCTATTATACTATTTCTCTGTTGAATTGTCATACTCAAAACATCTGCATTATTCCTTGCATAAGTCATTAAATGCAAAATGGTTGACTAGTTGTCATAAACTGTCAAGCATGTTTTCAATACATTTCTATTACACTTTTTTTCGTACAGTAAATGTGTCCTGAATTGATGAATTGGCAAAAAGCATTGGCAATTTGTTCAAAAGTAGTTATGAGAATTTCAGTAGTGATCTGAGAAATGTACCAAAGCAACTGTGATAAAAAATTAAGGATTCAGGAATTTTATACAAAATGTAACAGTGGGTCCTGCTGCGTGTGAATTTGACAAGATCAAATTCACCATGGATGTCCTTTTTAAAAATGTTTAATGTTTCATTTTTTTTTTTTTTTATCAGTGAGCAGAAGAACTTTGACAGGAGGATAGAAAAACAGTTAAAGAAGAGTGGCAAGCCATAGGGGAGTCATCTACAGGAGTCATCATAATTCATAAATGGTGTTGATAAATAATGTTTTTGTGAACAACAATATTGTCTCTTTCTTCTAAATGGCCCTTGGAATTTTAGAAAAGGGATAAATTGCGTTTGTCTTCATAAAATGCTATGTAGGACACTGTTTTGTAGCTGTATGACGACCAATAGTGAATAGTACAGCAGATATTTAATCGAGGATCCATATGATTACACAGTGCTGTATGTCTAATGGGCTAAATATGGTTAATATCTAAATGTAACTTTATATAAATTCACAACAACATATTTCACTCAGTCTCCTGTAGGCCTATAAAAACATACAGTGAATATTCTATATTCAATATTCAATTAACTATTCTACAGTAGGTCATATATAAATATTCTACAGTAGGTCATATATCATTACTTGTCATCTGATCCAACTGTGTGCATTATTAATTTTTTAATTCACAAAAATAGTCTTCTGTAGGCTGAATAAAACAAACTGAGTGAAGCCCAACTGAATATCTACAGATATTTTAATCCATAGTGCAGATCTACACTGTAACGTTTATATTTAGATTAACAAAAAACACAAAATTGGGCAAAGTCTATGAACGGGACGGTTATTAATGTGTAAGTTTTGAGCGCCGATTTAATGGTGTTATTTAGCAGTAGGCTATATCCTCCTACTGGACGCATCAGGAACAGCAGGGGCGTAAAACTGCCTGGGGCGTAAAACTGCCATGGGGCGTAGATCTACCGGCAGCCGGCTCCAGGTCTGCAGCCTCCCCATATAGGAGAAAGCTGACGGTGCATGCTAACGGATGGAAAGATGAAAAAGGACACTGAAAGGCAGCCAGACAACGATTTTTCATTGTTGGTCGACACAAGCCAAAAAGAGGAAAAATCCTGACCAAACGGAGGTAGCTGCTAACGTTACCCCTATTGCTAAGTTAGCTGTTAAAGCTGCCGTCGGCAAGTCTGGCAGATTGGGTCGATTAGCCAAAATTTTGAATGTTTACAACTCTCATGCCCCTCCCCACTACCAGCGAGCACCCTCCCATCGAGGTCGTGCTCGTCAGTGCATCACTGTGCGTGTGTACCTGATTTTCTGTGAACGTCCGTCTCTTCAGCATCTATCAACACCATGGACTCGGAGGCAGCCCTGGCTAATCTATCCATAGATAGCAATAACCGAGGAATTGGAAGCTTGTTAGTAGATTTTCTCTCCGCCATCACGCTTCATGCGAACTTCAGGCGTGGCGTGTGCATGTGATATTAACGTGCGCGACTCTAGCATGGGCGGACTCGGCGGACTCTCTCAAGCCGACGTGGGTGACCCCGATTCGGTTCGGAAGCAGCAGTCCCTCGGTCAACCGCAGCAAGACATAGGGGATATCACTCAGCGCGAGTGAGGGGGATCTGTGGCGTGTGCACGACCTGTGATTGACAGTCAGATATCACACCCCCCTGCGCTGATTGGACCTGATGAAGCGGGAGCGCTGGATTTTTGCTAAACAAATAACACGCTCCAGGTGGAGTTAGAAGCTCGGGTTTTTTTCTAAAACCACCTTATTTATGTTGTTCTGTCGGATTATAGTGTCGATTACACTGAATATGATCAAAAAAATGTTGCCGACGGCAGCTTTAAGTTAGCTCAGCGTTTCTCAAAGGGTGCGGGCGCGGCCCACTGGTGGGGAATAGAGACATGACAAGTGGGGCGCGACAAACAGGTTTTGTGCCCATCTTTTTAATTCCTTTATTTATTGACCATACACTCAAAACAAAACAAAGACACATTTAAATGTAAGCCTTGCTTAACCTTTTCACACGTAAGTTTACAAGTTTTTCAAGGCGACCGTTATTGATCGTAGTATCACTTTATGGTTTCCATGGAGACGCGTCATTCATTGCTTGTCACACCGCAGCCACAATAGCGCTGAATGACTGATGATCTGCTTTTATTTCCTTCTTTATTAAAAATTTCACAAATTTGTTAGCTATAGCAGGATATATCATATATTTCAATTGTCAAATATGTGCAAGTGGATGTGTTTTGTTGTTCAAACACCTTTATAACGATCGCGTTAGTTGGATTTTAGGTAACGTTATCTTATTAAAATATCTAAAAAAAAATACGTACATTATTAGGAATTTACCACCTCCGGCTCAATTTGAGATTATTATTTTTATTTTATTTTGTTCTTTTTGCATGGAGTTTGCAAAGTGACAAAATGAATCAAAGCACAACTAACGTTAGTCCACACTTTCTCAGTTTCTGAATTTGATGTTATCAGAGGCTAAATGCAAACACAATTTTTTTTTATCTACTTTTGAGTCTTATTTCATGCAAAGTGATAATATAATTGCACTTTCATTTTCTCTATTTGAAAGTTTTTAATGCTGTTATTTGATGTTAAGTTTTTAAAATGTGATGTTAATAAAATACATTTTAACAGTTAAACTTAAAGCCTAGTTTATTAACATTTTGTTGGGGTGATTGGGGACAGGTGGGGCTTGGAACCCTTATACCTCCTAAGTGGGGAATGGCAGAAAAAGTTTGAGAAACACTGAGTTTTGGTGATGCCCACCAATATGTGAAATCTGTTCAGAATAAAGGTGCAAGCTGCACTCCAGTCAGTGACCTGTATTGTGTAATGTTGAATTGTGCATAATACATTTGCTGCATGTAGGTGCCAATACAGTGATGCAGTTGATTAATCTTTAAGTTCTTTTTTTTTTTTTTTTTTTTTATAAGATATTGAACACACACAAAAAAAATCAATTAAATGGAAGCTGCCACTGCTGGCTAGTGCTTAAACACTTAATTTAACTACTGTGTGTCATTATGGCATAAATAGTCAAGTGAACAGCTGCATTTACGTTAAGTAGCCTAAATCAGTAAAAGTATCACAATGTATTTCTAATACAGGAACGGCAAATTAGCATGTTACCCAAGAAAATTATTCAATAAATTAATTAATTAATAAATATGCCGTGAGTTTAACCCCCCCAATGGTAGACCCAAAGTTACGCCCTTGAAGAGACGGACAGGTGTATGGGATATACGGCGATTGTTTTGTTTTTTTCACCTCTGCCGGGCGTTAGAGAAAATGGTCGCATATAATGCATAGAGAAAGAGAGTATTTTCAGCTTGACACTATAAATCGCTGTTTTTCTTCCCTAAACAAGGGAATTTTGCCATGATATTTTCAGAGATAAGAGAAAAGATGTTATAGAATAATAATTTAATGGAAAAAAAAATTTGACAAAAAAACTGACATTCAAACTATTTTCGAATTTACTGAAAACGGCCCAGTGCAATATCCGACGGGTTTTCCCAGATCGCATCACATATAAATTATTTTCAATTGCATTTTGCTTCTTCAAGATTTCATAGTTAAAACATGTTTTCAGATGTGAAGGTAAACACTTTACGTGAGCAAATTGAAAGTAAAACAGTATGAAATCTCTGGAGAAAATACACATGCATCTGTGTTGTTATACAATTATCTCGATCAACGTTAGTCTCATTATTGTTAAGGTAGAAAGTTACCTTTTGTCTCTGTTGTGGGGCTTGAGGTCGCCATGATTCAAGAGCAAATCACAGTGCAGTGTGTCTCCCGAATCCAGAGTCCCGAATCCCGCAGATAATGGCGATCACACCTGCGAACACAGGAAGTTATAAGAATTATTTCAAGAATAATTATAAGAAAAACATATAAAACATGCCATGAGAATCCGGGACCCATTACGGAGGAAAATAGGCTAATTACAGCCTAACTTTCCCTAGTGGAAAAAAAGTATACTTTATTGTATTTGAAATATATTCCCCTTTTCAATAGTACATTGCAAATATACTAACAAAAATTTTACTATCTTTTAATATATTAAAAGTATATTAGCATCATGTTTTTTACCTATTTTTACAATACAACTTTTAACGCACTTTAAAATAATTGTACTTTAGTATATTTTCTAAAAATATATTTAAAAACAAGCATACGTTTACCATATTTCTAAAAAGTGCACTATAAGTACATTGGTAATAAATATATGCTTAGTTACACTTTTAAGAAATAGGCTAAACACAAGCATACTTTTAATATATTTCTAACAAGTGCACTAGAAGTAAATTGGTAATAAATATATGCTTAATTTTAAGAAATATGCTAAAAACAAGCATACTTTTAACATATTTAATATTTCTGTTTTCAGACCAGCAGCCCATGGGCACACAGATGTGCGCAAATGGATTTGCTATTTAAACAACATGGCGCAGGATGTGAAAATGATACATGCGTCACATGCGTCCTGGCGCTGCGTTGGTACGGGTGTAAGATAAGGCAGTCTTGTCCCTCAACCTTTAACTCTGTGGATTTTGCTGTAATCTCGCATTCTAGTTATTTATCAACATTTTATTTAGGCGTAGGCTATACAATAGTGGTGTAGCCACGTGGGGGCCTGAGTGGGCCTAGAACTTGTGAAAACACCAGTGTTAACAATTATACACCACATATTTTACAAGAAAAGATATTCGTCAATGATGCTTAAAATTTCTGGCGCTTATTTGATCTTTAACGTTAATGCTTAATGTTGATTCAATATTACTCTTAATGTAAAAACACAACAATAATAAAATAGTACAATGACAAACTCATGATTATGTTCCGACATAGAACTTTCAATAACAAAAGGAATAAGACTGATGACATATACCCACATTGTAACAAAAATAAATTAAAGGTCTTTGGATTTTCTCATTAAAACACATCAACAACAAAATAGTACAATGAAAATTTTGCTTATATTAAACATCAAACTTAAACTAACAAAATTAATATGGATGATATGGTATACCCGTGTTGTTTGGATTTTACCCTTACAAAAAAAAAAAAAAAAATGTTGTAATTGGTTTATGGCCGAACACTGTGTAACACCAACTGTAGCGCCAAGCCCACCTCGGAAAAATACCGATGTCTGAACCTCGGGAACGTTAGTGGTGGGAACGGCCCTGCTCTCAACACTGAACACAGCCTTTTACACTGATTTGTTCCTGATACTGTTCTGTGACAAAACTTCACTAGTATCACTGCAGGTCATATAGTTATTAATTAAATTCATCATTAAACTAAACTTATGTCATATGTTACTGTCCCGAACAGTAACCGATTAACATAGACCCGAAATACGCCATTTTGAATTTAACATGGATGAAAGTGATTCTGGGATCGTCATATAATCGACATACATCTTTACAGACACCCACTGTATAAAGGTCCTAGATCACGTCATTTTCACAATTCACAACTTTCAAAACGTTTTTATTGTATATTTGTCTACTGAAAGTTTTTTGGAAAGACGTTTTGTCAGATAAATAATTGCCATAATGTTAAACAACAGTACAATCCATTGAACACACTGTAGGCCTTCTGTCCATCACAGCCTTTTCATTCATATCAAAAACTAAATATGGCTCTTCCCTCACTAAGGTCTTATTCATATAACAAACAATAATGTGTTTATATTTAAATGTGTTACCTTTATGTGGAAGTTTAGAAGTCATTCTTGGAAGTGTCTTTCCTCATTGCCTGTATGAGAGCAAGCTAAATCTGTATGTGCGGGAGGAGTCACTCATGATACAAAGGTTAAAAATCTTTTACTGTCTATCTTGAGCAACAGGTAAAAGTTCAAGATCATAAAGTCATAAAGTAAATTGCCACCATTGTTGAGATAAATGTGCTAATTTGTGATATCTCTGTGTTTCTACAAGACAGTGTAGTTCAGTTAATTTTGGTTATGCATGATTTTTATTTTTTTATTTTTTTAAATGAGTCATAATTTAATTGCTGTGGTTTCACAGTAGTACTAATGGAATAGTTTTGATTGAGGAATAAACTCTGAATGAGTGATAATTACTTCCTTAGTGAATGAACAGGCTATATGATGATTTTGTCATCATAATCAACATAACCGCAATCATTCACAAACTGTGAGTGTACACAAGTGTGATTTGCAAAAACACATCTCAAGCAGCAATAGAAAAACAAATGTTTTAGCATCAGCATCCCAACTAAAGCAAACACTGATCTCTATAATGGTAACTTCAAATCAAACATTTTCAATATAACATCTCAATAACAACTTCAAATTTTTATATGATAAGTGTAAAAGGAAGTCAGTTGTAGTTCTTGTGTTTCTCTATTTTCTGTTCCTCTTTCCTTCAGTGATTCTGCTTGTTAACAGCAGGTGTTCATCATTAATGCTCAACAATCACTTACATATTCCCTTAATTATCTCACTGCAACACTGCGTCAATTAGGGCTGGGCGATTTAAATCGCGATATTGTTATGCGCATCTTGTCAGTAAAGCCGGTTCCTTGATTAGTAGTAAATTTAAACTTTCTGACTTCGATTTATGTTGTTGGTTACAGCATAACTGTGATTCTGCATAAATGCCCAGAATTTTGATATAATATAAAGGATTTCTTAAAAGTTGTTTAAAAATAAAATCATTCTTTTAGGCACACACAGAAGTCAAGATTCAGTCTATGCATCTCAACAATGGTGAGGAGCAGAATATTCAGTCAGGAAAAGTAAATTACATAGACAATTCAGATCATAATTTATTCATACCGCAATGCATGATGGGAGCCATTAATGAGTTGTGATTGGTGGCAGCCACTGCAACATGCTTTATTATTGTCACCACAACTGCTGCTAACAAGTTAAACCAAACTATCTCAATAAGTTTCCTTTTTCAGATCACAGCATGATTGTCAAAACATAACCAACACTATAAGATAACATTTTACTGTGTTCATATAACTGTAATAAATCAATAACAGCAGTCAAACAACAGTAAATATTAAAGTAAACATATAATGGTCAAGAGCCCAACTAAAGCAAACACCCATCACCTTAATGGTAACTTACAATTTGTGATTTTCTCCTTCAGTGATTCCGCTTGTTAACATCAGGTGTCTTCAATAAT
This sequence comes from Leuciscus leuciscus, assembly GCF_965113295.1. Taxonomy (NCBI): domain Eukaryota; kingdom Metazoa; phylum Chordata; class Actinopteri; order Cypriniformes; family Leuciscidae; genus Leuciscus; species Leuciscus leuciscus. The sequence continues at coordinate 28,595,801 of NC_138725.1, read as the reverse complement.
GCTCAATCATCACTAAATTAATCACTTAATTATCTCATCAGCCCTAAATGCCGCTCCATCTGAAAGCAGGTGATGGTGATTTACTACTAATCAAGGAACCGGCTTTACTGACGAGATGCGCATAACAATATTGCGATTTAAATCGCCCAGCCCTAGCGTCAATGTTACTTTTTACTCTTTGTAGTGTGTATTTTCCTGTGGGGTTGAAAGGGTTAACAGTGTAAGATAAAACGACCAGTGGAAATCTTTTTATTTATAAAAGTTTTTTAGTGGTCTCAAATGAAAGAAGTTCACAGTAAAACTTTACTCACATTATTAATGCATTATACATTTTAGTTAATACATTTAAATGAGAGATAGTCAATTTAAGGCAGTTGGTTTCTGCAAGTGAAGTTAGTTTTAATTTAGTGCATTCTTACAGTAAATAACTGTACAATTAACACCAGTACAACAGTCTTGTCAGTATTTTACTGTAACAAAAACTTGGTAAGGTCTAACACTGTGGGGACGTAGGTATACGGATGTAAATGGTTCAAGTATATTGTATTTATCTATATATCTATATCTATAAATACAGTACATATATATATATATATATATATATATATATATAGGTCTATATTGTCTAATTTATCATTGTAGCCTTATTTAAGTTGATTTTCTGTATACTGTGTATTTATTTTTGGACTAATAGTGGTTAATAAAGTCCAATAATGGTATGAGAGAGGTAATGTCAGTGGTAATATCATTGTGTTCTTGTTGGTCAGTGTTAGAGGATCTGTGTAACAGCTAAGGCTTAGCCTGACAGTTAGCCTGCCCTGGACCAGGCTAGTTTCCCAGCATAAGTGTAGTACCCCAGAGTGCAGTCTGGACGATGGGGCGGGGTGACACTTTTAGGCGGGGCGACACGTGTCGCTCCGCCCACACCCAATTTAATTGGTTTATAATACCGCAATCTTATTGGTGTAGACGATTCAGGTCTGAGCATGCGCATTCCTTGAAGTACGATTTTATGAATGATTTGGCCGTATTAAAGAAATATTCAATGCTAACTTTAATCGTAGGCTATATGTCTATCTTGTCGGTTTACCATGGTAATTTTAGTTAAGATCTATTGACAAATTTTTTATTGTACTTAAGAAACAGAATGGATGAAGTTATTGTTTAAAAACGAATACTTCAAGGAGATGTTTTACAAACTCGGGATTTTACGCAAAGGATGATAATTCACTGTAAGAATGTAAAAGCAGCTGATTTTAATTTTTAAATCACGACCGTTTTTGTTGTCATTTTTTTAACGAGATGTTGTCCAATGTGTGCATTATTTGGTAGGCTACAAAGTGCAAATAAAATGTTTAATGGCAAACTCACGTTTCTTTGTTAATAAAATGAGGGCCTGTTGGTGCTGTAAATCCCTATGTTATAGTTTTAAAGATTCATGTTTTCTATAAGTGTCAACCGTAGGCTACTTCGATGCTGTTAATGTGACATCAGGCCATTGGGTTTTGTGCGTTGGCTACAATATAATTAAAACCGTGTAGTGCTGAAATGTGAAAATAAATAAATAAATAAATAAATATGTATTTACTAAAACAGATATATTATATCGATTTGTGCTTGTATACTTTTTGGTAGGCTAGCCTATTATTGTCTTGTTTGTCACTGTGGTTTTGCTTTAAAATAAAATAAAACACACTTTCGGATTTATCCGATGCTTTACTGAAATACAGTGAATTATCATCATTTGTGTAAAATCCCGAGTTTGTGTTTATTCACTGATCCTAATGGAAAAACGAAGAAGCATTTACGAATGATTTAAAATTCCGGAGCCCTGCATGACATGCGGAAAAATATTGTCTAGCTATCAGCCTATAGAAATTATCTCTCCTTTGATAGCCTATGCTATGCCAGTAATTTCATGCTTTCATGATCATTGCTCACGAAAAGGGGCACTGACTTATCTGCAGGGTAAATAAAAGCTAAATCTCAGTAATTTATCAGCAACATATTTCGTGATATTGCCTAGCCCTAAAACTGCTCAATATTAGCCTAAAGCTTACAATAGGATTTCTTGTAAAGCTGCTTGAGACGATGTGAATTGAGCGCTATACGAATACATTTTGACAGTAAACTTCATCTAACTTGAATCGTAAATTCAGCAAAATATTATCCAATTGATCATTAGGCTACTGAAATCGGAAATCCCCATGGTTATCATCACTTAAAGCTGCCGTCGGCAACATTTTTTTGATCATATTCAGTGTAATCGACACTATAATCCGACAGAACAACATAAATAAGGTGGTTTTAGAAAAAAATCCGAGCTTCTAACTCCACCTGGAGCGTGTTATTTGTTTAGCAAAAATCCAGCGCTCCCGCTTCATCAGGTCCAATCAGTGCAGGGGGGTGTGATATCTGACTGTCAATCACAGGTCGTGCACACGCCACAGATCCCCCTCACTCGCGCTGAGTGATATCCCCTATGTCTTGCTGCGGTTGACCGAGGGACTGCTGCTTCCGAACCGAATCGGGGTCACCCACGTCGGCTTGAGAGAGTCCGCCGAGTCCGCCCATGCTAGAGTCGCGCACGTTAATATCACATGCACACGCCACGCCTGAAGTTCGCATGAAGCGTGATGGCGGAGAGAAAATCTACTAACAAGCTTCCAATTCCTCGGTTATTGCTATCTATGGATAGATTAGCCAGGGCTGCCTCCGAGTCCATGGTGTTGATAGATGCTGAAGAGACGGACGCGTTCACAGAAAATCAGGTACACACGCACAGTGATGCACTGACGAGCACGACCTCGATGGGAGGGTGCTCGCTGGTAGTGGGGAGGGGCATGAGAGTTGTAAACATTCAAAATTTTGGCTAATCGACCCAATCTGCCAGACTTGCCGACGGCAGCTTTAATATTTCTGTAGTATGGCCAAATAGCGTCGTAGATCATTCATAAACTCCTACCATAGGAATGCACATGCTCATGCCTCAAGCGTCTACGCCAATTAGATTGCTGTATTATAAACCAATAAAATTGGGTGTGGGCGGAGCGACACGTGTCGCCCCGCCTAAAAGTGTCGCCCCGCCCCATCGTCCAGACTGCACTCTGGGGTTACTCAGAGTTGGTTTGAACTATTTTAAGTTTGCTTTATGAAACAGAATCCACCGACAATAAGTCTGACTAACCAAAATAAGCCTGGCTTGTATTCTAATCTTGTTTTATGGAACAACCCTCTGGAGCTCAACACTTCGTGTTCCAGGTGGAAGAAATTTGAATTCAGTGATTCTGGACTTTGAAATTGGCGCATGCGCAGTTTGCGATGACTGAATTTCTTTCCTCATTGCCTGAATGAGAACAAGACGAAATCTGTTTGTGCGGGAGGAGTCAGTCATGATACAAAGGTTAAAAAACTTTTACTGTCCCTCTTGAACAACAGGTGCAAGTCAAAGTTCAAGATACAGTTCCTGTGGGAATGAGTCATAATGTAAATGACAAAGACAAGAGAGACTTTCAGCAACAAAATAGATGCACAATAAAGGGGAGTGAAATTATGAATTTCTGTCAGAGAACTTTCAGTGGCATTATGTTAACTGATCACTATATCGCATGTATTGTATTTGACAGTATATATATATATATATATATATATATATATATATATATATATATATATATATATATATATATATATATATATATATACAGGGCCTGAAGTTAACTTTTTTGACCACCCGCCACAGTGACTTTTTACCAGCCAGTGTTTGTTTTTTTGGCCTCATAAAAGGTAAAAAAAAAAGGAACTGCACAAACATTTGTTCTTTAACTTGTAAGAATACACATTTAAGTGTTGTCAAGTTATTAACGAGATCCATACAAGTAATAATAACTCTTAGAATACAGATATCAGCTCGTAAACAAATCACACGCGGCTGTGTTGATGGATGGGCAGCTGTTAGTTACAGCGTTCAGGAACCGTTAAGCAGAACTACATTAATATTGTTATTACTGGTAAGGTTACCGGGTAGGCTACCGGACATTTTCTCACCGGTTCCCAACTCCCAACATCTGTGCAACTGTAATTGTACTGTAGCCTATGTCAGCGTTGCATTATCTCATCTCATCTCATCTCATCTCACCAACAGTTTAATACTTAACTCACACATTTAAACGTAGTCAGAGAAGGGCCTCATCTTTCTCTCCAATCACATATAACGTTACGTGCCGAAACACTCAAACTGCGCTGCTTTCACGGATGCTTTCTTTACTCCAGTAATGTGCCGCCACATTTTTTAGCTAAAATCCAATGAAATGGCTGACTTTGTTTAGATGTCAAAGAACAAAAGTTGCACAAAAAAAAAAAAAAACTTCGCAAAGACCCGGCCCCTTTAGTTACTGTTGCTATGTCCGACAAGCTACACCGCGCTCATGCCAAACCATGATCTCATGAAAACACATCGCGCAGCAGAGACACTGACAACACGCTGACAGACAAGACAGTCCAGGTTACTTTTGAGATTAAACAAAGTCTCAACGTTAAAATTTGATCATTTTTAAAGAAATAAAGACAACACCGTTTTGTGGCTCTGTAATGTGTCTTGACAGATCGCTGTGGTGCCTCGGTTAAAGCTGCTTGTGAACCGATCACCTCTTCCTTCTAACGTTAATTTATAGCATCAAATAAACATGAATGAACATAAGTAGGAATGTAGTTAGTTTTAACTGCGGAAAGATGCAGTAGGCCTACTCAGTACAATTCCGTTTTTTCAAGTTCAAATCCTCCAACGTTGAACTCTCCTGACTGCTTTGTCGGACAAAAAAAGGCGGATTCGGCGGATTACGATTGGCCAGATCGCCTGTCAATCAAACTCCCCGCGAAGTGTCGATTCTCAGTGGCTACCTGCCAGTGTGGCAGGTAGATTGACAGTGTTACCCGCCAATTGCAGAATTCACCCGCATTTGGCGTGTGGTCGGGTGTTAATTTCAGGCCCTGTATATATATATATACTGGTGTTGACGATAATCGTGATATTCAAAGCGTGAAATATCGACATCGTGTTAATTTAGAGTGTGACAATATACCGGTATTGGCGATAACCACAATGTTTAAAATGAATAGGACTCTTATGATAACATGACACGTAAATACTACAGCGCCAGTACCTGGTTGACCTCTCAGATGTCAGTATTGCACCCGCGGACACCTCAAATAAGAAGACGACGCAGTACTCATCCGCGCACGCAGCTATAGTGAAACACTCTGTCCACACCAGAACAAAGTAAGCTCGCTAGTACACAGCAAAAACTCCAGTGTTAAATTAACACTCCTGGGAGTATATATGAGACCACACTTGTAGAGAGTAAAGTGTTAAAATATGAGTGTTAAATTAACACTCAAGAGTGTTAAAGTTAATGAGATAATCAAGTGATTAATTTAGTGATGATTGATCATTATTGAAGACACCTGATGTTAACAAGCAGAATCACTGAAGGAGAAAATCACAAATTGTAAGCCACCATTATGGTGATTATTGTTTGCTTTAGTTGGGCTCTTGACCCTTGTGTTATTAACTTTAGATATTGTTTGGCTGTTGTATCTGAGTTATAACTGTCAGATGAACAAAGAAAAAAAGTGATCTGATGGTGTTGGTTATATTATGACAATCATCATTTGAACTTGATCACTGAACTCATATTTCTGACTTAGATTTATGTTGTTGGTTACAGCATAACTGTGATTCTGCATAAATATCCAGAATTTTAGATATAATACAAAGGACTTCTTAAAAGTTGTTTAAAAAACAAAAAAAACTTTCTTTTAGGCACACAAAGACATCAAGATTCAGTCTATGCATCTCAACAATGGTGACGAGCAGAATATTCAATTAGGAAAAGTAAATTACATAGAGATCATAATTTATTCATACCGCAATGCATGATGGGAGCCATTAATAAGTTGTGATTGGTGGCAGCCACTGCAACATGCTTTATTATTGTCACCATTGTTGAGATTCACAGGCTGATTATTGATGTCTGTGTTTCTAAAAAAATAAATTAATTTGAAAGTCTTTTGATCAGAACAATGTTTATTAAATATTTTGGATTACATGAAAAATACTGAAAATCACAGAGCTGCTGTAATTAACAAATCCAAACTATCTCAAAAAGTTTAGTTTTTCAGATCACCATGATTATGTCAAAACATAACCAATACCATCAGATCACATTTTTTCTTTGTTCATTTAACTGTTATAAATCAATAACAGCAGACAAGCAAAATTTAAAGTAAACATGTAATGGTCAAGAGCCCAACTAAAGCAAACACCCATCACCTTAATGGTAACTTACAATTTGTGATTTTCTCCTTCAGTGATTCTGCTTGTTAACATCAGGTGTCTTCAGTAATGATCAATCATCACTCAATTAATCACTTAATTATCTCATTAACTTTAACACTCCTGAGTGTTAATTTAACACTCATATTTTAACACTTTACACTCTACAAGTGTGGTCTCATATCATATATACTCCCAGGAGTGTTAATTTAACACTGGAGTTTTTGCTGTGTATTAAGAACAGAGTTCTTCGACTTCAAAGAAAACAGCACCTTAAAGGTGGTTGCACACCGGACGAGAAGCGCAGCGCCACGTCTTTAAAATTAAAACACATTCTGTATGAGTGTACACACACCGGCGGCCGCGACGCCCAGTTACGGCTCAGGACCTTATTCAAAATCCTGCCGCGACACAGAGCGCCATTTACATCGTTTTATATTAAATTTACATTATATTTGTCTCAAATCATCGATTTCACCCTGTGCTGCAATATACATTTAATTTTACATTAATTTACAGAAATCATATGCTTGAATGAAAATTGCTGATGCTTATCGGATTTTCAGGTGATTTTTCTCAATTCATTCAGTTAACGGATGCTCTGAGGTAAAGTGTTCAGATCACAGACTCAGCAACTATTGTATTTAATTGTACAGTGTAATCATAACATAGTACATACATTATCTCAATTCCATAATGTCCTTAAACATAATGATATTGCTGGCCATAAACTGAGACGTGCGTGCGTGTGCGATACCTCGAGTTGTCATAGATGCGACGCGGCTATTATTTTACTAGTCATGGAATGGGAAACGTGACATTAACTGTTAACAGGGGGTTTCTGTGTTCATATATTTAATAAATGGTGATTATTAAAATTAAGAACCCCGTTTTCTTTACTCATCTTATTTTTGTATTTGTATTTGCACTTGATTTTTTTTATTCAAATCTGCTATCTGCATGACTTTATTGGCGCCGGTGCAACAATAGGTTTAAGAGCTTTTCAGTTCTTCAGGAAACCTTCAGACAGTGGTTTGCTTCAGTTTGAAACCAGATAAACTTCACATGCTTGTCTTCTTTCACAAGAATTTGCCATAGATTGAGTACGCAAGAAGTAAAAATGCATGTGCCTTGTGTTTATCAGTATCCTTATGTTTGTTAGATAAAAAAGAAAAACTAAACAAAGTAAAAATGTACTTTTGAAAAAAAAAAAACTATAGATATCGCGATATATCGATATCGTGAATTCTTTTGCCCACAATAACCGTGGTGTGAAAAATTTAACATCGTGACAGCCCTAATATATTGTTTTTTTACTTATTCCGAGAATCATAGTGGTGCATAAGATTGGTCACGTTCCTTTCATTTCTGTAAAACACACTCCTTTGTTAAACATCATGTTGTGCGCTTATAAAGCCTCACCACACTATCTTCAATCATCAGCAATGTTTATTATTTCCATAAAATGATCTGAGGAGATGATGCTGATACCCCTCGTCATAATTCTCAGGTAATTATTACTCTCATTAAACCTTTATATTTTCTCGTATTGAGCATGTTGTATTAACCGCATATTAAAAGCTTCTGTATCATATACTTGATTCAATGTTGGTAAAAAAAAAAAAACTCAGATTTTATTTTTTTGTTTTAGGTTGCAAAAGCGTTGACTTAGTGGGTGTTATAATGTTTTAATCATAAGCACAGTCAAACATTGTCATGCAAGAAATAGTGCACTTTATTCTTCCAGTATTCTCCATCCATAAACACATGCATTGCCCAAAACTTAACTCACTTCCTCAAGAACCACTTAACCCTGTTTGCCTGCCCTCTAGTGTCTGTAATTAACATAATATTAACCATTACAACTCTTTCCACCTTTGGATATTTTCATATCAAATACAGTGAACATTGAATATTTCACTCTGTATCCAAAGAGTTCCTCAAAATGTATATATTCTGAATTTGGAGGTCCTCTGTTATATCTTCATCTTTTATAACTGTTTCAGTTGATATTTTGAATCAAGCAGCTGCTGAGAGAATTAAGTTGAAGTATCCAAGTACAAGTGAAGTACACCTGACCAAAAAAGTGATCAGTAAGGCTGTTGAGTTCAGAATTGGAATGATAGTTGCACAAGGCTCTACAAGTGGGCTGCCAGACTTTTGTGAGATCCTTCAAATCTGCTTGGATCAGGAAAGGTTGTGCTTCATCGTGAAAAGGCTGTCATCATGGTACAGAGAACACTACCGTGCCTTTTAAATACATGCTACATGTAATATCACCTTGCTTGAAGTTGCTGATTTACCTGATCCATATCCTTTGGCAGCTTACTCCATTGAATCTATGAGGATGGTTACTTTGAAACGGTTCCTGACCGTGACAGGTTTGTTGTCCAGCAGTCATACTTTTCCCTAGTACTACATGTTCGTTCTGCCCAAGCAATGCTAATGGGCGATTTCCCTTTTTGTTAGGTTCAACTTTATGGCCTGCTTTACATAATCATTGTGTAAAAATGTCCATGGCTCTGCAAAACATTTTCTTTTTTGTGGCCTGTGCGTGGCCATGTAATGATGTTATAAACATTGTAATTTTTCTATGTATTGTTCAGATTTAAATTATGTTACTAAATTGGTTTCATATATGTGGTTGACACTAAAACATGGTCTTGTCTTTTACAGATTAGGTAAGAAATGAAATGGCATCATTCAAACTCCGGATAATATGAGGAAATGACAATTCACAGAGGCTCATTTTCAGTGATGGCATGCCAGCATCTCTGAATGCACTCTCCAAAAAGATTGAAAATGAATGTGGCCTCCAAGGGCAGAAATTTCGACTTCAATATATGGATAAAGACTTCAATGAGTTTATGAACTTGACATCAGTCTCTGACCTCAATGACAAAGACACGGTCAGGGTTGTTTTTTTTACCTCTAGCTCCAGTTCCTTCAGCCATATGCCTGCTGAGTCCACTCCTCTTGCCCATTCTCTTTCTTCTGACTCCTGTGATGCTGATACTGAGAACTCATCTGCAGACACTGACATTTTGTCTTCTTCTGAGTCCACATCAGCAAGGTCATCATTATGGCCAACACCTTTCATTCTACCTCGTTTCCCTTATGATGTGCAATTGAAACTGGATCAGGGCAACTCAGCATTCAGGACTGATGGCAAATTTTGCATTCCTGACCCCAAACTCAAGTCAGGTATCCTTGATGCTTTGGCAGAGGAAATAATTAACTACAAGGCATATCCATCTGACAGCGAGTTCAGTGATGTGGCAGAAGCATTGGTAGCCAAACATCCATGCCTTAAAGAGCAAGGTTCTGTCAGCGGCTACAGTGGATGGAAGATGAGTTTAAAGTATAAACTTGCAAACTACAGGAGCAGATTGAGAAGCCTGGGATGCCCTGAAGTTACAGTAAATGCCCTTAAGCACAAACCAGAAGGAACGTCCAGCCCTGCCTATGGGATAAAAAAAGCCTAAGAAGGCAGAAGTGAACTACTGTCCAGGATTTCCTGCAGGTGAAACAACAGAAAGCCAGGACAAGATGAGGGTGGATCTTCTTGCTGAACTGAATAAAAGAAACAATGATGAAACTGTGAGGAAGATGATGGACATGACTTTCGCATACAGAAGGCATGAGATTGTCCATGATTCCCCTTTAGTCGCAGCCTTCAAAAGCAGATGGCCTGCTCTTTTTCAAGTGCGCGAGGTAAGTGATTTTATGTTTCCTTTCTATCAGAGCTGTCCTGTGGTCTATGCTGAATTGCCCATAAACAAGACCTCTCTAACTTATGTCTTTAGATAAATGCTGAATTTCGTCGGATCACAACCGTTCCTTTACAGTCCAAGTTCCTGTCACAACTGGATCGGTTTTCTGATGATCTGCTAAAGGTGTTTACCAAAAGGGGTGGAGAAGTCAATAAAAGGATTCAGGATGTGATGGTGCCAATGCCTCAGGTTATATTGTTTTTATTTATTTGTTTTACTAAATTGCTTTCTTCTACAACAAGCTATTTTTGTAGTGCTCTGTAGTGCATAAGGGCTGATGTGTATTGTATAGGAGGGTGTTATGTAAATTTATGTAAATGTAGCAAATGTAAATGCAGTTATGTAAATGTAGCAAATGTACATCACCAACACTAAACAAATCTTTAATAAAATGTATCATTATGTCTGTATTCTCAGAATGGCACCAGACCAAGCGAGAGTGCATTCTCAAGGGGCTATGCATCTACCTGAATGAAGATCCACATAATCTGGTGAAGGAGTATTTGGTGAGTTGGAGTTCTCTTTCATCAAAAGCAAATAATCACTAATAATGAACTTGAAAGTGCAAAAGATGTGACGTGAACAGAGCCTAAAACGGTTTGGTTTGTTTAAAAGCAGAGCCTCTTTCTTTTGATAAATATTTTATCCAGAAATGCATGCAACAAAATATTTTGGAGACCATTAAAGTTTTGTGAAAATTATAAAAAACACTGGCTGGCAACTTTATTTTAAAAAGCTGGTAGGGAGAGTTAAGGTAAGTAGTAAATACACTGCAGCGCTTCCACGGCAGAACGCCGGCTCACCATTGGGTGATGCTGTTCCCGTGAGCACCATGGCGCCTGTGTGTGATTCTGACGAAGGAGCTAGCCAATAATGAGGTGGAGTTCTGACGTAGAACCTGGAAGCACTGCAGTGTATTTACTACATCCAGTGTAGGAGACTTTGATTATTTTACAGGACAGATTGGCCAATTAGAATATGAGTCACATACTGTATACAGCATATTTTCTGGAAGTCTTCATTTTTTTATATGTAATATAATCTAATTGTCTTTATTTTTTATTCCCGAAGGATGTTGACTCTGAGAGCGCAGAGGCGGACATCAAGAAGACAGTAATGGGAATCTATGTGGTAAAGCATGAATTTGCAGAGGCAACAGATGACCCTGAAGATGTCGGCATTGTGCTGGAAGGTGTGGAGGTACTCTCTGGTTTAGGTAATGTAGCAATGGCTACAGCCATGCTACTTGGACTGATTTACTCTCTAAATCTTACCTACCCAAAAGAGCTCCGTTATACATTTGAAGTGCTCCTGAAGGTAATCCTGGAGCTAGACTCCAATAATTTGTCTGGAAAAGCACAGGCGCTGAAGACAAAACTCTTCACTTAGATGTTTACTTTTGTGTTCATGGTTAAGTTATATGTGAATGTTTGAATTTTTCTGAGCAGAAGTATTTTATTTTTCTAAATTTGTAATTGCTCATGTTTCATTGAACATTTTCTGAGCAGACGTGAATTTAAGTTTCTCAATTGGATTTCAATTCATTTAATTGGCATTCTCATGTAACCATATGAACAAAAGGAAATGCTGGTTTATACTTGATTGCATGTTGCATTGGCATTTTTGCACTGTGAGCAGAGCACTGTGATTTTTTTTTTCTTCTTGATCACTCATGTAACTGGCAGTCTTGTGTTTAGAGTTAGGAACAAAAGGAAATGCTTGATTACATTCTTTAGCATTGTGTTCTTGTTGCATTGGCATTTTTTGCACTGTGAGCAGAGGTGTTCAAGTCTCTATCACTCATTTAATTGCTTGCTGTCTCATGTTTACAGTAATAAACAAAAGAAAATGCTGGATTATATTCTTTAGCATACTCATGTTCTTGTTGCTTTGGCATTTTTGCACTGAGCAGAGGTGATCAAGTCTCTATCACTCATTTAATTGCTATCTCATGTTTACAGTAATAAACAAAAGGAAATTATGTTATTCTCTTGTGTGCTCATGTTTTATTAACATTGTCATTTTTTTTTACTTAGTGAATGTTTCTATTGCCTTGTTTGCAGAACGTATTGAACATATTGACTTTCTTAACCTCACGTAGACAAGTAATATTTATTGTTACTATGTAAAAAGTGGTTTTAATTTAATTGAACAAAAGTATTTTACTTTCATTGGAAGTAACTAGAGTCAAGTTAGCTAAAATTATAATGTTGGCAATTTTATCTAGTAGGCAGGACAAAAATGTATGTTGTTGACATGGCTTTGTTAGATATATTAGACATGACACAATTTAGTGTAGTTAACAGGGCATTATTTTTTAGAGTAGGCATGGCAAAATTAGACATAGTTAACCTGAAAAGATTTTCTCTATTAGGGATGGCAAAACTTTATCTAGTAGGAATGACACAATTTTTTTAGAAGTCTTGGCTAAATTAATTCAAGTTCATACAACAAGATTACAACAAATCATATCAAACAAATTAGATCTTGTTGGAACAATGTAATTCAATTTCGTGGAAAACCTTTCCTTAATTTAATTAAGCTCGTTCAACATTTATTTTTTATTTTTTTGAGTGAAAGCTTTTCATTGGATGGTGTAAACCACATATGACAATAAATGTGCTTTGTTTAACTTTATTTGACTGTACCAAACCTACCAAATCGCTTTGGGATAAATCCTTTTGCTTTTTTACATGTTGTTATTTTCCACTGGAATAATAAGAATGCTTCTTGTTTTCTCATTTCCTGCTTCCTATTTTTTTTTACACTCATTAATATAATTTTTATTCACAATTTATTTTTGTTCCCTGGTAAACTTTAACCTTATGTTTCTGGTTTCTACTTTGAAGTTGCTTTGAGAAGATCTGTATTATAAAACGCTATATAAATAAATTTGGCGTTAAAATTGGACAGTTATAATATCATTATTGTTAGTTTTCCCATTTCAATCAAATCAAAAGTATATTTTTATGACATTTATTTAAACAGTGTGTTTTATTTAACACAGACTTTCACTATCCCACACTGCATGTAGAACTCTTTCATGTAATAAATAATTTTTTTGCATCACAATTATATAAGTAATGTTTAATTAATTTATATTCTGATGAATAAAAATATCCCATGGTTGCTGTACTAAATGCTTATTTATAGGAAGACGCCAGAAAAGACTCACAAGTAGCACTGTGCCCGATGAAAACAATACAGAAATGAGCCTGTCGCTTAATCAAACTGCATAAAGTGTGTTTGATGGTTGTGTAAAGATGAGAAGTACCGTGAACTGCTCTCCTCACCTCAAAAGACTCAACGCTGAAACTGATTGAGGGAGAGACGGAGCGAGCGGTGACGTCATTCATGATCAATCTCATTCAATGTCAGTCATGTGTGAAATATAATTTATTTTGCAGTATAACATTCCCATATATTTTTGTTCAGTAAGGGTATTGTGATGGATTTTAATTAATCAACTAACATTTGTTTTTCTTGCAGGAATGACATTCATATGCTTTTAAATGTTTCCAAACTCTTTGGGGAAAACTTGTGACTTTGAGTGTGTATGTGTGTGTGTATAAATAACAAATAGGGGAAGTGAAACTAGACAGATTACTAGTTCTCAAACCTTGTGTTAAGTAATCACAAAAACAGAGTTTGCTTGTGCCAGTGACAGAGGAAAAAGGTTGGGGCTTTTGAACCAATTGAACCAATCATATTGAAGGTGACATGTTAGTCTGTTCTAAAAAAACTGTTGTATCCGTGTTTTATGGTGGGATTTTCAATGGAATTTGTCTGAGATCATCCGGCCTTGCTCGGGAAGATCTCCTGGCCTTGATTAAAGCATTTGTAGCCCAGTGGTAAACTTAGGTATTATAGTGTAATGGAAACAGGGTAGGTTATGATTAATCTCTCTTACTCAAAAACGAGTCCCATAACTATTAAAAAAGTAAACGTTTATTTACTTTAAATAAATAATAGGAGGCACTGATTTATAAAGTTTGAAATATCAATTCATTTTGCATAATTAAAAGGAGATCAATATTTGTGATTTTATTTCATGATGGTGATTAAAATTAAAGTTTATATTATTTAGCTAAATAATATTATCAGAGGTTTTATACAGTAAGCCTTTTATTACTCTATTCTTAAGCCTTGTTTATACTCGATGCGTCCGCACGAGCGCGAACAGAGGTGGGCACAAATACATCAAAAACTATTTTGTTACAAACTACAAATACTGGCTCATGAAATGTAACAAAATAAAATACAAAATACTGATGTGAAAAATGTATTTAAATAAAATACAAGTAATTAGTATTTTGAAAATACAAAAATACTCCCAAAATAATCTTAAGTCTTCTTTTTTTATTACTGAAAGGTCAATAACACAAATATGAGAAATGTGTAAATTCAAAATGGCGAAGTAGCAAAATAAAAAAGCATGGGCATTTCACTAAATCTCTACAGGGCCTGAAATAGCTCCCTCTGACGTAAATGGCATGTATAGCTAAGTTCACATCAATGGTGTGGTAGGCTGCCCTTAATAGCAAAACATGTTTGATGTAGGCTACGTAGCCATATTATCACCGTTACTCTACTCGTGCCTTAAAGGGATACTCCACTTTTTTTGGAAATAGGTTCATTTTATAGCTCCCCCAGAGTTAAACAGTTGAGTTTTACCGTTTTCGAATCCATTCAGCCGATCTCCGGGTCTGGCGGTCCCACTTTTAGCATAGCTTAGCATAGATCATTGAATCGGACGAGACCATTAGCATCTCTCTCAAAAAAATGACCAAAGAGTTTCGATATTTTTCCTATTTAAAACTTGACTCTTCTGTAGTTACATCGTGTACTAAGACCGACGGAAAATGAAAAGTTGCGATTTTCTAGGCTGATATGGCTAGGAACTATACTCTCATTCCTGCGTGATAATCAAGAAACTTTGCTGCCGTACCATGAGTCCAGCAGGCGTAATGATATGACGCAGCGCCTGAAAATAGGTCTAATAGAGCTGGTAAGTCCCGCCCCTTCCGCTAACCCCACTGGACCTCTAGGTTGAAAAATCGTCAATGCAAGTGAATGGGAGAAAATAATTATTTTCTGGTCCCGTTTGAATTGTGCCATGAATGTGAACATAGTTAGACTTTGTGTGAGAGCACTTTGTGGACTACAACTCTTCGCTGCTTTCGACGCGTTTGAAACGTCACCACCACTCGCACACGGACTAGCTCACGGATCCCGCTAAACATGGCTGTGTCTTTGGTGCACTTCACCGCCTTCTTTCAGGGAGAGGACAAAATCGTTGAGGTTGGCGAAAACCACGGGTAAGTCAACTTTATGGGGTGACGTCACATAGGCGACATGTAGTCTTTCTCGTTATGTCTTTTCCACAACTGCAAGCCGAAGAATCATACAATATACTGTCAAACTCGTAACATGAAAAATTATCTAAAAAATTCACAGACAACATATGTTCACAGTCATGGCACAATTCAAACGGGACCAGAAAATAATTATTTTCTCCCATTCACTTGCATTGACGATTTTTCAACCTAGAGGTCCAGTGGGGTTAGCGGAAGGGGCGGGACTTACCAGCTCTATTAGACCTATTTTCAGGCGCTGCGTCATATCATTACGCCTGCTGGACTCATGGTACGGCAGCAGAGTTTCTTGATTATTACGCAGGAATGAGCTTATAGTTCCTAGCCATATCAGCCTAGAAAAATCGCAACTTTTCATTTTCCGTCGGTCTTAGTACACGATGTAACTACAGAAGAGTCAAGTTTTAATAGGAAAAATATAGAAACTCTGTGGTCATTTTTTTGAGAGAGATGCTAATGGTCTCGTCCGATTCAATGATCTATGCTAAGCTATGCTAAAAGTGGGACCGCCAGACCCGGAGATTGGCTGAATGGATTCGAAAACGGTAAAACTCAACTGTTTAACTCTGGGGGAGTTGTAAAATGAACCTATTTCCAAAAAAAGTGGAGCATCCCTTTAAGAGGAGCAGCGCCACTTCTTCTACTGTGTTCAAAACTCATTCACTTCTTGGAGGGAGCCTGGTCTACAGGGTGTCACGTGATTTTCATGCATCTAACCTGGACATTGCCATTGGCAACATCAGACTGAAAATATGGCAAAATCATTTACTATGGTGATAAGCATATGGTGATTTTTCTTAAGTATTTAAGTATTTGAAATACTCTAAATACACTCCCTCAAAATATTTTGTTACAAACTACATTTAATTTTTTCCACCCCTGCAAAATACAAATTACAAAATACACTAAAGTAATTAAATACGTATTTAAAATACATTTAATTGAAATACTGCCCATGTCTGAGCGCGAAGGTGCGCGTGGCAAAAACGACGTCATTGCGGTGTGGGCGGTCGTGCGCGTTGGGTTCGCAAGACCCAATTTCGCCTGGCGGTGTGCGCAACATTTTTTGTAACAACGCGCGCGGCGTTGCATCCAAAGATGAACGACTTCGAGCCGAATCTGGCCGAGCTCGAATTTCTCACCACACCGGCACCCAGTTTGCACGTCTAAATGAGTTGCTTACATTTAAAAAATTAGCATACAATAGCATAATTTTTTTTTTAATGAATATAAAGGTCCATGTTTAATAAAAATGTTCACGAAACTTAATGCAATGTTTAGTGATCTCTCATCACTACAAGACTTCAAAACCCACATTAAAACACATCTTTTTGTCACTTGTTTCCCTGACCCCTGAATGTTCTGATTCTATATGTACTATACCTCTACTATGTTATCCTTCACAGTTTATATGTATCGTCTCTATGTCATGTTTCTATGTTATGTGTATTTGTAATTATTGTAAAGCGACCTTGAGTCCTCAGAAAGGCACTATATAAAATAAACATATTATTATTATTATTAGTGAAATTAGAAAATATGTAAGAGATTGTTAATTTAGTTATGTTGTACACATTCTCATATCCATATATTATGTTTTATTGTCACGAGTAATAATCTCAGGGTTTACTGGGTTTTACACGATTCTTTTTGTAGTGTGGTATGGGTGGCCATGTACTAAAATAAACATTGTCACGTGTGTAGCTTTCTTCTTCTCACCGCTGATTCCTGATGGTTTAGAGGACAATTACTCGAGTCGCCCCATATCGTTTCAAAGAATAGTAGGCCTACAATGGCGAGCGCGTCAAGTATAAACGCCTCGTCCGTTTGGGGAGGTGCGCGCGCAGTCTGCGGAGACTCGCGCTGCGGAGCCAGGTGAAAGTATAAACAAGGCTTTATTGTTTTCATGTTATTATTTACATATACGTCATACGGGTATTAACGCTGTATAGTCAATAGTGTTTGGCTGCCGGGATGAAAAGGGATACACGTGACCGGAAGAGGAACAGGGAGAGAGAGTGCGGGAAGTTTTTTTTTCTTCCTCTCTCTCTTCTCGTTGGACCGGGGAGGAGCACAGGACGCTAGCGCGTTTGAGAAAAATATAACGCTAGAAAGAGTGAGTAAAGCCGATGAAACTGAACTGGGTGTTCAGATAAGAGGATCGCGGACTCGGGTTGTTATTGAGCGAGCGACTGAGTGAGAAACGAAGCCGGAGACCCGTCTGACGGAGCGGGAGAGAAGGAGCGGAAGCGTGATCGGAGGTAGCCGAGATAGCTAGCCACGGTGGGCTTAGGCGGATCTGTTGGTTAATCACGTTGCACGTGAGCATCCGGACCGAAGTATTTCCACGCTCTCAATGTGTTGCAAGTGTTTGTTCAGCGCACTCAATGTTTTGCAAGACCAACACAGGCCTGCAACGTGTTTTTCCTTTGTTTGAAGCAGTACTGTGAGTAAACTGAAACGTGTGTGAATGTGTATGTGTGAGTGGGCCCACCACTGCATTTGCTAAGACTTGTTTCAGGACTGTGGCGAAGTTTTTTGTTTATTGTAAAGTTCTCTGTGTATTCTCAATTGTTAGGAAAGAGAAAAGAGAGGGGGAACTTTTAGATCAGTTATTCTGGTGTAACAAGTGTGATTGAAACTATTGAGGTTTCTAGCTAAATTTAACGAGGCTATCATTTAAGTATTTGGGGAATTTTTTGGTTATTTATTTTGTATATTCGTTGATATTTTGTTTTGGGAAAAACTTGTATATTCTATTTGCCAAATTCGTTCATTTAAATAAACCAGGCCATTAACCCCTTTTTTTTTGCTAAACTAAAAACTATCTCTGGGTCTCATTATTTTAAATATTTTATTGCCAAAAGGTTTTACAACTCATTAGACACTTATTAGGTGCACCTTCGTGGTATCCACCTGAACTACACCGAACCCAGGCACCCCCCATTCTCAAGTAAGTAACTCACAGAGTGGTTGTACGGGTGCTACACATTTAAAGAACATTTGCAGGTCTGTTTGTCTATTTATTTCTGTGCAGGAAGCTAGTTTAGGAAGGAAGCTAGTTTAGGGAAGCAAGTTAGTTAGAGTAAGACTCGGCCAGTTGTCGACTGAAGACGCAAGAGCTAGAGTATAAAGGTATTGGGTGTCGATTAGTAGACGCCCCAGATAAAGGTATTGGTGTCGATTTGGAGACGCCTCAGGTAATAAGATCAATTGGATGTCGATTTGGAAATGCCCCAGTTAGTTAGGTTTAGGGAAAAATCTACCACAGTATTAACCCTCTGGGGTCGGCAAACGCGCCCCCGCGTTTTGCTGGATTTTCTTCACATAGTAGCACAATAAACTTAAATTACTCCGTCATTTATGGTCATACAGAAAAAAGAAATATGAAAAAACAATCTGTGATATTTCTACTTTTGTATGTGTCAACTTACAATCAAATCAAAACATTGTGCTTTTGTAAAATAAAGACAATAAACAGGGTGTGCTTTCTGCCTCTCCGTCGCGGTGAACTTTTTTTTCTTGAGCACATCTATAAATATATTATACTTGTCACACATTTATGAGCCATATATCTTTATAATCATTTAAGTGTGTACTTTTAAATGATCGGATTCAAACTGAAAACAAATATTCTCTGCTTAAGTAATTTGTATAAAACCAACAAGATGTCCAGTTTCTCAAGCGCTTGCTCATTATTTTTAATTTGACCACGCCCACGCGCGCAAAAGAGATTAACATGCAAATGCCTCACACAAACGCGCTCGTTACCTCAAAAACAAAGCACCAAACTTCACCAAAGTCTCTGCTTTTCGTCGAGTTTGGAAGACACGCCGTGAGCTTACATTGGATTTACCTCAGAAGAAGAAGAACGCGATTTGAAGACAAGAAAGATGTAAGGTAAGAAATTCTTAATTATTAGTTTATGTTATTGTTGCATAAATTTCACATTGCAGTTGAACCGTTGCTGTGTTTGTGGATATCTGCTCAAACGTAGATATGTATAATATGGTAACCATAATGTATCATATTTTGGAGCGCGCACTGCGTTTGAATATTTCATATTTTGGAGCGCGCTGTGCATTTGAAAAGCAAAACGCACCAAACAATAGGCTTCATGTTTTTATATTGTAATCAATATATTTTTCTCTAGCGTAGTTGTTACTGAAATCTTTTGGAAGATTTAATTTATTGTTATTATTATTTTATGCAGCACTGCGCTAGCCTATGCCTACAAGGCACAACAATCCTGTTCATTATATATTGTTGGAAACATTTGTGTGTGTGTGTGTGTGTGTGTGTGTGTGTGTGTGTGTGTGTGTGTGTGTATTCTGTGAATTTTAAAAAGAAATTTTAACCAGAAAAATCAAGTCTATTCCCAAAATCGTGCATCCCTTTAGTTTCTCTTGATATCAGTATATGTTCACTTTTTTTTTAATATATATACAGGGCCCAGAAGCAAGAGTCCTGCTGACTTCAACATTCACATGAGTCTCTGTACATGAACATGGTAAAGTGAAAATCAAACACCTTGGAAATGAAAGGTATGTACTATGTTTCAGGAATTGCACAAAGGTCTCTGTCTTTGGATCATTGTTTTCAATAATGTGCTTTTTTTGTCATTTGTTGTTTATCTTTGGATTATGTTGTGTTGTAAATAAATCCAAACAATCTAAAAGCCATTCTTTTTTAAATCTCCTCATTCTTTGTGCAAGGTTGCTCAGAATGACAGGGCCTGATCGCTCCTAATAGGGCCATTAGGGGGAGGGTCTTTGTCTTTCTCAGGTGTGAAAGACATACATATTAATGATTCATGATTCAATGATTCAATCATTTACTCGCATAAAGCTTTCTTACACAAAACACGTCTTACAAATTTTAAATCAATATATTGGCTTATCTGAATGAGCAGTCAGGATGATTTACACATAGTTTTGAAGCAAATATTCTAGGCCATGTGGTACAATTTTCAAAAGTCTTGTGAAGAAATAATCAGTATGGGTTTCATGGCCTTATTTCAGTGACAATTTTTTTTTTTTTACAAACCACGCATAAATGTCATTATCTCAAAACTACAAACTTTTACATACATGCTGCTGATATATTATTGTAGCAGAGTTTGTGCTAAATACAGTGTAATCAGACTTTAGCCATGAAAATGTCACAAGTAACAGAAATAAGCACAAATGTCAGAGCATGTCAGAACACCTCCAGGGCCCAGAAAACCGCTCAGACCCCAGAGGGTTAATGTACTTTTTAGATAAACAATTACCGAGTAGATTAATAGATGCATGAAATACTGATTTGAGTCAAAATTGTTTTATTATATTACAGAATATCACAAAGACAAATAGTGCATTACAATGTACAGAATATCTGGACAAACAAAACCAATACTGAAATACAACAGCATTCATTTACATATTACAATTTCTTACTATTAATATAAAATTCAAGTTATTTTCAAGTTATTTCAATCATCTGATTACTGTAGTGTCCTCCTCCATTCTGCTCTATCATTGTGTCAATCTTCTTCAGTAGATCATTCTCCTGCTCTCTGTTATTCACTAGGTGGTGCTGTGTTCAATCTCCTCAGGTACTTTCAGGACATGGTGTCAATCATCCCTACCAAATTTTGTGCTGATATGTCAAATAGTTTCAAAGATATTGCAATTTTTGACAAAATTCTAAATGGCGGACACATGGTTCATCCAATGGATTCGGGATGACGCAAGGAATCCATAGATACCACATTTATGATTTTCTGACAAACTGTTCAAAAGTTGACCAAAATAGCCATTTTACAGATCTCATGACCTGTAGGTGGCGCTGTTCCCAACTTTGGCATGGAACCTCAGGTCATGGCTCCGATGAAGTGTACCAATTTTCGTTTTGATTGATCAAAGTTTGTCCGAGCTATAGCTTCTGAATCAATTTTGGGTCGACCTTGTTAAGTTTGCGACATCATAACTTTAGAACAAAGATGAATAAAAAAAATCTGTCCACTCACTTCTGTGCAGATCAGTCCAAAGATCATTTGAGCATATGTTTGGACAAAATTGGACAAATTTTGAAGGAGTAGCGAAAAAAACTGAACACTGTACTTTTCAAAATGGCCACTACTGTAATGGGCGGAGTCTTAATGTAAGATATTGATTGCGATCACCATGATGAGTGGATTCAGGTGTACTAAGATTCATTTTTTTCTAGATCAAAGGGTTCAAAAGTTATAACCATTTCAATGTTGAAATTTTGAACTGGTGGTGGCGCTATAGAGTTGATCCTAGAGACTCAAAAATTGTTCCAATTACTATTCATTACCATCACTAAAAGTGTGCCAAATTTCATCATTTTCCTATGTTCCGTTGATAGGGCTGCCATTGACTCCCATTCGGGAAAAATAAGAAGAAGAAAACTAACAGATACAATAGGGGCTATCCCCTTTGGGGCTTGGCCCCTAAAAATAAAGGCTAAATACACTTCTCGCTATCTCTGTTATAAACTGTTCTGGTTTCTATGTGTGAAAGAATCCAGGAGTTTCAACTACAGACACATTCCTTTTTTTGTTGTTTTCTCTCCTCTAACTCCTCTAACTCCTTCATCACTCTCTCAATCTCCTTTTGTATTTGTTTCTCTATTTGTTGTTTTCTTTGCTCTTTCTCTCTCTTTCTCCGCTCTCTTTCCTGTCGTTTGAGTCTCTCAGCATCTTCAAGCATCTGATTACTGTAGTGTCCTCCTCCATTCTGCTCTATCATTGTGTCAATCTTCTGCAGTAGATCATTCACCTGATCTCTGTTATTCACATCTCTATTGTTGAAGACGTGAAATCTGCCTCCACACTGATCAACTAGATCTCTTAATGCACTGTTCTCCTCAATGAGTTCCTCGACAGACTCTCCATCTAGATGATCTCCATGAGTGAAGAGAATGATGGAGTAATTTAGCACTTCTTCTCCAAACATAATCTCAATCATCTGAGGAATCTGCTGCTCACGATCAGTGAATCTGTCATCTGCTCTGAACACAATGAGAAAAGCGTGCGGTCCAGGTCTGGATAAATAAAGACTTACCATGATCTTTGTCATCAACTCTACAGGGTCCATCTGTGTGTCAAAGAATCCAGGAGTATCAACTACAGACACAGATCTGCCTGAAACAGTGGCGTAAGCATCTGAGGATTCATGGGTTACCGCATTCATTCTCATCACAGATTCAAAATCTCCCAGTCCCAGTATTGTGTTTCCAGCTGCACTCTTCCCAACACCAGTTTTACCCAGAAGAACAATCCGTCTGGATGAGAGACTGGAGACTAGAGTGTCTGGTTCAGCATTTTTTGTGTCTCTGTCCTTCAGTGTCTCTGCAACTTCTATTGCATAAAAAAGAAACAAAATAAATAACAAAATAAAATAAAAACTATACTATTACATTTATTACCACAACACACACTCATTGCAATTCATTTTTATTAATTCTCCCTGCCAGCATTTTTTTGAAAAAAGTTGCCAGCCAGCACCAGCATTTTTCATGAATTTCACCAAACTTCCATGGCTGCCAGAAAATGTTGTTGTATGAATATCTGAACATGCAATATATCAAAATAAAGATCTGAGCCTCTGCTTTTTTTTCTTTGTTTTTAACGTTTTTCTCTACATTGTTAGACCTTAGACCAGGCTTCTTTCTTTTTTTTTTTTTACAGTAATGTAGCGTCTGGATAAATCATGGGTTGTTTAATCTGAACACAAATAATGCACATTCCTTCTGAAATCCAAAGCTTTTACACTCTGAACTCATGAATGTAAATCAGGACTCTCTGCAATCTAAATGACTGGCCTGGTGCCAACATGGCTGGGATTAGATTGTTTTCTGACACCATTTACGACTCTGCGATCCTCTCCAGAGACAATCGTATACTCCTCTCTCTCACTTTGGCCGCATCAAAGGAATTCCAAGCCCCCACTGTGTGCTCCACACACGCAGATTCAACCCTGGGGACTACGAAGCCATCTCACACACACACACACAAACGCACACACACAAAGACTTATACCGAAAAAACAGAATATAAGAGTTTAAATATTGTATACAACATATTCCATGTCCCCTGCTCATGCAGCTTAGTTTATGAGTTTCTAGTAGTTTTAAGTGAACCCTAAACGTGTATAATTCTACATATAAATGTAGCTCTGTGTCACTGTCTTGTAAAAATGTCATCGTAATCGTCTAGGCCCAAATGAGTCGAATCTCGACGACAAGTTACAATAATATGCATTATTTTTGTACATATCAACTGCTGAATTACGACTAGGGATGTTAACCGATGGTTGACCGTATCAACGTTAACCGATCAAAGTTGTCGGTAGTCAAAAAAAAAAAAAAAAAAAAGTGATCTCTAAATTAGGCTATAATAGACAGTGGACTAAACGCTACTACAGTTAGCCATCTCATTCCAAGATCTTTTTGTGTGAAGTGAACAAATCCCTCACACTCAATTTTTCATAACTGGCCTGTTTGTACTTAATAAACCAATAAAAACATTTGGCGCAAGGTCACAGCGTTTGGGTTCGCGCGCTCACAAGGTTTGCGAAAAGTAAAGGCTACAGGCTAAAACACTCAAGGTTAGAGCCAGGGCAGACGACAGGATGAAGCGTGCAAAGAAAAGTAGTGTGTGGGACCATTTCGCCAAAAAGAATGACACAGATGTAAGTTGCAACTTGTGTGATACAGTGCTTAAATACAGTAGTAGCACATCCATAGGCGTCGATTTCGGGCTCATGAGTCATTTTGTATCCACCACTTTTAAACTTAATTTGACTTTTGGTTCCAATTTTTTTACCGTTTTCAATGGTTATGAGGAGCAATATGAGAGAGAAATTTGGTAATCATTGTCTGACCCAACAAAAAAACATTATAATATTCATTTTATTTTATTTTTCGTGTTCGCATTTATGAGGGAAAAAACAACGTGTCAGTTCTCGGGTATGGACGTGCATGAGCGCTCTGAAAACGGCACTAAAAGACTGCTTTAAAACTTTCACAGAGACCTCAAACAGAACAGCTGCCTTTCTTTAAATTTAATTTCGTTTTGTATTAATTATATCTTAATTTTAATCAATGTTTCATGAACCAATTGCCTGGATTTAATAGATAAGAATTAAATATAGCAGAATCACAACATGGAGGCGCCGGCGAGTGAACTGGAGTTCGTCTCATAAATGAACCGAAACTCAGCGTATAATGCACATTCACAGCGTATTTAGACACATTTAGACGCATTCATAATCATTACTTTTACCGGTTCTTTGTGGCAAGCTTTATGCGTGCGGTTGTGCGCTTGAGTGCGGCTATATTACGTAAACGCTCATTATCCTGTAGGCTATAAGTAATTAAATTAATATAAAGGGGCAATTTGTCCACAAATGACTTAAATGAACAACTAGCCTACTAGTCGACTAGAAAAAAACTTTTAGTCGGAAGCAGCCCTTATTCCACATATTTTCGAACCAGGCAACAGGACATCTGGGTTCCTTAAGAGACCGGGACATGCAGTTTCTCCCCACTTCAGTTACTCACTTCAGTTCTGCATCTTCAGTTTTCTTCACTTCGGTTTCATTTTTAGCTTTAGTTTTAGTCTTTTGTCTTTGTTTTTCATATTCTCCTTTGTTCATTTCCACCTACGAGTGAACTGAACTTAGCCTGAAGTATTTCTGTGGTAACTTCACTTTCAATGGACTTTTAAACTACCCGCGACTCTGCGCGCCCCAGAAGAGACGAGAGAGCACGCCCAGCTCGGAAGGCCGACACGTGCGCCTTCTTTCCTCAGAAACACAAAGAGAACTCTATGCAAGTATTAGCTTTATCAAGCCTTTAATGCGTTAAAATTGTTTGCCCCTTCCGTGTTTAACTGTAGTCACATGTAGTCATGTATTCGTAGTTTCATTTATTAAAACCCATTATATTCTTGGTTGGCTCTGTCTGCTGCTCACATTACGAAGTCCCTTAAATGTTTGATCCAAGCTACAAGCTTTACATTTGTCGATTCTTTAACTAGTGTTTTTATAGAACAGAAAAGTTATTTTTCGTGGCCAGAAAAATAGCCTTTTCGTGAGAGTCTATAAAATGATAACTTTTCTTGAGAGTTGATAAACGATTGTGCGATCCGTTCGCTGGACGAACAGATTATTCGATAACAAATTAATTCCATTAAAGGTTATCCTGAGAATTTATCTATTCTAGACTATTGATATACTAATGATCAATTATAATTCGTTGTGATTGATTATTCATATATACAATTTGATGATCTATTAATGATTAAATATAATTCGTTGTAATTAATTATTGAAATATACAATTGATCTATTTTTGCCTATTTAACCTGTATGCGATACGTGATCATATTCATGATCAGCTATTAAAATATATCCCCTTCATTTGAGCTAGTGTCCTTACAGTAAAATACTGGCAACACTGTTGCCAGTTATTTACTGTTAATTGTACAGTTCTTTACTGTAATCTACAGTATGTTACTGTAAAAATGCACAAAATTAAAACTCAAGTTAACTAATTTCACTTGCTAAAACCGACTGCCTTAAATTGACTAGACTCAGCCTCCGATCGTAACGCCCATGGACCGTTGGCTGAACGTCTGATGCATATGGCACACTTTTCTAGAAACATTTCAGGAGTTTCGAAGTCACGATCTGATTGATGTTGAATTCTATCAGCTGTCCGGAAGACGTGTGTTTCACGTTCTTTATTGGTCCGCCTAGAAACAAATACAGTGATGCCAAAACCCCTCTTGGAAGAAGAAAGCCGTTGTGTTTACAACTGTGACAATGAGCGATTACCAGGATCAACTAAATGCTGGATTTTCAAAAGTATGTGAAGTTCGCGGCTCCATTGTTGAAGTAAACCTGCACAACATTCTTGAATGAATAATTTATTGGATTTATGTTGGTATGTTATTTTAGGGATATCGACATTATATTATCATGCACTTTAACATGACGGGAACAAAACGAACTGTGATTGGTTGCGTTACATTTCAGTCAAACTTCCTCTTGGGCGATCCAATTAAAGCTGCGATAGAGTCCAGACCTTCTGCCATCAGTCTGGCTACGAGACACTATAAATTGACCAACTGTCATTTAAATGTATTAACTAAAATTTATAATGCACTAATAATGTGAGCAAAGTATTACTGTGAACTTATTTCATTTGAGATCACTAAAAAAAATATTGAAAATAAAGAGATTTCCATAGCAAATACACAGTCAGTGCCTGTTAAATAATAATAATAATAATAATAAATGTTAAATAAAGCAACATGTAGCATATCATCAATGTTTCTAGAAGCATAGGCTCTACTCTTCAGCACAATGGTGACCCAAAAAAACTAAATTTTACAGTAAACTACTGGCAACTGTAATGGTCACCAGCTGGAGTGCCCTTGAGAGCCACCAGAGGGCACTCCACACCAGACTATCATGTTTCACTCACAAACTACATCTCCCATAATTCTCTGCCTGGACTCATCAGCACTCATTATCACATTCACCTGTGTCTCATTATCTTGTTTAGTTCACCCCATATAAGCCTGGTTCACCCTATCACTCACTGTGAAGACTTGTTTTAGTGTCACACTGCAATTCCGAGCATTCTCCCTGGTTTCATGTCTCTTGGTTTTTGGATTTATTGCCCTGTTCCCTGGATTACTCTTTTGCCTCTGACCCCTGCCTGTTTTGTTTGTTTGTTTGTTTGGACTGCCTTCCTGTGCTTGACCCTCTGCTTGTGTTTGATTCTGATTCTGGATTACTTAAAATAAAGCTGCATTTGGATCTCACGTCCGTGTCTTGGAGCAGTCTCGTGACAGCAACAGTGTTGCCAGGATATACCTGTTTTATTACTTGCAGTTTATAACGGTGGCTCTGGTCCCAGCAACAGGTGATGCGACACATCGGCTGGGTAACCTTGGTCGCATCAATGGCAGCTGCAAACCAGTTACTACCCGATCAAGCTACACTGTAAATCCTAACGCTCAAAATAATTAGTTGGTTTGAGTAGGACAAACTAAAATTCAACTAATTAGTTCAGTCAAATTAACTTGTATGAGTATTTAGCACTTTCTTTTTCTTTCAAGTTCACAGAACTGATATATTTTAAGTAAACTGAACGGTTTCATTGTTTTGAGTTTTATGAAATTATTTATTTTAATTTAGACAAACTTAAGTTTAACTGAAACGGCTGGGATGTCTATTTCCCAGCATGCTTTGCCAAAGGCACTCGAAAGGGAGAGTAAATGCTAAAATTAAGTGTAATATAATGTTTGTTTGTTTTTTGTGTAAGATTAATGTTAAGTGTGAGATTTAGTAGTGATTAATGTTTTGTCATGCTAATTTAGAAGAATTTCTGTTAATATTGGCTTTAATTACCATCATGGTGACATGCAGCTTGATCAAGTGGTTCATGTAGCTTGATTTGAGAGCAAATAATCCCTTTATATTATTGCGCTCATACAGCAAGTGCTTCTGTAGAACATACTATTGCTAATATGTTAACAAATTAGAATGTTAGCAGATTAGCTTTTAAAAGCTAAATTTATACTAATAAAAGTGTTCACATTGTTATTACATGAAAGTTTTAAAATAATTGTATGAATTACTGTACTCATACATTTTGAGTACTTGCATTTCGCGTTTGATACTTGCGTTTCAGATAATTAAAATAGGGCTCCCCAAAAGTTCCGAATATTTACAATTTAGTTGGTGTAAAAAACTCACCCATTGTGTCAATGTATGTCCTAAGTATTTTTGTAAGCAGCTCTTGAACTTGTCCATTAGGTCCTCTTTTCTTGTTGTTGAACACATGGTATCTCTGATCATATTTCTGAACGAGTTTATTCAGTGGTTCAGACAGATTAATGAACTCTTTAATAGTGATGTTTTCTTCCTCTAGTTCGTCTCCTCTGGTGAAGAGAATCCAGGTTTTCTCCAAGCATTTTTGTCCCAGCAGCTCCTCAATCTTCTCAACAGTTTTTATCTCTTCTTCAGTGAAACTATCAGCTTTGATGACCAGCAGAAACACACAGCGACCTGATTCACACTTCTGCAAAACCTTTTCATTTATCATCTGCTGAATCTCTTCATCACTCGTGTGTGTGTTAAATAATCCTGGTGTGTCATAAACAGTGACTGGAAACCCATCAACAGTTCCAGATTCACCAGCAACATCTTGTGTATAAGATTTAGAGCTTTTCTTTGAGATGAAAGCTTGTCGCCCCAGTATTGTGTTTCCTGATGCACTCTTCCCAGCTCTTGTTTTTCCCAGTAGGACCAAATTTAAATGCTGATTGAACAACATATTTGCTCCCTCCATTTCTCTTCCACAGCCTAGAAAGAAATAACACAAAAGAAAAAAAGTAACACACGGAACAGTTAACCATAGTTAACATATGATATTACAGTAAAATAAAATCACATTTCATATCAAATCCTCCAAATAAAGTTTAACATTTATAATTTTGCAAGGGTTGCAAATGTTCTGAATTTTCCATGATTTTAGATGTTTCCCCCATCTAACACTGCCATTTAACGAGCTGAGGAGTTTAATCAGGTGTGCTTCATGAGGGAGGAATACAACATTTCATTCCAGCAACAGGGTTGAGAAACTAATGAAACTTCAAGTCTATTTGTCATTCGCACAAAGGCATAAGAATATGAAATGAAGATTAAAATACATAAAGCTTTACATTTAGAAATAGTGTAAGTTGTTGTATGTTGACATTCTTCATCTGAGTTCAGCTTCTGTTTCAGTGTTTATTGTGTAATGCACACAGATGCTGTTCACAGACTGAGCAAAACATGAACAACTGAACTTTAAGCTTCAGAGGTACATGTAGTAAATTATTGTAAATTATTGTGAAGTCAGAATCTAGAGCAGAACTATTTCAACACAACTGAAAACAAACAGAATGAAATTAAATGTGAATGAAATGAAATCTTGTTTACACTATTGAACTTTTACAGAATTAAAAAAATTATTTCTCTTACGAGAGGTTCTCTCGTATTGCGTAAGTTGCTTATGCTACGGGTAAAGTCATCTTTTCTCGAGATCTGAAGCCAAAAATGTATCCTTAATTTTGTATATATTGTCAACGCAGTGCGGCAGCCAGCAGACCATAGCAGGCTGTATAAGCATGCTCATTGGCTGACCTGCGGCAACTGCTGCAGCCTATCGGTGAGCCCTGCGTGACGTTGCGCCCTCTACGCATCACAGCCCACCAGAATGGGTGTGGCTTAGCATATATAAAGACGGGCTCAACAGGCTGAACTCTGATTTTCATCTCTTCAGCAAAGCTCTTTGCATCGCTGGATCTTGAGAAGCCGCCGCCGTTGAAGCAAGCAACCAGCAAGCCTGGGAAGCGTCTGAGGAAGCCGGCCGTCTTCGCCGCCTTCAGCCATCCGTGCCTGTTGAGCTATCCGGCGACAATATCCTTTTTCTGCTGTGTGTGTTCGCCGCTGCGGAGACCGCCGGAGGAGGTCCGCCGGAGACCGCCATCTGATCTGCGCTCTCTGTCTGGGCCGAGAGGACGCAGCCACCGCTCTCTCTACGGGCAGCTGCCCTGAGTGCGAGGAGCTTTCAATGTCGACCCTGCGGGCTCGACTTGAAGCTTTTAATGACGAAGCTGTCACTCCGCCTGTCTCTGCTGGGCCGCGCAGGAAGAAGCGCCGCTCCCAGAGGCCACCGGAGACCGTTGTGGCGCTTCCTTCGAGCCTCTTTCTCGCCTTCTCCGCCCCCCCTCTTGGACGCGCAGCCGCCGGCTCCCGCCCGCGCCGCCGCCGCCTCAGGGGATGAAGCGGATGAAGTGGACGAGGACGCCGCTGCTGACAGCTGCTCTATCCTGGTCTCTGACAGCGAGGAATGGTCCGGTTCTCACCACTCTGCCTCCTCGTCAGTCCAGGAGTCCGGCCGTACTCGGGCCGGCGTGGATGCGGAACTACTGCGCCTAACATTTTCCCCCCGGTGCCGCTCTCGTGCCCCGTTCCTCGCACAATATGCTCCCCGTCCAAAGTCACCGGGACATCATGTGTAAAACGGCCAGCCATCACTGTCTGCGAGCTGCCGTATTCGAGCACCAAGAGCGCGCACACTGCGCCCGCGCCTCCGATTCAGGTTCTCGAGCCCGCAGAATGCGGCGATCGG
Organism: Leuciscus leuciscus; assembly: GCF_965113295.1. Lineage (NCBI taxonomy): Eukaryota > Metazoa > Chordata > Actinopteri > Cypriniformes > Leuciscidae > Leuciscus > Leuciscus leuciscus. The sequence goes on along the minus strand of NC_138725.1, from coordinate 28,565,118 downwards.
AACCCAGAGACCATTGTGCCCCTAGACACACATGCAAAAGCATGAGAAGCTATTCCAGGCATGTCAAAGGCATGCTTTCGGGCAGGAACCGAGATGAGAGTGAATGGGGAAGTAGCACACCTACTTCGTGCAGAAATAGCTAAACTTCTGTGCAAAGGGGCCATAGAACCAGTACCGCCTTCTCTGAGCGAGTCAGGCTTTTACAGCCATTATTTCCTCGTGCCCAAGAAGGACGGAACTCTCAGACCGATTCTAGATCTGAGATATTTGAACAAAGCTCTTATGAGAAGACCGTTCAAAATGCTCACAACCAGACAGATCCTTGCGCAAATTCGCCGGGGGACTGGTTTATTTCCCTCTATCTGAAAGACGCTTACTTTCAGATTCAGATAATACCCCGTCACAGGCCATTCTTGAGATTCGCCTTCGACGGTCAGGTATATCAATACACCGTCCTGCCGTTCGGCCTGTCTTTAGCACCCCATACATTCACAAAGTGCATGGACACGGCTCTCGCTCCCCTGAGGACTCAGGGCATGCGGATTTTGAACTATTTGGACGATTGGCTGATTCTAGCACAGTCAGAGGAAGAACTTATTTCTCACAGAACAGTGCTTCTCGGCCATCTGGAAAGCCTGGGTCTCACGGTCAACTGGACCAAGAGCTCATTACTGCCCAGTCAGTCAGCTTCTTTTCTGGGTATAGAACTGGACTCTGTGGCAATGACGGCCCGGCTGTTGACACAGCGTGCGTGCCGTGTTCAACGCCTGGCCGCGTCTTTCCAGAAAGGCAGTGTCGCACCTCTAAAAACATTTCAGAGGATGCTGGGTTGTATGGCATCAGCTGCAGCAGTGCTTCAGTAGGGTGGTCCTTATCAAGTCCAATTTTTATTTTTTTTTGCAAAATGTTAGTGTCTTAACCTCTTAAACTGTTCCTTTTAACTTCAAAATTTGAAATATGCAAACATGTTGACAAAAAAAGATATTTAGAGGTAGCTCAATCATGTGGAAGATTGCCTATGTTAAGCTGTGCGGCGTTATTGTGATATGCAAGTAATATTAAAAGTTGCTGCAAATGAACTACATTTTATTGAAATCAGAGCAACACTGACATGACAACAATGACAACAATCTAAAAAAAAGCACAAAGTTTTCAACAATCCCTCATTTCTGATGCTCAGCAGCTAGTGTTGACTTTTTGCAGTCTGGATAGATCCGTCGGTGATCTTCCACCACATGAAGGAGAAACGCCAATTGTTCTTCAGAGTGTGTGAGATAGCCATTGTATTCTTGAATCAGAGCCACTCCTCTCTCGGCGTGATCATTGACTACTTTCATTGCATGTATGGTTGCCTGTGCCTCCTGATAATCTGCATGATTCGGCCAAAGTTCCGGGTCAATTTCAAGGAACGTAATGTAATTTTTTAAACCAAAAAATGTGCTCTAAACCCAAACAATAACCAAGGTGATCATCAATAGAAATATGTATTGATTCCACCAGGAAAGGTAAATCTGCTAAACCGGGTCATGGATGGATTAATTTGGATTTAGTTTCTACAATAAGTAAACTGAGATATGTATCTAAAATACATATTTAGGAATATATGATGCATTAGATGCTTTTATGGAGATTTTTTTGGAATTTTACAAGCCAGGTACAATACCAATTCAAATGATCTGTTTTTACAAAAATCATCAAAATCTCAGAAAGTTTAAAGCTATTGAGCTACCAGTAATTATTATGTTACTGCCATAAAAATTGGCATGCTGTATTTTCTTATATAAAGGAACAATTTGAAGGGTTAAGAGCATGACAATTGGAGACTTTAAAAATAAGGACCACCCTATGCTTCAGCTGGGTCTACTGCGTATGCGCCCGCTGCAACGCTGGTTGAACGCTCGAGTGCCTCACCGAGCCTGGGCGTCCGGCTGCATCCGAATCAGAGTGACTCAGAGCTGCGTTTCAGCACTGAGACCCTGGTTAGCGGCTGACTGGTACCAGTGGGGAGTGACAATGGGAGCCGTCTCGCACCAGAAAGTTATCTCGACAGACACCTCCAACTTGGGTTGGGGCGCTCTTTTCGAAGGCAAACCGTTTTTTGGCCTGTGGTCAGACCAGGAGAAATGCCTTCATATAAACTGTCTGGAGATGATAGCGGTCGAAAACGCACTGAAGCGTTTCCTCCCACACATACGGGGCCACCATGTTCTAGTCCGCTCGGACAACATGTCTGTGGTGTCCTACGTGAATCACCAGGGCGGTGTCAGATCCAGAAACCTCTGCAAACTGACAGAACGCCTTCTCGTGTGGGCCCATCACTCATTGCGCTCGCTGAGAGCCTCGCATATACCGGGCCACAGGAATGTCGGCCCAGACAGACTGTCCAGGGACAACATTCCCCCGGGAGAATGGTCCCTGCACCCTCAAACAGTCCAGTTACTATGGCGCCTCTTCAGCAAAGCGGAAGTCGACCTTTTTGCGTCGAAAGACAACGCTTATTGACCGAGATTTCTCTCAAAGAGCGAGGACGCGCTGGCCCAAACCTGGCCCAGCCGCCCGCTGTATGCTTTCGCTCCGATCTCGCTGTTACCACAGGTAATCAAGAGGATCAGGGAAATGCGCCACTCAGTGTTCCTCATAGCCCCGCGATGGGAGAACCAAACCTGGTACCCTGGTGAGGCTGTCGCACATAGCCCCATGGCCGATCCCGGTGAGGAGAGATCTTCTCTCTCAGGCCAGTGGATCAATTTGGCATCCCCATCCAGAGCGCTGGTCTCTGCATGCGTGGATAATCAACGGATACCCGTTGCTTTGTCAAAAGGGGTCGTCACGATCACACAGTCTAGAGCTCCTTCTACAAGAAGGCTCTACGCGTCTAAATGATCAGTGTTCTCCAAATGGTGCGCTACAAAGAGCCTGGACCCACACACGTGTGGGGTTTCGTGGGTGCTTTTCCTTCCTTCAAGATCTGTTGGACAAGGGCAGGTCTTGGGCTTCCACGCTCAAAGTTTACGTTGCGGCTATTGCAGCGTTCGCTGAGCCGACGTGCAGCCGTGCGATAGGAAGGAACGAGCTCATCATCCGCTTCCTTAGAGAAGCAGGGGAACCCAAGTAGACTCCATCCATGCACCTTCTTCTCCCGCAAACTCAACCCGGCGGAAGTCAATTACGACATCGGCAACAGGGAGCTGTTAGCCGTCAAGCTGGCACTTGAGGAGTGGAGACATTGGTTGGAGGGCGCACAACATCCATTCGTCGTGTTGACAGATCACAAGAATCTACAGTACCTCAGAGACGCCAAAAGATTAAATACACGACAGGCCAGATGGGATTGTTCTTTACCCATTTCCGCTTTACCATCTCCTACCTCCCTCGTTCCAAAAATATTAAAGCGGATACTCTATCCCGTCTCCATAGTCCTGAAGAGAGAACAGAAGAGCAAGAACATCCTGCCTGAAAACCTCTTTGTAAGTCCCATCACCTAGTCTGAAGAAACCCTGCCCTCCTCCAATGTCTTCACCAACACTCCGCCGGGTTGCCCACCAAGTTTGCTCTACATCACCCGGACACGGCGCACTCCTCTCATCCACACTTCCCACACGTCGCTGGGCACTGGCCACCCAGGGGTCAATGAGACCCTCTTGCTGCTAAAAGAACGCTTCTGGTGGCCTAACATGGCAGCGGACATCAGAAGGTACGTGAGAGGTTGCAAGGATTGCGCCATCTCGAAGAGCCCTCGTCATCTTCCCTCTGGAAAACTTCTCCCACTGCCCGTTCCCAACAGACCCATGTCACACCTAGGAGTCGATTTCATAACTGACTTACCTGCTTCCGATAACTGTACCTGCATAGTGCATCCTTGTAATCATCGACAGATTATCCAAGTCATGCCGTCTAATTCCCCTGAAAGGACTTCCCACCGCCATACAGACTGCTGAGCTGATGTTCAACCAGATTTTCAGAGTTTACGGAATTCCCGAAGACATTGTGTCAGATAGAGGGCCTCAATTCATCTCCAGAGTATGGAAGGTGTTCTTCTCGCTCCTAGGTGTGACCGTCAGCCTCTCCTCTGGTTACCATCCGCAGTCGAACGGGAAAGCAGAAAGGAAGATACAGGAGATCGGACGTTTCCTCCGTACCTTCTGTCACAGCCACCAGAACTCTTGGAACCAGTTCTTGGGTTGGGCCGAGTACGCACAGAACTCCCTGCGGCAACATACCACTGGACTCACTCCCTTCCAGTGCGTGCTCGGTTACCAACCCCCATTGTTCCCCTGGTCTGGGGAGCCATCGGATGTTCCTGCCGTCGACTACTGGTTCCGAGAGAGCGAGAGGGTTTGGGACTCAGCTCACCACCATCTGCAACGGGCACTGCGTAGACGTAGAATGACAGCCGACCTTCGCCGCTCCGACCGTCCACCAGGGACATCAGACTATGTCTGCCTTGCCGAAAGCTGAGTCCCAGGTTCATTGGCCCCTTCACCATCGTGAAGCAGATCAACCCTGTCACTTATCAACTCCAACTGCCACCACAGTACAGGATTCATCCTACCTTCCACGTCTCCTTATTGAAACCACATCATCCCTCTGTTTCTGTTTCCACAGATCCTGGCACAGCCGCAGAACCTCCCCTTCCACTCATCCTAGAGGACGGGGCCACCTACTAGGTTCATGATATCTTGGACTTCCGGCCCCGTGGTGGTCTCCTAGAGTATCTCGTGGACTGGGAGGGCTACGGTCCCGAGGAACGCTCATGGGTACCTAGAGACGATATACTTGATCCTAACCTGCTCGAACAGTTTCACGCCACTCATCCAGAGAGACCCGCACCCCGGGGTAGAGGTCGACCACCACGACGTCGGGGTCCACGGCCCTCAGGAGCGGGCCGTGGAGGGGGGGGTAATGTCACAATCACGCCAGACTCCCCCCTCACTCAATCACAGCGCACTCTCTCTCCTGAGTACTGATCACACACACCTGCACGCAATTACCTCCAGCACTTAAGCCTCACTCTCAGTCATTGTCCGGTATCGTTTGCATCAAGACGCTAACGCTGTGCTTACCTCTAGGACTCCAAAGCTGTTTACCTGTCTCCTTGTTGTCTCTCCAAGTCTTCATCGTTGTTCCTCATCTCCAGTGTGTTCTCCCGAGTCTGCTTCATCCATGTGTGTCTCCATCCGATCTCCTTCTACAAGAAAACGAACTGAGTCATTCAAGTCTATATCGTCTGGATATTCTACTCACCCACTTACCTTCACCAGCACTGCCGATCACTCATCTGGTTGTTCAAAATAAACTATCATTACCTGCATCTGTGTGTCTGACCCTTCTGTCTGGATATATGACCTCTGGAAGCATCTCTTTTAATAGTTTATTCGGTATTCGGTATTCAGTATAGGGTCTAACATACATTTTTGTCGATTTAGATGATTTAATGAGTTTAGAAAATTCTTCCTCTCCTATAGCAATGAATAAATAAAAAATTTCCTCAAGGAGACTACAATGCACTTCCTGATGCGATACTGTAGTAGACGGTTGCATAGTTATCATTTTCTCCCTAATATTATTTATCTTGTAAGTAAAGAAATTCACAAAGTCATTACTCCTGTGCTGCTGGGAAACGTCTGGGGTTGAAGCTTTATTTTTCGTTAATTTAGTCACTGTTTCAAATAAATACCTAGGGTTTTGTTTATTTTCTTCTAATAGGGTTGAAAAATAAGCAGATCTAGCAGCTTTTAAGGCCTCTCTGTATGCAATCGAGCTCTCTTTCCATGAAATGCAAAAAAAACTCTAGTTTTGTTTTCTTCCAGTTGCACTCCATTTTTCTGGCTGCTCTCTTAAGGCGCCAAGTGTGCTCGTTGTACCACGGCGTTGGACTATTTTCTTTAATCTTCTTTAAGCGCCATGGAGAAACTGTGTCTAAAGTGCTGGAAAAGCGATATCGAGTTCTTCTAAGTTACCCGGGATGCTTAGATGATGAAACTGATCAGGAATATTATTAATAAAGCAATCTTTAGTGGCAGAAGTGATAGGTCTAACATATTGGTAACACAGAGTCGGCTTTGCAGCCTTGGCTAAATGAAGTTTACACAAGACAAAATAATGATCTGAGATGTCATCGCTCTGCTGCAGAATTTCAATGGCATCAACATTGATTCCATGTGATAATATTAGATATAGAGTATGATTACAACTAGGGGTGTCGCAATATACCGGTGTTGACGATAATCGTAATATTCAAAGCATGAAATATCGACATCGTGTTAATTTAGAGTGTGACAATATACCGGTATTGGCGATAACCACAATGTTTAAAATGAATAGGACTCTTATGATAACATGATACGTAAATACTCCAGCGCCAGTACCTGGTTGACCTCTCAGGTGACAGTATTGCACCCGCTGACACCTGTCAAATAAGAAGACGACGGTAGTGCTCGTCCGCGCCCGCGCAGCTAGAGTGGAACACTCTGTCCACACCCGAAAAAAGTAAGCTCGCCAGTATTAAGAACAGAGTTCTTCGGCTTCAAAGAAAACAGCACCTTAAAGGTGGTCGCACACCAGACGAGAAGCGCAGCGCCACGTCTTTAAAATTCGAACACATTCTCTATGAGTGTACACACACCGGCGGCTGCGACGCCCAGCAACGGCTCAGGACCATGTTCAAAATCCTGCCGCGACACAGAGCGTCATTTACATCGTTTTATATTAAATTTACATATTTGTCTCAAACCATCGTAAATGATTTCACCCTGTGCTGCAATATACATTTAATTTTACATTAATTTACAGAAATCAGCTGCTTGAATGAAAATTGCTGATGTTATCGGATTTTCAGGTGATATTCTCAATTCATTCAGTTAACGGACGCTCTGAGGTAAAGTGTTCAGATCACAGACTCAGCAACTATTATTTAATTGTACAGTGTAATCATAACATAGTACAGACATTATCTCAATTCCATAATGTCCTTAAACAATGATATTGCTGGCCATAAACTGAGACGTGCGTGGTGTGCGATATCTCGAGTTGTCATAGATGCGACGCGGCTATTATTTTACTAGTCATGGAATGGGAAACGTGACATTAACTGTTAACAGGGGGTTTCTGTGTTCATATATTAATAAAGGGGGATTATTAAAATTAAGAACCCCGTTTTCTTTACTCATCTTATTTTTGTATTTGCATTTGCACTTGATTTTTTTTTTTTTAAATCTGCTATCTGCATGACTTTATTGGTGCCGGTGCAACAATAGGTTTAAGAGCTTTTCAGTTCTTCAGGAAACCTTCAGACAGTGGTTTGCTTCAGTTTGAAACCAGATAAACTTCACATGCTTGTCTTCTTTCACAAGAATTTGCCATAGATTGAGTACGCAAGAAGTAAAAAATGCATGTGCCTTGTCTATCAGTATCCTTATGTTTGTTGGGTAAAAAAGAAAAACTATATAAACAAAGTAAAAATGAATTTGACTGATAACTACCCGAAATAGATTCTATAGATATCGCGATATATCGATATCGTGAATTCTTTTGGCCACAATAACCGTGGTGTGAAAAATCTAACATCGTGACAGCACAATGAGTAGGTCCTGACACGTGTTGTCTAACTCCAATAGTGTTAAGAATGTCGTTAAATGCCTATCCCAATGCATCTTTTTTGTTATGTACATGTATATTAAAATCACCAACAATTAGGCTTTTATCTGCAGCCAATACTAACTCTGATAGCAAATCAGCAAATTATTTGATAAAGTCTGTATGGTGCCCTGGTGGCCTGTATACAGTAGCCAACACAATTCTCAAATGTGATTTATCATTTACACGAGATAGTGTTACATTAAGCACCAACACTTCAAAATAATTATATTTAAAACAAGACTTCTCAGTAATTCTGAAGATATTACTATAAATTACAGCAACACCTCCCCCTTTGCCTTTCAGATGAGGCTCATGTTTATAACAGTAATCTTGGGGCGGTGGACTCATTTAAAGTAATGTAATCGTCTGGTTTTAGCCAGGTTTCTGTCAAACACAGCACATATAGGTTATAATCTGTAATCATATCATGAGTGCTTTTGAAGTAAGGGATCGAGTATTCAGCAACCTTAGCTTTATCATTTTGTTGATCTGTATTATATCTCTTTTTTATTTGTTGAACATCAATACAATTGTTACCCTTAAATGGGTTTGGGAGGTTTTTGTATTTCCTAATTCGGGGAACAGATACATTCTCTGTATGATGATATCTGTATGTATGTGTGTATGTTTGTACCCAGAGCTCCTGGAAACCACAACAAATTCCTTGTGTGTCTGCGCACACTTGGCAAATAAAGCTCATTCTGATTCTGATTTTGGCGTGTCTGTGAACAATCAGAATGTTTGAATATTTGAATTTTACATTTTGTAATTTTTTATTTATTTTAGAATGTAGAATGTTTAATGTTGTTGTAGTGCTGTTTAAAAATACAAAGGTATAAAACACTATTACCGGTATACAGTAAAACTATGCTATAAAATTTCATTGTAAATTTAAAATTGAATGTTTTGTATTTTTTCTAGTTCCACTGATTGAGACATAAACTGATTTTCAGGTCATTACCTTGTGACAGTAAAAGTGTCTCTAGTGAATTAATTTTCTTCTTCATCTCTTCATATTTCATCAGTTTTTTCATCTGTGCCTCCAGAAATGTCTCTGTGGAGAAAAACCCTCCTCTGTTTTCTTCAAGCATCTGCTCAACGTTTTCCATCAACATGGACACTTGTGTGGTGGGACCAAAGAAATGATGTCGTCCTCCAAAACTCTCAATAACAGTCTGTGTTTCTTCATTGAGTTCTGCTTTCTGATGATCTGAATTCTGCATTATGAGGATCATGATATATTTGTTGATTCTTGAGCTGAAGATCCTCTGGATCTCCTCCATTTCTGCGTTGTCTTCATTATTGAGTGGATCGGGAATAATGAGGAGGAAAACATGAACTCCAGGATCACATAGAGACACACAGCGGAGAGTCTGACGCATCATTTCCTCCTCTGAGAGCCGAGTGTTGAACAGAGCTGGAAGCTCCACCAGACTGAGCACACGACCATGAAGCTCCACGTCTGATCTTCTTTCTTTCTGTTGCAGGATCAGCTCTGATATGGAGGATTTTAATGTGCCGTCACTCCCACACACAACCAGATTCAGCTTCTCTCCCTCTGAAACTGATTGAAGAAGAACATTTAAAAACTGTTAATTTATCACTAGAAACATCAAATATCATCACACTCACGTCTTTTGGCCTGTTGCTTCATTGAGAAATACTGTGAAGCTTCAGCACAAACCAGGTGCAGTCCATCATTCATTTGCTCAATCTCCTCAAACATCTGCAGAAGATCATCAGGAGATCTTCTTCCCTGAAGACTGAAGTGTCTGTTGAAGCATTTCTGAATAATTTTCTGTAGGGTGTCATTGGTTTCAGTCGGCTCTTGTGTGGTGAGAACCATGGTGTGTTGATAAACCTGCTCAGAGAAAGAGTCCAGCACCTTCTCCACACACTCTTGATCTTCTGTTGAACACTGATCATGTTTGAGGAGCAGAACGATCACATGAGGTCCTGGATCAGACAGATACACACACTCTCTCACTTTCTGTGTGATCTGATGATCTGAGATGTTTGTCTGGAGCAGCTGAGGACTGTTGATGACGATCACACGTCTGTCTTTCAGTCTTCCTCCGACTCTCTCGACAACATCTGGAGGAGCTTCACTGTCAAACACTGCTCGTCCCAACAGGAAGTTTCCAACTCGACTGTTTTCTGACACGCTCTTCCCCAGCAGAACAATCGTCACTGTAAAGAGAGAAATCAGACATTCAGTGTTAACAATCATCTCATCATACATATGCATGCCATATGTAACATTATGATGCCAAGATCTTAAACTTAATCCAACATTAATCCAACATCACTGATCGAAATGTACATTATCCATCAGTAGGAGGTGTTTTTGAGGCTGAAATGATCTCTACTGCTTTGAAATGGTCAAGCTGCCCATAATTTCTACATTCTCTTCACCACTTCATGTGTTTGTTCATCTATTCATCTAGACTTACTTTTAGGAGGTTGTTCTTTACTCCATTTTCTCCTGCGATAAGGACTGTGGGCATCAATCCCTATATGAAACAAAAGACTTGCATTATATTTGACTCTTTCATCACAGTAGCACAGTATCACATCTTTAAATGATTTATAACAGAATTATGAAAGAGATGCTGAGAAAACAGTTTAGAAAATACAATCAGTTTAGGGTTTTCTGTTTTGTTGTCTTGAAGAAACAGAAAATTTAGCTATGTTTGACTTTCTATGCTATGAATATGCAATGAAGAAACTGTGATGAAGTTAAATGTCTTTAGCTGCTCTTACTTGGTCAGTTTCATATTAAATTATGAGGATTCTGCATGTAAATGAAGTACTTAATGACATTTAAAATCTATTGACTCTATTTGATAAATTGTTCATGAGCAATCATTTGAATCTGTCTGTGATCCATCATATTCTCTGATTTCTGACATCTCTCTGTTCATCATCCTGTATGAGATTCAGAGATTTCACCACTCTACTGAACTACATAAAAATAAAATAAACAATGATTTTAATCATTAAAAGCAGGTTAAGACAGTTGTGTTAAATAGCATAATATAGAGCTTTTATCTTCAATTCTGCAAAAAATGGTCGGCGCGCGGCGCCCAGAGCATGGTCTAAAAGGGTTGCCCATATTCTCTTAAAGTGTAATTGATGTGTTTTGGATATAATGTGAAATAAACCAACCAGAGTCTCATCTCCCATTCCCTTTAAAAGCCAGTTGCGCTCGCGCCATGGCGGATTCACTATTTACATGGAGGAATTTGCAAGTGGAAAAACTGAACGCATCTCCAGAGCGTAAATGGATCATCTACGGGAAAAGCCGGATTCCACCATATCTTTATGTACACAATAATAATCTTTTGATTTGTAATCCTTTTAATTTTAATATTTGGCATGTTTGTGTGCTGCTGTGTGTTTAATAAACAGAGTGTGCACACGGTGTGGACCCACCTATAGGCGCAAATTACTACCACGCTCTTTAAAGGAGAACTCCGATCAATTTTAACATTGAGCTAATTTTTTTGTCAATTTGGAGTGCCGTCAGTACAGAGAACAACGACAAAAATCGGTGTTGCCTACACCGTGTTATCCTCTTTTTAAAATTTGCACCCTGTTGACTTCAATGGGGCAAATTTTAAACCTGCTTTTAGCCTCTTAACATCCTTGATGTGTCATTACAAGTGCCCAGCCATGTGAGTGATTCCTTTAGAGTGAACATGGGTGAATCTGACTGCAGTAGATGTGAAAGATATGAATAAAAATGATAATAATTCAGCCAGCGCTCATACCTGTATTTACATCCTGTTTTCGGTCGAAGTCCACAGTAATCAATTGTCGAGTTCACGCGCGTGATCATAGGTAACTAAACCTATGCACGTGAACTCGACAATCGACTACTGTGGACTTTGACCGAAAACAGGATGTAAATACAGGTATTATCTGAGTCAGTATGCGGAAAAGATGATAAACACACAAAAGTTGTGTTTATGTTTCATTCAATAACTTCATTGTTACATTCCCTGTGTAGCCTACATGTCATCAGCTTTCTCTACCATTATAATCGGTTTCCCTCAATACCTCATACTCAAGGATTCCCCTTCCGTCGGGACAAAACGCTTAACGTAGCTTAATAGACTAATACAGTGATATAAAAGACCAAACTCGCACCTTATTGGGGAAGTAGGCTGTAGGCTACTATATATAGGCTACAGGCAAGAAGATAGACTCAGAATATGAACTTAACACGCAGTTTCATGCTGAGCGTTTTGTGATATACTGGCATAAAATCAACACTTGATCAATACTAACACATTCTATTCTATTCTATTCTAGGAAGAGTCATAGCACTTGCATAATTGTTGTCCTCCTATTGTTAGTTTAACTGTAAATTGCTTTGGATAAAAGCGTCTGCTAAATGACTAAATGTAAAATTGGCTTGACATTGGACATTCGCACATTTAGGGACCGTCTCTAAAGTTGCATACACCATTGGCATACACGTTTCTAACTTCAATAGCAAACTTAAATTTATTTGAATAAATATAAAAAATCTAAAGGGTGCGCATTATGCCTGACACTACATGAACACTTTACAGTTTGTTTTATGACTGTAGAGTTCCTAGATCTCATGTCATTTTCACAATTCAAAAGTTGTCTACTGAAAGTTTTTTGGAAAGACGTTTTGTGAGCTAAATTGGCATAGTGTTAAACAACAGTTCAACCCATTGAACACACTGTAGGCCCACTTCTGTCCATCACAGCCTCATCATTCTGTCAAAAACTATCCAAACACTATCCTGACTATGGTCTAATTCATAAACAATAATGTGTTTATAATTAAATGTGTTACCTTTATGTGGAGGTTTAGAAGTCATTCTTGGGAGTTTCTTTCCTCATTGCCTGTATGAGAGCAAGACGAAATCTGTATGTGCGGGAGGAGTCAGTCATGATACAAAGGTTAAACAACTTTTACTGTCTCTATTGAACAACAGGTGCAGGTAAAAGTTCAAGATACAGTTCCTGTGGGAATGAGGCATAATGTAAAGGACAAAGACATTAGAGACTTTCAGCAACAAAATAGATGCACAATAAAGCGGAGTGAAATTATGAAATTTCAATATATATATATATATATATATATATATATATATATATATATATATATATATATATATATATATATACTCACATCTTCCTCTTTTCAGTATATCAAGAACCACTTTACCCTGTTTGCCTGCCCCCTAGTGTTTGTAATTAACACAACATTAAACATTACAACCCTTTCCACCTTTGGATATTTTCATATAAATCAAATATTCAAACATTAGCAGTGAACATTGAACATTTCACTCTTTATCCAAAGAGTTCCTCAAAATGTATATATTTTGAATTTCATAATCTACTAATCTTCTTGGAGGTCCTCTATATCTTAATCTTTTATAGCATGAATGATACGCTGACACGATTGCTTTGTTAACTCCATAGACAGTATATAAACTGGACACAGCGACCCCATTGGATTCAACGGAGACAAGTGAAATCAATTAGAAGCTCTCACTTCCTGATGTCTGAGTGTACTGCGCAGACTCAAACTGAGCTTGACGACGTAGATGTGACGTGAGCAACCCGTCTGTCTTCTAGTAGCTGTGCCGAGAGAAATCTAAATCATTCCCTTACGAATCTTGCAGAGACGGAGAGTGTGAGTAGGAGGTGTCCATGAGCTAGGAGCAGGAGAAACTTGTAGTAGGTATTCTGATGAATTATTTTGTCATTTTGTCTCCACGTCCCCCCGATTGCGTGCGAGCTTCTCCTCCTGTCCATACGGTAATCTCTCTACTGTGCGACAGAGAGTCGCGTGGTTATGATGCAATCGTTAGCCTATTTTTACAAAAATTGCTTCTACGGGGCTATAACGGAAGCTACAAGGTAATGGGGCCTTTTATACATTTTTGTGTTTCTTTAGAAATAAATAATGGACAAATGGAGTCTTTAAACGCCTCAAATGTAAAGTTATTTGCTGTCAAAGTGATGCCAAAATGAATGGGAGTCAATGGATGCTAACAGCAGGTGATGGTCCGCTAATCAATGGCGGTGCCCGGGGAAGCTTCAAAATAATATGAAACCCTGCCCCCCTGGTTAACTCACATTTTGTTTACTGCACTGTTAGACCTTACCGGTTTTTTTTACAGTAAAATACTGGCAACACTGTTGCCAGTAATTTACTGTTAATTGTGCAGTTCTTTACTGTAATCTACAGTATGTTACTGTAAAATGCACTAAAACTCGAGTTAACTAATTTCACTTGCAGAAACCTTAAATTGACCAACTGTCATTTACATGTATTAAACTAAAATGTATAATGCATTAATAACGTGAGCAAAGTATTACTGTGAACTTATTTCATTTGAAACCACAACAAAACTTTTGTAAATAAAGAGATTTCCACTGGACCAGCAACTACACAGTCACCGCCTGTTAAATAAAGCAACATGCAGCATTTCATCAATATTTGTAGATCTTCTCCTGGACTGAAGCACAGGCTCTACTCTTCTGCACAATGGTGACCCAAAAAACGAAATTTTACAGTAAACTACTGGCAACAGTGTTGCCAGTATAAACCTGTTTCATAACTTACAGTTTATTACTGTTAAAATACATGTTGTGGGTGTGTCTTTTTATCTTACACTGTTAACCCTTTCAACACCACAGGGAAATCCACACTACAAAGAGTAAAAAGTAACACTGAGACAGTGTTGCAGTGAGATAATTAAGAGAATATGTAAGTGATTGTTGAGCATTAGTGATGAACACCTGCTGTTAATAAGCAGAATCATTGAAGAAAAGAGAAACACAAGAACAGAAAATAGAGAAACACAATAACTACGACTGACTTCCAGCCATTACACATTATTACACTTATTATTAACCAGTATGACTTTGTTTCTGTCATACAGAAATTGTTATTGAAAATGTTTGTTTGAAGTTACCATTATAGAGATCAGTGCTTGCTTTAGTTGGGATGCTGATGCTAAAACATTCATTTTTCTTTTGCTGCTTGAGCTGTGTTTTTGCAAGTCACATTTGTGCGCACACACAGTTTATGAATGATTGTGGTTGTAATGCTTATGATGACAAAATCATCATATTGCCTGTTCATTCACTAAGGAATTAATTCTTATTCATTCAGAGTTTTATCCTCGATCAAAAGTGTTACATTAGCACCACTGTGAAACTACAGCAATAAATTACTATGACTCATTTTTTTAACACATCATGCATAAACCAAAAAAAAAAACAGAGCTACACTATATTTTAGAAACACAGAGATAGCACAATTTAGCACATTAATCTCAACAATGGTGGCAATATTTATTTTTTATTTTTTATTATTCATGCAGCAGTGCATGCTGGGAGTTTTATATTATCCTGGATCCCAGCATGCATTGCGACATGAAACTTTTCACCATTGTTGAGATTCATATGCTGATTGTGGATATCTGTGTGTCTGAACCAATTAGGAGTAAAATAAAATTGAATGAACTATATGATTGTTATTTTTCAGAAGACCTGATTATAGAAACATTGCTTTCATTTTGTAGATACACAGATTTATGCTAAAAATGACATACCCATAATTTCAATTAATATATACAGGAAAAATCTGAAAATCAGATAGTCCAAGATGATTGTGACATCATCACAAAAGAACAAAAACACCTGATCAACTACCTCTTGACTTTTTCTTGCCATATCAAATGTGTTTTATAAACTCACTGTTACAGCAGTCAGAGAGAGATGAAAGGTAAGAAGTCAAGGGACAAGAGACCAACTAAAGCAAATACTGATCTCCATTATGGTGACAACAAATTTTATTATTAACTAAATCTCTGTTAATTCTCAAGAATAACTTTTGTACATGTATGAAAGAAATAATCATAAACTGGTTTGTAAACTGGTTTCACACTCAGTGTTACTGGAAGTCAGTTGTAGTTCTTGTGTTTCTCTTTTTTCTGTTCTTTTTTCTCTGTCCTTCAGTGATTCTGCTTATCAGGTGTTCATCAGTGTCTCAATTCACTCTCTTCTTTTCATTCACTCTGTCAAGTGGACTATATTAGTGAACTAATGTAGGGAATAGTGAATGAGGGTATAGGGTGTGATTGGGAAAACAGCCTCTGAGTGTCGATTTGGAGCACTGTTCATTTACAGTATATTCCTGTAGGCTATTTTTGTTTTCTAGGGTATATTACTGTTTTAATGGAAAATGGTATGATACTGTCTGAATTACGGCTTTTTTTACAGCAAGGGTTAACAGTGTGGGAACTCTGTCGTCTTTTGTACATCAACACAACATCCGAGGAGTTTTACTAGAGCGCCCTCTAGTGCACAGGATCATTAAGTGCATCTATCATCCTCTGTGGAGATCTTCTGGCCTCTGAAGTCTGTGGCTGTAGATCCGCTGCTGAGGAAGGGGCTGTTGCTGGTGTCACTGCTTTGGTTTGACCTGGGATGTTTAATTCCCAGACATCGTCCATTTTATTTTTGAGGACCACAGAACTTTGAAGTATGACGAATTTCTTGTGATCTTATGATTGACAGAGACTGCCGTGATCATTGGCCCTTTTACAGAAATCACCTTCTATGGTATGGAGTCAAAAGCTGAACAACACTCTTCTGTTGTCGACACAGGAACAATGTCATCCACATTTAACATTGAAATGGAGACTTTAATTCACATACACTGTGGGGAAGTAGGTATACGGATGTAAATGGTTCAAGTATAGAAGATTTTATAGATGAGTAAAGATTAGTACACTGTAAAAATGTTTTGTGCTATTTAATACAAAATAAATAAAAGATTTACACATGATGTTTTTGAGTAGTTTTTAAGGTTTTATTTATTTTATGGAATCTACCTGAATACATCATGTAAAATCTCCAAAATTATGTAGATTTTGACACAATGAATTGAATATTTGGATTTAAAGTTGACTCTCAAAAGTGTGTTATTTAAAATGAGTGGAAATGACCTGTTTGAATTTGACTGAGTTATGATCAGTGGCGGTTCTAGACCAGGGATTCCCAAAGTGTGGTGCGCGCACCCCCAGGGGTACGCGAGCTACCACCAGGGGGTGCGCGAGAGGAAAAATGTAATGGCGGTCTGTTTTTTTAAGTGGGATTTTTCCACACAATAATAAAAAAAATGAACAGTAAACATTTCCTTTGTAAATTCCTTTTCCTTTTATTTTAAATAGCCTACCTATTCAATATTATATAATAAAATAAACTAATCGAAAATCATGACTCATACTGCACAATGTGACCTAATAATAATATTGCATTATTATCATGTCATATTGATATTTGAACCGCAATGTTATAATATAAACATTCACATGAAAATACCTAAATAAATTAATAGTTCACCCAAAATTTTTAAATTGCTGTTAATTTACTCACCCACAGGCAATCAATGTTGGTGTTTTTCTTTTTTCAGTAGAAGATTCAAGTCAACCGTTGGCGTCCGTTACAAGTAAAAAAAAACTGACACTGAAGCACAAAATGAATCTCCTGGCCATATATTGAGGTCTTATGAAGCAAGTTATGTAGAAAACTGAAAACTGACTGTTTATCTGTGGTCTTAGTAAAATACAGGCCTAATGGTGAAAAGGATAGTTTCTTACAAGTTGTTTCGCTTTTATGCTAAATATATAACGTTAGTCAGCATTTTTTTGAAGAGGCATAACTTTGAAGTTAACATACTGAGGTCAAAATATGGCATTGATTTCATACAAGTTACAACAGTTCAATAAACAAGTAATAAATATTAAGTCACTTACATTTTAGACGCAATATTGACTTTTTGTTCTGTTTCAGCTGCGACAATCCTTCCAAACAAAGATTACAGCAGAACCATAACGCATCTCACAGGAACACGTGTTTTCATTACTGAATGATTCAGCATTTGAACGAATCGGTTGAGTTAAAGATTCAGTGACCCATTCATAGACAACTGCCTCATTCCTGAACAAATCAGCCATTTGAACAAATGACTCAATGACTCGCTAATTAAGAGGGTCACTTGCCACCCCCTACTGGCGGTTTATAGTATCATTCTTTCCAACATTCATTATGTATATTAAAAATTATTCAAATCATTCTCATAACATGACATATATGTCATAACATATAAATAATATATAACATATTATAATACAGTTGTAATTTTCAGTGTAAATGATTTAATTTGATTGGTAACAGCCATATAGCCTTGTGTCTTATTAATGTAATTGAATTTATTGATCACATTTAAGAATTTAAAATGACAGATGAAGCATACATTTAATAAGATCAAGGAAAAAATGGCCTATATAAGGGTAAGAAAAAATGCCCTTGGGCCGGGTAAATATCAAACATAAATACTTAAATAGTTACAACACAAAACATATGTTACTCTGACAAGAATGATCGCTTTTACTTGTTCAAATTAAGGACAAGCACACATGACAAGGGTTAATGTCAAGCCCTGGTCAGGAACTGCTGGGATTAATTTTGTATTTCCTGTAGTGTTTTTATTTAATGTTATTATTTTTTATTAAACTTTTTTTTTTTTTTTTACCCAGCTAAAGCTAAAACAAGTCTGAATAAAATATGAATAGCATTTAGCTTTAGCGTCTGTTTAAAGCCTCTCTTAAGTGGCATAAATGCATTTACACTGAATGTAATTTTAAAATTAAAATTTTAACAAAATGTTCTATATTTCATCCCAAACAGCTCAATCTTCCCTGGGCCCTGCTGGTCGTCAGTCTGAAGGTAACTGCGATTTTAACAGATATATGGTGTCTTGAATTCTATTTTTGTGAAGGTTTTTATCTTGTTATTCACTCCAAGTTATGTTTTAAGATTTTCATAGACTGATTCTTCAGCACTTGAGGAAACTGACAGAGGATGTCAGAGAGCTACAGTACCAGAGCACAGTAAACCACAGCCTTCTGATGCAGCTGACCAGAGGCTCGCAAGAGGACATGGCTCTGCCAGAAGACACTGTGCTGCCTCTGAAGAACAGGCTGATGCTAGAGGAGCTTGAGCATCGGCTCACTAATAGTGTTGAGCTTCAGGAGAAATTGGTAATTTGGCAAGAACATAATTTTTTAACATGAATCTCATTAGTTACTGATTGAAAGACCTTGAGAACTATGCTGCATTAGTACGTTTTGTCTTTTGTGTAGGCCTACTTCTGTGTACACAATGTTTATAGAGATATTAGATGACTTCATAAAAACATTAAGAGCTTTGTCTGGGATGAATCAAAATGGAGATTCTGTACACTGTTAACCCTTGCTGTAAAAAAAGCCGTAATTCAGACAGTATCATACCATTTTCCATTAAAACAGTAATATACCCTAGAAAACAAAAATAGCCTACAGGAATATACTGTAAATGAACAGTGCTCAAAATCGACATTCAGAGGCTGTTTTCACAATCACACCCTATACCCTCATTCACTATTCCCTACATTAGTTCACTAATATAGTCCACTTGACAGAGTGAATGAAAAGAAGTGAGTGAATTGAGAAACTGATGAACACCTGATAAGCTGAATCACTGAAGGACAGAGAAACAAGAACAGAAAAAAGAGAAACACAAGAACTACAACTGACTTCCAGCAATACTGAGTGTGAAACCAGTTTACAAACCAGTTTACGATTATTTCTTTCATACATGTACAAAAGTTATTGTTGAGAATTAACAGAGATTTAGTTAATAATAAAATTTGTTGTCACCATGATGGAGATCAGTATTTGCTTTAGTTGGTCTCTTGTTCCTTGACTTCTTACTTTTTGGCTCTCTCTGACTGCTGTAACAGTGAGTTTATAAAACACATTTGATATGGCAAGAAAAAGTCAAGAGGAAGTTGATCAGGTGTTTTTGTTCTTTTGTGATGATGTCACAATCATCTTGGACTATCTGATTTTCAGATTTATCCTGTATATATTAATTGAAATTATGGGTATGTCATATTTAGCATAAATCTGTCTATCTACAAAATGAAATCAACATTTCTGTAATCAGGTCTTCTGAAAAATAACAATCATTTAGTGCATTTAATTTTATTTTACTCCTACTTGGTTCAGACACACACAGATATCAACAATCAGCATATGAATCTCAACAATGGTGAAAAGTTTCATGTCGCAATGCATGCTGGGTTCCAGGATAATATAAAACTCCCAGCATGCACTGCTGCATGAATAATAATAAAAAGAAAAGAAATATTGCCACCATTGTTGAGATTAATGTGCTAAATTGTGATATCTCTGTGTTTCTAAAACACACTGTTGCTCTGTTTTTTTTTTGGTTTATGCATGATGTGTTAAAAAAAAAATGAGTCATAGTAATTTATTGCTTTAGTTTCACAGTAGTGCTAATGTAACACTTTTGATTGAGAATAAAACTCTGAATGAATAAGAATTAATTCCTTAGTGAATGAACAGGCAATGTGATGATTTTGTCATCATAAGCATTACAACCGCAATCATTCATAAACTGTGTGCGCACAAGTGTGACTTGCAAAAACACAGCTCAAGCAGCAAAAGAAAAATTCATGTTTTAGCATCAGCAACCCAACTAAAGCAAGCACTGACCTCTATAATGGTAACTTCAAACAAACATTTTCAATAACAATTTCTGTATGACAGAAATAAAGTCATACTGGTTAATAATAAGTTTAATAATGTGTAATGGCTGGAAGTCAGTCGTAGTTATTGTGTTTCTCTATTTTCTGTTCTTGTGTTTCTCTTTTCTTCAGTGATTCTGCTTGTTAACAGCAGGTGTTCATCACTAATGCTCAACAATCACTTACATATTCCCTTAATTATCTCACTGCAACACTGTCTCAATGTTACTTTTTACTCTTTGTAGTGTGGATTTCCCTGTGGGGTTGAAAGGGTTAACGGTGTAAGATAAAAAGACACACCCACAAAATGTATTTTAACAGTAATAAACTGTAAGTTATGAAACAGGTTTATACTGGCAACACTGTTGCCAGTAGTTTACTGTAAAATTTCGTTTTTTGGGTCACCATTGTGCAGAAGAGTAGAGCCTGTGCTTCAGTCCAGGAGAAGATCTACAAATATTGATGAAATGCTGCATGTTGCTTTATTTAACAGGCGGTGACTGTGTAGTTGCTGGTCCAGTGGAAATCTCTTTATTTACAAAAGTTTTGTTGTGGTTTCAAATGAAATAAGTTCACAGTAATACTTTGCTCACGTTATTAATGCATTATACATTTTAGTTTAATACATGTAAATGACAGTTGGTCAATTTAAGGTTTCTGCAAGTGAAATTAGTTAAACTCGAGTTTTAGTGCATTTTACAGTAACATACTGTAGATTACAGTAAAGAACTGCACAATTAACAGTAAATTACTGGCAACAGTGTTGCCAGTATTTTACTGTAAAAAAACCCGGTAAGGTCTAACAGTGTACATGTGTATAGGCCCTATTATATTGTTCATGCTTATGAAGTCAAAGATCAATAACTATGTCAGTTTATGTTACAGGTGAAGTTTTTGGCTCCAAAAGGGGGGAAAACAATAAAGGACTCCATAGGAAGGATGCTTGCCTGCATGTTTTCCAATGACCTGTCCAGGCTGTGTAACTGGACAGGCTTGGGACAGAAAATCTCTTTCAGCCAGCTAGCACTGAAAGACATTGTTCACAGTAAGTTATTATTATTAGCCATTAAGTTATTATAATTAAATACATTTCTGGAAACACATTTTACCTCTTGAGACAATTTTGACTTTGAAACAGGGCACCTGTTTATTTAATTTTTTTTAATGTTTTTTTTTTTTACATGTTTCTTTTGACAGGTAGCCTATACTGTAGGCCTATATATATATGAAGAAAGGCTAATTATGAACTAAAAAACTAATGACAAGTTTTCTGTGATTTCAGGAGCGATAAGAAAGAACCCCGCTACAAGAGAGACAACAGAAGGCAGCCTCCAAGAAGTGGTTTCAAAATTTTTGAAGGGAGCTGCTGACAGAGAAGGGGGCAGGAAACAACGGCAGGAAAACTGAAGGGGCTCAAATATATATATTGTTTTTAATATATAAATATATTTATTTATTTATGTTATTTATAAATATATATGTTTCTTTATAGTATAGTACAATGTTATAAACAATATAATAATAATATGTACTATAATATAATCTTATGATCTTATATATCCTGTTAATAAGACAAATAATATTATTTATGTATAATATATATTATATATGTAATATATATATATATATATATATATATATATATATATACAGTATATATACACTGCTCAAAAAAATTAAAGGAACACTTTGAAAACACATCAGATCTCAATGGGGAAAAATATCATGCTGGATATCTATACTAATATGGATTGGGTAATGTATTATGAACGAAAGGATGCCACATCGTTTGATGGAAATGAAAATGATCAACCTACAGAGGATTGAATTCAAAGACACCCCGGAAATCTAAGTGAAAAAATGATGCAGCAGGCTTGTCAATTTTGCTGAAATTTCATTGCAGCAACTCAAAATGGTACTCAGTAGTTTGTATGGCCCCGACGTGCTTGTATGCATGCCTGACATCGTCGGGGCATGCTCCTAAGGAGACGACGGATGGTGTCCTGGGGTATTTCCTCCCAGATCTGGACCAGCGCATCACTGAGCTCCTGGACAGTCTGAGGTGCAACCAGGTGATGTCAGATGGACCGAAACACAATGTTCCAGAGGTGTTCTATTGGATGTAGGTCAGGTGAGCGTAGTGGCCCTTCAATGGTATCATTCCTTCATCCTCCAGGAACTGCCTGCATGCTCTCACCACATGAGGCCGGGCATTGTTGTGCACCAGGAGGAACCCAGGACCCACTGCACTGCACCAGCATAGGGTCTGACAATGGATCCAAGGATTTCATCCCGATACCTAATGGCAGTCAGGGTGCCATTGTCTAGCCTGCAGAGGTCTGTGCGTCCCTCCATGGATATGCCTCCCCAGACCATCACTGACCCACCACCAAACCGGTCATGCTGAACGATGTTACAGGCAGCATAACATTCTCCACGGCTTCTCCAGACCCTTTCCTGTCTGTCACGTGCTCAGGGTGAACCTGCTCTCATTTGTGAAAACCACAGGGCACCAGTGGCGGACCTGCCAATTCTGGTGTTCAATGGTGAATGCCAATCAAACTCCCTGGTGCTGGGCAGTGAGCACAGGGCCCACTCGAGGACGTCGGGCCCTCAGGCCACCCTCATGAAGTCTGTTTCTGATTGTTTGGTCAGAGACATTCACACCAGTGGCCTGCTGGAGGTCATTTTGTAGGGCTCTGGCAGTGCTCATCATGTTCCTCCTCGCACAAAGGAGCAGATACCGGTCCTGCTGATGGGTTAAGGACCTTCTACGGCCCTGTCCAGCTCTCCTAGAGTAGCTGTCTGTCTTCCTAGAATCTCCTCCATGCTCTTGAGACTGTGCTGGGAGACACAGCAAACCTTCTGGCAATGGCACGTATTGATGAGCCATCCTGAAGGAGCTGGACTGCCTGCACAACCTCTGTAGGGTCCAGGTATCGCCTCATGCTACCAGTAGTGACACTGACCCTAGCCAAATGCAAAACTGGTGAAAAACAGTCCAAAAAGATGAGTAGGGAAAAAATGTCAGTGGCCTCCACCTGTAAAACCATTCCTGTTTTGGGGGTTGTCTCACTGTTGCCCATCTAGTGCACCTGCTGTTAATTTCATTAACACTAAAGCAGCTGAAACTGATTACCAACCCCCTCTGTTACTTAACTGACCTGATCAATATCCCAGGAGTTTAACTGACTTGATGCTATTCTCTGATTAAAAAGTGTTCCCTTTATTTTTTTGAGCAGTGTATATATATATATATATATATATATATATATATATATATATATATATATATATATATATATATATATTTATGTATGGTATATAGTAAAATGTTATAAACAATATTATTTATACTAATAATAAAATAATAAGATATTCTGATATATTAACAAAAGTAGCCTACATATTTTGAATATATTTTGAATATTTATCATAATGGTTATATAGTTATTTTATGTTTATTTACATGTGTTTATTTTGAGTATGTTATGTGTCTTCTTACCAATAAAATGAATATATTTAAAAATTATTAGCAGTTGTGTACTTTTTGATTTTGATTACTTAATTCGTAAAATATTAATATTAGCCTACATTGGATCTAATTATAAGTATTATAATTATCCAGTAGGCTAATGGAAAAAAAAAATCATAATATGACCCGTGGACCGACCGTGGTCCGCCAGAAAACACTCATTATAAACCAGCGGCACGATAGCGGACCACCGTCGGGAAAGCGGCGGCTGCCGCTGGTGGTCCGCTGGAATAACGATGAGCAAAACGCCAGTGATCCGCCGGCGGCGCCCGCCAGTGGGCCGCCAACTTTGCCACCGGTGGTCCGCCACTGGCCCGCTGGACTCATGTTAGCTGGGCAACTAACGTGGTGGGGCGGGACTTTTACATAAACATCACGTAATTGGAGAATAAAATGTCAATCATCACACTGATGCATTTCTTTTTGGTTTTATAATTTTTCTTACACTCTTTACTAATTTCTGGTTATTTTATTATTTGACCAACTCTTTAATTAATTCTCAACTCTTGACCCTTGACTCTATAATATAAAATTTTCTCTGGCTGCTATAATTGTGAGTTTATAAAGCACAATTGTTGTAGCAAAAAAAGCCATGACAAAATGAGATCAGATGATGTTGGCTGATTATTGTTGATGACATCATCATGCCTGAATTCCTGATTTTATTCAGTGTCTAATACTTTGATTATATAGGGCTTGTGGTTTTAAAACTGTTTTATTCATAATAGAAGTCATTAGATTCTACAGCATGTCTAGCAGTTTTATCAAACAATATACTTGTTTTTTAAAAACTATTTAGTGCACAAAAGTCTCTAGTCTATGGCATTACTTAGACACAGAAACAGCATATGAATCTCAACAATGGTGACAATCAAACAAAATATCCAGATAATCAGATCAACTCCAGCTGCATAATTTATTAAAGCTGCAATGCATGCTGGGAGATATGGGTGAGTTTTGATTGGTTGTACCCAATTTCATTGATTGTCACCATTGTTGAGAGTCATACACTGATTTCTTGATGTCTAAGTAATAATGTAAAGGAAAAACTTTAATGCACAAAAATGTTTTGAAAATCCTGCATATTATTTGATAAACATTGCTCTCATGCTGTAAAATTAAATGGAGTCTATTATAATACAACATAAAAAACACAAGTCCTATATAATATTAGCCTCTGAATAAGATCCGGGATTCAGGCATGATGATGTCATCAACTATAAACAGCCAACATCACCTGATCTCATGGCTTTTTTAGCTACAACAATTGTGCTTTATAAACACATAATTATAGCAGTCAGAGAACATTTTATATTAAAGAGGCAAGGGTCAAGAGCACAACTAAAGCAAACGCTAACCACCATCATGGTGACTTTAAAATGCAAAATATGATTTCATTAAAATGGAAATTAAATAAAGTAAATCTGGTTAGTTTTAAGTGAAGCTGGTAATAAGTGTACGGCCATGCATTTCACCTTTTTGTTTGGCAAAATGACATCAGCAGAGGTCAGAATCTTGACATCAAATTGATATTGACACTTTGACGTCAATATGACTCATTTTTGACCTATTTCTTGACGTCATTTAGACATCAAGGTGCCCGCTGGGAAGTATTCTTAAACACATCACATGTTTTTAGGTATCGTGTTGCATTAGAACAACAAGATAGGCAATCGGGAAAGCTGCTTTTATTCCTTTATGTGAGTATTGTGCTGCCTGTAAATGTAAGTGTTATGTTCTGTATATTTATTGTTGTGCTTAGTTGACTGTATGCTGGATAATTTGCAAGAAACAGTGTCTTTAAAACCAAGAAAGTGGATCACATCTCTCCGTTTTTGAGGTCTTTACGCGGCTTCTTGTCTGTAAAATAATTGATTTCAAAATACTCATGTTGGTTTAAGCACTGAATGGTTAAGGACGAAAGTACATGTCTGATCTTCTGGTTGTCTGCTTTCTGTCCCAGACTCCCTGAGTCAAAACTAAACAGAGAAGCAGTGTTCAGTTTTTATGCACCATATATCTGCAACAAACTCCAAGAAAACTTATTTAAAGTTAAGGCTAACCTTTAGCTTATATAGTTTTGTTTGCCACTACCTTTTATTAATTGGAAAAATTATTATTTTCTTACACTGCACTGTAACTTTTACTATTCGGCTTTATTTGTTTTTGTTTAAGTATTTTTAAGTGTTTTTAATTGTTTTCTTATATTGTATTTTTATATTGCCTTGCTGTTGAATTGTGCTATACAAATAAACTTGGCCAGTTAAAAAGTCATATTTTCATATCATAATGATCTGAAGAAAAGAGTAAAAGATATTTGTGGCTTTCATAACACATTATGATAGGTTGCACATGTTTCATGTTTACACCTTTGAATTCAGATAATTCAAGTTTAAGGGCACATGGAAACAGGTTACAGTTCACTGCACACTGTTACCCGCTAAAATGTCACGATTCCAACAACAACAAATAATTTACGTCAAAACAAAAACAGATACTTGCAAGACTAAAGTAGGAATGTCTTTTACCTGTTCTCTTCGACTTACAGATAAGTGAATGCAATGCTCCGTCTCGTTAAAATGTTTCAAAATTGTGGAAATGTTTATCGTGCGATCGCGAGAACAGTGATAGCCTATCTAGCCCATTCCCGTTTCGAATATATGATTGTGTATTGTCAACAATAAGCATAAACATTCTGCATTTCCATTTTGTAGTGTGGATCATTCATTGCGACATCATGTGAATCTGTTATCTGATAAAATATGTCATGCTACTGCCCAATGACATGCTTTTAAAGCTACTGTTGTCCATTTTTTTGGCCTTCAAATGCAAATGTCGCGATCAGGAAAATCAAAATTTTCTCCTAGCAAGATAATTTTTGGAAGCTCTGGTTTTCTAGCGATGATGTAATCTGTAGAAATTAGGAGAGTTTTAAGTACGCTTTAGTACTCTTCTCATTTAACGGGTTTTCGATGTATCGGTAACGTAGGGGAACTCCCACTGCCAACGCCCCATGTTCAGTCAGGCAAATTAAGAAAGATCATGGTTTTAGTCAACATGTAGGCCTAATTTTAAATAAACTAATATGTGGATTGTGTATATTTTTTAAATGTTGTGTTTTTATTTTTTCCTTTTTACAAAAAAATCTGTAATAATACGGTGGCCGAGAGAGCTCAACGCGCTGCAACTGAAGAAAACACATGCAAATAGAAAACCACCCGCAAAATTAAGAAAATATCTTCATCAGTGTCAGAACACACGTGTGCTCCAAATACTCACAACACAACCAAATACAGAAACGCGCTGCAAAAGTTCACAACACAAACAAATACAGAAACGCGCTGCAAATAGGACAGAACACAACGGAAATGTTTCCGGGGAACCCAATAAGTAATGGACTGGGACGTTTTTATTGCTCATGAGCATTACCTATGCCCTAACGTTACTCAAGGGCAGTCGGCAGAGCCCTTGAAGTGGGCACTTTGGAGGGAGCGGGGCACTTGTGTGCCATTATGTAGCCGTTTGGAACGGACTTGATGAAGGGAGCAACGAAAGACAATGAAATTTCCTCATTATTTTCACCTGGGATGTTCCCATGACAACGCAGCGCCATCTCATATTTGGACCTCTTATACTGTCTATGATTTGGACCCTTCATTCTAACATTTCTTATGAAACTTATTTTAACATGACATGAATGTGTACAATGTAACTGATGTATATATTAATATATTTCCCTCATGTTCTTTTTCTCTATCTTTTTTCTTTAATTTATTTTAGTCTTCAGCTCATTTTCTTTTCTGATTAGTAGGCTATTCTTATGACATTGAACATATTATAAATACATTTTGTATATTGTATACAAAGTTGTATGTCATAAACGTGTCATCTCTGTATGTTTTGCAACAAAAATAAAATAATAAATTAAATTAAATTAAAGTAGACAGCTCTGTAAGCACCCTTCTTATACTGTCTATGGTAAGCACGTCCCAGTCGGGTCCGTCACTTATTGGCTTCCCTGGAAACATTTCTGTCCTATTTGCAGCGCGTTTCTGATTTGTTTGTGTTGTTAACCTTTGCAGCGCGTTTCTGTATTTGGTTGTGTTGTGAGTATTTGGAGCACACCTGTGTTGTGAAACTGATGAAGATGTTTTCTTAATTTGCAGGTGTTTTTCTATTTGCATGTGTTTTCTTCAGTTGCAGCGCGTTGAGCTCTCTCGGCCACCGTAGGTAATACCATACTGTAGCCACTAGATGTCTGTATAGCCCTTTACATAAATATATATTCAGGGCTGTTTGTTCCCAAGTTGTGTAAATTAGACATGATTGCTTAGTTTGTATAGGTTTTAAAACTAACCAACATGCTAAACATTAAAATTAAAGCAGAACAAACATGAACAGAAATGTTTGATCCGAGCTTGTTCAGTTTCAGATCTGTAGTGTAAATTCTGGTTTCATATTAACTGAGCATTTAGCTACAACATTACTTACAGCTGTATGACATTTTCTTAAATAGTTTATATTTTGCACATATTGTACACTGGACTAAATTCTTAATAATAAAAGTTTTATTTTATTTTTTATAATATTTCTTCTTGCTTGACTTTATTTATATGTGACCTTGAAGTTTTTCATATTGTGGTACTTGGATTATGTTACTGAATACTTTTTTTCATGAAGTAATTTGTAACTGTAACGGAATACATGTTTAAAGTAGCCCTCCCAAGCCTGGTAGCAAATATAGTCTACTAACAATTTGTTTTGCTATCTTTAAATATATTAAAAGTATAGCATCACGCTTTTACCTATTTTCACAATAGAACTTTTGACACACTTTAAAATAATTATACTCTAGTATATTTTAGAAAAACATATTTTAGAAAAACATAGGCTACTTTATAGCTGTCACAGATGAAGGCGTATTTTCTTTCTAAATATTTATTTGTGAAAAGGCATTTTGTTTATTACAAATGTGTAATGTTTTATGAATATTCATTTGGAAATTGTATTTGAGTATTGCAATAATTTGATAACAGTGACACCTAGAGGTGAACAATGTGTAGTGTTATAACATGTCATGTGATCTAGCTAGATGTGTGAATATCAGAATCAGGAGATGTACACGAACTAAGAGGTGTCTGATTGAGAATTAGATTAGAAGGCACTATTTTTTGGATTTCGTCCGTTAATTTGCAAGTTATTGTTTTTTGTGTGTTGATACTGATTTAATAAGCTATGGAATACACTCACACATTGTGCATCTTAATGTAATTTTATTTGTTTCAGTTTTCCATGGTGTCATGATGTAAAGATGTCAAGATGTTGAAAGATGTCAAACAATACCCAAAGGGTGTCACGATGTTCAAGTGGTGTTGAAACCAGATGGTGTGACGCTAGTTCTACCCATACACAAAATAAATATATTTGAAATATGTTTTCACAATATATTTGAAATATATTTTTGGCAATAAATATATTTTAGTTATATTTCAGAATATATTTCAATGAATATATTAATTGAATGATAAATATGATAAATATAAGTGAACAACGATGCAAATATATTTCAATGTATTTGGAATACATGCCACATATATTTTTGACACTTTAAAATATATTTAAATTTTTTTTTTTTTTTTTTTTTCTGTATGGTATGCACAGAAGATATTAAAGGTTAAGACATCAGCTGAAGTGTGATTCAATCAGAAGAAAACCTTCAAGAGCCGTTACAGTGAAAAGCATGCATTCACCCTGCCTGGAAGAGTGCAAGAGTTCATTGTGGAAAACGGAAAAATTGCCAGCCTTCAATGTGAAGAGCATACTCCAGTCGACCCTGTTGGAAAATTGCAGCCATTGGTGGAAATGAAGACGTCGGCATTCAAGTGAGCAACACGATTTTGTCGCATTGAAACGTTTCGTCAGATTGCAGGTCAGATTGTATCTTTTCAACTTGAAATTTAATTTCTTGGTTGCCTTAACGTTATTATAGTTGAAATTGTGCAAATGGTTGAAACAAATATTTGCATTTGATAATTTTCTAAGTTGATA
Source organism: Leuciscus leuciscus (assembly GCF_965113295.1). Classification (NCBI taxonomy): domain Eukaryota; kingdom Metazoa; phylum Chordata; class Actinopteri; order Cypriniformes; family Leuciscidae; genus Leuciscus; species Leuciscus leuciscus. The sequence goes on along the minus strand of NC_138725.1, from coordinate 28,535,239 downwards.
GAAGTGTGTAACTTGTTTAATAATTGACATTGTGCAATTTCCATGTGGCTTTTCAGCTATTTATCAGTGTTTAAAGCTGAATAATAGTGTGGTTTAAAGTAAGTTACCTACATGGATCAAAATAGATCAGACAGTTGTGTCTTAGACCAAGTGATTCAAGCTCTTGAAGAGGAAAAGGCACAATTAGAGGGCAAATTAGAAACTAAAAATTTCAGACAGACAAAAAGTGTGAAGAACACTTGAAATTAATGCAGATCTCGAAGTTAATAAGACGAGACTCCAGGAACCATCATCACGAGTTGAGCATGAAGTTAGGCGATCAGAAGGAGAAAGGCGTCCAACAGAAAAAAATGCTTGTGACGAGTAGGCAAAAAGAGAACAGAATTTTATGTTCACATACTTTAACTTTAAAGCTGAAGCTCAGTTTATAAAAATCTAAACTGAAAGAAGAGTGCTCTATAACAGAGTTAGATGATATGATGGTATGATGACGGCAGAGAAACGTGAAGCAGAGTTAAGGCAAACATATGAGAGTATTTGTACACTGAATGTCCCATCTCAAGATATAAGAAGGAGAATGGATACACAGTAAATTCCACAGTGTTAAATCAACACTGCTCAGAGCAAATATGGTCCCACTCTACAGAGTGTTAAAGTAACACTAAAGCGGTGTTAAAGTTAATGAGATAATTAAGTGATTAATTTAGTGATGATTGAACATTATTGAAGACACCTGCAGTTAACAAGCAGAATCACTGAAGGAGAAAAGCACAAATTGTAAGCCACCGTTATGGTGATGGGTGTTTGCTTTAGTTGGACTCTTGACCCTTATTTGTTTACTTTAGAGTTAGTTTGGCTGTTGTATCTGAGTTATAACTGCCAGTTGAACAAAGAAAAAAAAAGTTTCGATTTATGTTGTTGGTTACAAAATAACTGTGAATCTGCATAAATATCCAGAATTTTTTATATAATATAAAGGATTTCTTAAAAGTTGTTTAAAACAAAAAAAATCTTTCCTTTATGCACACACAGACGTCAAGATTCAGTCTATGCATCTCAACAATGGTGACGAGCAGAATATTCAATTAGGGAAAGTAAATTAAATAGACAATTCAGATCATAATTTATTCATACCGCAATGCATGATGGGAGCCATTAATGAGTTGTGATTGGTGGCTGCCACTGCAACATGCTTTATTATTGTCACCATTGTTGAGATACACAGGCTGATTATTGATCTCTGTGTTTCTAAATAAATTAATTTGAAAGTGTTTTGATCAGAACAATGTTTATGAAATATTTTGGATTATAAGTAAAGTATTGATAATCATATGCTGTTAAAATCACAAAGCTGCTGGTAACAAGATAAACCAAACTATTTCAATAAGTTTCATTTTTCAGATCACAGCATGATTATGTCAAAACATAACCAACACTATCAGATCACACTTTTACTTTGTTCATTTGACTGTTATACATCAATAACAGCAGACAAACAACAGTAAAATTTAAAGTAAACATATAAGGGTCAAGAGCCCAACTAAAGCAAACACCCATCACCATAATGGTAACTTACAATTTGTGCTTTTCTCCTTCAGTGATTCTGCTTGTTAACATCAGGTGTCTTCAATAATGCTCAATCATCACTAAATTAATCACTTAATTATCTCATTAACTTTAACACCGCTTTAGTGTTACTTTAACACTCTGTAGAGTGGGACCATATTTGCTCTGAGCAGTGTTGATTTAACACTGTGGAATTTACTGTGTAGCTGCACTTTAGTTACTACTAGTGAAATAACTGCTCTACTGAAAGAATGTTGCACATAAGTTGGCACTGAGCAGTTTGATGCTGAAGCTGTAAAAAAAACTCTCATCCAGTTACTGCAAAGAGATGATGCCAGGTCAATTTATGGATCAACTTAGTCGAGAGCTGAAAGAGATAGTCAGCATGGAAGTAATATGTCAGTAAAAAGAGGAGAAGCACGCTTAGCTGCAAAACGTGCTGAACTAAAGAGAGAAAAGGAAATCTCAGCTCAAAGAAAGGAGGTTAAAATTCTGGAGGAGCAAAGGGATCTTGAAGTTATGGAAGCTGAATATATTGTGTATGTGTCACGGGGTGACAAATAAGCCCGGGACTATCCCCGCCAGAGAAATGCCCTTGTTGAGGTCTGGGAAGTGAAACACCATTCCAAAGCCAGGGTGAGTGCCTGTCGCTATGGTAACCGAGTGGCGGATTGATAGCAGGTGTGGGTAATTTGCGCTGAGCGTTTGAATGGGGCCACGCTAGCTCATGAGAATATAAAAAGTCAGAGGAAGAGAAAGCAGGTGTGGTTCCTCTCCTGCTTGTGGTGCTTTTGTTCTCGTTTGGATGTGGCTGGCTCCTGTTGGGAAGTGTTCTCTGAAGTGTGTCGTTGAGGGCTCGTTGTGAGGAAAAAGGAACGTCGTGTGTATGAGGAAGTGAAGACGGAGGGAGAGAGGATTTAAAGAGGGAAGTGCATCGTCTGGATGAAAGAGTGAAGATAAGTAACTGATTATTGAATCTCCTACCACACGTTTGATACTGAGATAGATGTGGGTTGAAGTGCTTGGAGTGTACTGTATGGATATCACTGAGTGAATTAAACTGATTCTCTGCCATTCTTATCTCCTCTTCCCGTTCGGATGGTGAAACGAATCCAGTTTATGCCTATGAAGTGTTTAAATTCTCCTTCCTCCCACTGCCGGTCCCTTGCGTTGTGAACCGAGACCCAGGGTGAGTGCTGGCCTTAAGTATACTTGATGAGTGGATTTGCAGTGTTTGAATTGACGTTCCGTCTCTTCCCCCGTGTGGTATATTGGAGTGGAAATTCCTGTGAGTGTGTGAAGGTCTGTTTTTAACTGCCGTGTGCTCGCCCAAGAGGCAGGCTGGTATATTGTACATCTTCAGAGCTTGGAGAGATCGAGTACGTCCAATTTGCGGGAAGGCTTGGGAAGGACAGCTGGAGTGACGTTTCTGTCTTCCCCACGACACATGTGAGAACATTATATTGCTGTATGAAGTATTGACTCTGTCTGCCCTAGAGAAAGCCCAGCCCAGTCTGTGACTGTAAGTGTGCTGCAGCCCCGAAGCCCACCTGTATGGAGTGAAGTTCCTGTCTTCCCCACGACACCTGTGAGAACATTATATTGCTGTGTGAAGTTATGATTCTGTCTGTTCCAGAGAAAGCCCAGTTCAGTCTGTGACTGTGAGTTCACTACCGCTTTGAAGCCCACCTGTACGGTGTGAAGTTCCTGTCTTCCCCACGACACCTGTGAGAACATTATATTGCTGTGTGAAGTATTGACTCTGTCTGCCCTAGAGAAAGCCCAGCTCAGTCTGTGACTGTGAGTTCGCTACAGCCTTGAGGGCCACCTGTATGGAGTGAAGTTCCTGGTTTCTCCGCGACACATGTGAGAACATTATATTGCTGTGTGAAGTATTGACTCTGTCTGCCCTAGAGAAAGCCCAGCCCAGTCTGTGACTGTAAGTGTGCGGCAGCCCCGAAGCCCACCTGTATGGAGTGAAGTTCCTGGTTTCTCCGCGACACCTGTGAGAACATTATATTGCTGTGTGAAGTTATGATTCTGTCTGTTTCAGAGAAAGCCCAGTTCAGTCTGTGACTGTGAGTTCACTACAGCTTGAAGCCCACCGAGAAAGCCCAGTTCAGTCTTTGACTGTGAGTTCACTACAGCTTTGAAGCCCACCTGTACGGTGTGAAGTTCCTGTCTTCCCCACGACACCCATGAGAACACTATACTGCTGCGTGAAGTTACGACTCTGTCCGTCCTAGAGAAAGCCCAGTTCAGTCTGTGACGGTGAGTTCACTACAGCTTTGAAGCCCACCTGTACGGTGTGGAGTTCCTGTCCTCCTCACGACACCTGTGAGAACATTATATTGCTGTGTGAAGTTATGATTCTGTCCGTCCTAGAGAAAGCCCAGTTCAGTCTGTGACTAAAGCCCAGCTGGGTCTGTGACCGTGAGTTCGCTACAGCCCTGAAGCCATCGGTACGGTGTGAAGTCCCTGTCTTTCTTGCGACACACGTGAGCCATTCTACCTGTGACCGTGAGTCCGCTACAGCCCTGAAGTTCATCTGTAGGGTGCGAAGTACTCACCCGTCCAAGACACTCGTGAGAGTTGTGCACCGCTCCTGAGCTTGCCCCCTCCTGCCCTAGGGGAAGTCTCGTATGGTGTTTACGGAGGACCAGCTGCAGTCTACCTGTCCACTTCTTACCGTTGTAATTGCCCTTGGTGTAGAAGGAGCCTGGTCGACCTACTTACCGTAAGATACTTACCTACACATTATTGACTGCTGTGAACCTAATACCAGCGTGGAAGAAGGAGCTCGGTCAATCTATCTACCGTAAGATACTTACCTGTCCATCATCGACTGCTGTGAACTGTCCCCTACGTGAAAGAGGAGAGGAAGCTTTGACCATCCGCTCATCGGAGAACTCACCTGTCCATTTACCCCCCACCGTGCACCTGATACCAGCCTGGGAGAAGGAACGTCGACAACCTACTTACCGTAAGATACTTACCTACACATTGACTGCTGTGAACTGTTCCCCTCACGTGCAAGAGGAAAGGAAACTTGGATCATCTACCCACCTGTGAGGAACTCACCTGTCCAATACTTACCTGTCCAGCACTCCTCACTGGGAATCGCCGCCCGTGGGGAAGGGTGTGTCTGCTTGCCCCGCTTGGGATCCTCCCTGGACGAGGGAGAGAAGAAGACTTTTAGATTAGGATTATAAATTATTTTACTCTCAATAAAATTGTTACTTTTATCCTCCGTCTCTGGTCTCGTCTCTGGCACGCTCCTCAAAGTGTTCTTGGTCTAGGGGTGGGTGTAGTTTGGTTTGGCCCATCCCGACCTGTGACAGAAATTTGGCGTAGTCGGCCGGATCACACTTTGAGTTGAGCGACCAGAGTTGGTGATGGCAGAGGGGGAAGAACCTGGGGCTCGGCCACCTGTCATGCCGATCTTCATGGGTGCCCCGTGGGCCCCGAGGTATGGAGGCCCGGGGTCTGAAGTGAGTCTGTCGGAGTGGAAAAACCAGGTAGAGTACTTGGCAGGACTCCAGGGTCTGAATGCCATACAGAGGGTCCAGTTTGTGTTGAATTCCCTGGAAGGGGATGCAAGAAGGGAAGTTCAAGCGGCACCAGAGGCTAATCGAGCAACAATCCAGGCGATTTTCGACTTCCTCACAGGGCAATATGGGGATACCACCCCGGTGGCAGCACTGAGGGCGAAGTTCTTTAATTCTCGGCAAGGCCCTCGACAATCCGTTCGGGCATTCACCTTACAACTGCGGGAGCAGTATTCTGGGCTGACGGGGAGACAGGATCATGGCCTGGGGGGAGAAGAGGTCCTGTTGCGAGACCAATTTGTGCTGGGACTACGGGAGGGCCCAGTTCGCCAGAGTTTGCGGGTACAACTGAGGAGAGAACCGAATTTGACTTTCGAAGAGCTCCGACGGGAAGCTTTGGCCCTTGAGCATGACCAGGCGGAGCATGTGGGTGTCCCCAGCTGTCTGGCTACGAACGTTGTTGACCCTCCTCCGGCCCCGGCGGCGCCCGATTGGAAGCAGGCCCTCCGGGAGGAATTAAAGAGAGATGTCCGTGAGCAAATGTCTGAGTTATCCAAAGCTGTGAGGGAAGAACTACGTCGAGAACGGCCCCAGTACCCTCCTCACTCTCGAGAGCGGGCCTACTCCGATGGGGGTCGCCCGTTCGAACATCGTCCTCCCCGGTCGGTGGGCTCTCGATTTCAGTGGGATGCACATGGGCGGCCCTTGTCAGACCCCCCTCCTTCGTTATCTTCTCAGAGCTGCCTGGTAGGCCGTTGTCCGGTGGTTGTGGTCCAGGTAAATGGCCAGAAAATCCGGTGTCTCTTGGATACGGGTTCCCAAGTGACCCTGTTTTCAGAAAGTTTGGCCCAGGAGCTGTTTGGTTCCGGAAGCCAACTCCCTGCAGAGGCCCCCTGGCTGACGCTCCGTGGAGCAAATGGGCTGGACATCCCGTATGTGGGATACTTGGTGACTGATTTACAGATCCATGGAATTCTAGTACCTCAGAAGGGGGTAGTGGTCGTCCGAGACCCGTGTCTGGGGTCCCATCGTGCACTGATTGGAATGAATGTCATCTCGGACTGTTGGGAGGAACTGTTTCGAAGTGCACCGGCACGAGCGGCCGCAACTTCTGCCGGCCAAGAGTGGGACCGTGTTAGGGCCGATTGCCGCCGGATATGTCTGGCTGAACAGCAGCATGACCGAGAGAGTGTGGGAAGAATAGTTTGTCGCTATGCCCTGTCCATTCCAGCTCAAAGCGAGGCTGTGGTCCGAGTCAGGCTTCCCCCTCGACGTTACCGTCCACATGAATGGGTCCTGGTGGAACCCCATGACGAGGGTCCTAAGGTGGAAGTAGCTCGAGGACTAACCATCGTCCGAGGGGGTAGGGTCCCCGTCCGAGTTCGGAACGCAAACCCCTTCCCGGTGCTTCTATACCGCCACCAGTGTTTGGCCCGAGTGACATCCGTGAAGCCACAGCAGGTTCACGAGCAGGGGGAAGTGAGTTTTGAGCGGGTGAGTCCAACGGTGGTTGAAGTGGCCCTAGCTCGAGTTAGTTCAGGAGTGGAGGAGAGCGGGAGAGGATTGCCGGCCCATTTGCAGGGAGAGTCTTTACGGGGCGAAGGGTTGAGGGAAGAACAAACGGGTCAACTCCACGAGTTCTTGAAGGATTGGCAGCACTTGTTCGCCACCCACGAGGAGGACTATGGCCGCACAGATGCGGTGAAACACCAAATTCCGACTGGAGATGCGGCGCCGAGCCGAGAACGTTATCGACCTGTACCCCCGACCTTGTACCCGGAGGTTCGTACCTTGTTGCGGGGAATGCTTGCTAGAGGGATTATTCGTGAGAGCAGCAGCCCTTGGGCCGCACCTATAGTATTGGTCCGCAAGAAAACGGGCTCCTGGAGGTTCTGTGTGGACTACCGGAAGTTAAATCAGGTAACTAAAAGAGATGCTTTCCCACTACCACGAGTCGAAGATTCCCTCACGAGCCTCACTCAAGCTGCCTGGTATTCTACCCTCGATCTAGCCAGCGGCTACTGGCAGGTGCAAATGGACGAGCATGACCGAGAGAAGACGGCATTCACTACCCCCTTTGGCCTCTATGAATGGGAACGGATGCCATTCGGGCTTTGCAACGCTCCAGCCACATTCCAACGGCTGATGCAGCGTTGTTTGGGCAGTCAGTTGATGGACACCACTCTCGTCTACTTGGATGATGTTATCGTGTATTCTCCTGATTTTAAGTCTCACTTGGAACATCTGGGGCAAGTCTTCCGTTCCCTTGAGCGTTACGGGTTGAAGCTACAGCCCGACAAGTGTCAGCTCTTCCGTAAGGAGGTTAAGTTCTTGGGACATGTGGTCAGTGCGGCGGGGATCTCGGTTGACCCAGAGAAGGTGGTGGCAGTGCAAGAGTGGGCATCACCCCAGACGGTGCGTCAAGTGCGGTCATTCCTGGGCTTTGTGGGTTACTACCGGCGATTCATACAAGACTTCTCCAAGATTGCCAAACCGATTAACCAACTGCTTGGAGGCACCGGGCGAACCCGGGGTCGAGGGTCTCCGACGATCCAATGGGACCCAGCTTGTGAAGCTGCCTTTCAGAGGCTTAAACAAGAGCTGTTGCAGGCCCCGATCCTAGCCTATGCCGACTTCACGCAACCATTCATTCTATACACCGATGCCAGCCAGCTTGGTTTGGGTGCAGTACTGGCACAGAAACAGCAAGGAGCGGAAAGAGTCATTGCTTATGCTAGTCGAAGCTTACACCCCGCCGAAAAGAACGACTCAAATTATAGTTCCTTCAAACTCGAGCTGTTAGCCATGAAATGGGCACTAAGCGAAAAGTTCAAAGACTATCTTTGGGGGGCCAAGGTACAGGTTGTCACAGACAATAATCCGCTGGTACACTTACAAACGGCCAAGCTGGGGGCAGTAGAGCAACGCTGGGTGGCACAACTGGCCAATTTCGACTACCAGATCCAGTATCGACCAGGAAAGGAACACACCAATGCTGATGTATTATCTAGGCTACCGGGTGAAGGATCGGCAGGCCATCTACAGGCTCCCGGAGCGGGGTCCGATGAGGGATTGATGGTGGGGGTCATCGAAGCCCCGGGACAGGAGTCCGAAGACCCTCCTCCATGTTGGGGGTGGGATCCATCACGTTGGAGGTCGTGGCAGGGTGAAGATGGGGATGTGCTGAAGGTACGGACGTGGGTAGAACAGGAGGTTTGGCCCGAGGGGGCGGAACGTCGAGCTGAGACTCGAGTTGTGCGAGGCTTGCTGGGACAGAGGGCGAGGCTGTGCCTAAAAGAAGGGGTACTTTGTAGGGCACTGCAGGAGCCCGGTCGAGAAGAGGAGGTCCGTCAGATCGTGGTCCCTGAAGGGCGTTGGCAAGCTCTGTTGGAGGCCTATCATGGCCGGATGGGACATCAGGGGCAAGAGAGGACGTTGGCCTTGTTGAGACGACATTTTTACTGGCCCGGAATGGAGGGCACTACCAGGGCTTACCTCCAGAGGTGTCCACGCTGTATCTTGTTTAAATCTAGGAAGGAGGCCCGGGCACCGTTGGTCCCGATCCAGGCCAAGGCGCCTCTGCATATAGTGGCCATGGATTTTCTCACTCTGGGGCGACCGGTGGATCAGGTCCAGAACATTCTTGTCATCACTGACCTGTTTACTAAATACGCCTGGGCCGTCCCCACTGTGGACCAAACTGCTCTTACTACCGCTAATGCCCTCTGGAGATATGTAATTCAGCCGTTTGGTTGTCCGGAAATCCTCCATTCTGATCAAGGGGCCAATTTCGAGTCCAAGGTGATCCGCGAACTGTGCCTCCTGTACGGATGCAAGAAGACCCACACGACCCCTTATCATCCTCAAGGGAACGGGGGGTGTGAGAGGTTCAATCAGACCTTATTGGGCTTACTGGGTACCTTGGAAGAGGAACAGCAGGGCCACTGGGCTGACAGGCTTCCAGCGATGCTACAGGCGTATAATAATAGCATACATAGTACCACTGGTTATGCCCCTACTTACCTAATGTTTGGCAGGCATGTGAGACTCCCAATGGATATGCTTATGGGGACCACCGGGGAAGAAGAGGGAGGAAATCTATCTGCTTGGGTGATAAATCACCATCAACGCCTGCAGTCGGCATACGAGCAAGTCGCTGGCCGGATAAACCAAACGGCAGTGAAGAATAAGAGGTTGTATGATCGTACGGCTCGAGAGGCCCCGTTATTGCCCGGTGAGAGGGTGTTGGTGCGAGATAATCGCCGGCAGGGGAAAGGGAAGTTGAGCGATCGATGGGAGGCTCAGCCGTACGTCGTTCAGCGACAACCCCGTCCAGACCAACCGGTATACGCACTGCGGCCAGAAGGAGGGGTAGGCCCCGAACGGGTGCTACATCGCAATCTGATTCGCCCTTGCCCGTATTTCCCAAAGCCAGTGGTAAGAGATCCGCCGGCCGACACGTCATGGACATCCCCGCTGGTAGGGTGGGCAGTAATCCCAAGAGGTTTAGGCCTGGGACCACGGCCGGAAGTACCTGACTCCCCTCCCCGACGGTCTCAACGAGGGAATCGGGGTCAGCCGCCAGCTAGGTATGGGGACTGGGTGTCAGGAGACCGTTCTCGGGACTAGAACGGGTTGGCGGGGGGGTATGTCACGGGGTGACAAATAAGCCCGGGACTATCCCCGCCAGAGAAATGCCCTTGTTGAGGTCTGGGAAGTGAAACACCATTCCAAAGCCAGGGTGAGTGCCTGTCGCTATGGTAACCGAGTGGCGGATTGATAGCAGGTGTGGGTAATTTGCGCTGAGCGTTTGAATGGGGCCACGCTAGCTCATGAGAATATAAAAAGTCAGAGGAAGAGAAAGCAGGTGTGGTTCCTCTCCTGCTTGTGGTGCTTTTGTTCTCGTTTGGATGTGGCTGGCTCCTGTTGGGAAGTGTTCTCTGAAGTGTGTCGTTGAGGGCTCGTTGTGAGGAAAAAGGAACGTCGTGTGTATGAGGAAGTGAAGACGGAGGGAGAGAGGATTTAAAGAGGGAAGTGCATCGTCTGGATGAAAGAGTGAAGATAAGTAACTGATTATTGAATCTCCTACCACACGTTTGATACTGAGATAGATGTGGGTTGAAGTGCTTGGAGTGTACTGTATGGATATCACTGAGTGAATTAAACTGATTCTCTGCCATTCTTATCTCCTCTTCCCGTTCGGATGGTGAAACGAATCCAGTTTATGCCTATGAAGTGTTTAAATTCTCCTTCCTCCCACTGCCGGTCCCTTGCGTTGTGAACCGAGACCCAGGGTGAGTGCTGGCCTTAAGTATACTTGATGAGTGGATTTGCAGTGTTTGAATTGACGTTCCGTCTCTTCCCCCGTGTGGTATATTGGAGTGGAAATTCCTGTGAGTGTGTGAAGGTCTGTTTTTAACTGCCGTGTGCTCGCCCAAGAGGCAGGCTGGTATATTGTACATCTTCAGAGCTTGGAGAGATCGAGTACGTCCAATTTGCGGGAAGGCTTGGGAAGGACAGCTGGAGTGACGTTTCTGTCTTCCCCACGACACATGTGAGAACATTATATTGCTGTATGAAGTATTGACTCTGTCTGCCCTAGAGAAAGCCCAGCCCAGTCTGTGACTGTAAGTGTGCTGCAGGCCCGAAGCCCACCTGTATGGAGTGAAGTTCCTGTCTTCCCCACGACACCTGTGAGAACATTATATTGCTGTGTGAAGTTATGATTCTGTCTGTTCCAGAGAAAGCCCAGTTCAGTCTGTGACTGTGAGTTCACTACCGCTTTGAAGCCCACCTGTACGGTGTGAAGTTCCTGTCTTCCCCACGACACCTGTGAGAACATTATATTGCTGTGTGAAGTATTGACTCTGTCTGCCCTAGAGAAAGCCCAGCTCAGTCTGTGACTGTGAGTTCGCTACAGCCTTGAGGGCCACCTGTATGGAGTGAAGTTCCTGGTTTCTCCGCGACACATGTGAGAACATTATATTGCTGTGTGAAGTATTGACTCTGTCTGCCCTAGAGAAAGCCCAGCCCAGTCTGTGACTGTAAGTGTGCGGCAGCCCCGAAGCCCACCTGTATGGAGTGAAGTTCCTGGTTTCTCCGCGACACCTGTGAGAACATTATATTGCTGTGTGAAGTTATGATTCTGTCTGTTTCAGAGAAAGCCCAGTTCAGTCTGTGACTGTGAGTTCACTACAGCTTGAAGCCCACCGAGAAAGCCCAGTTCAGTCTTTGACTGTGAGTTCACTACAGCTTTGAAGCCCACCTGTACGGTGTGAAGTTCCTGTCTTCCCCACGACACCCATGAGAACACTATACTGCTGCGTGAAGTTACGACTCTGTCCGTCCTAGAGAAAGCCCAGTTCAGTCTGTGACGGTGAGTTCACTACAGCTTTGAAGCCCACCTGTACGGTGTGGAGTTCCTGTCCTCCTCACGACACCTGTGAGAACATTATATTGCTGTGTGAAGTTATGATTCTGTCCGTCCTAGAGAAAGCCCAGTTCAGTCTGTGACTAAAGCCCAGCTGGGTCTGTGACCGTGAGTTCGCTACAGCCCTGAAGCCATCGGTACGGTGTGAAGTCCCTGTCTTTCTTGCGACACACGTGAGCCATTCTACCTGTGACCGTGAGTCCGCTACAGCCCTGAAGTTCATCTGTAGGGTGCGAAGTACTCACCCGTCCAAGACACTCGTGAGAGTTGTGCACCGCTCCTGAGCTTGCCCCCTCCTGCCCTAGGGGAAGTCTCGTATGGTGTTTACGGAGGACCAGCTGCAGTCTACCTGTCCACTTCTTACCGTTGTAATTGCCCTTGGTGTAGAAGGAGCCTGGTCGACCTACTTACCGTAAGATACTTACCTACACATTATTGACTGCTGTGAACCTAATACCAGCGTGGAAGAAGGAGCTCGGTCAATCTATCTACCGTAAGATACTTACCTGTCCATCATCGACTGCTGTGAACTGTCCCCTACGTGAAAGAGGAGAGGAAGCTTTGACCATCCGCTCATCGGAGAACTCACCTGTCCATTTACCCCCCACCGTGCACCTGATACCAGCCTGGGAGAAGGAACGTCGACAACCTACTTACCGTAAGATACTTACCTACACATTGACTGCTGTGAACTGTTCCCCTCACGTGCAAGAGGAAAGGAAACTTGGATCATCTACCCACCTGTGAGGAACTCACCTGTCCAATACTTACCTGTCCAGCACTCCTCACTGGGAATCGCCGCCCGTGGGGAAGGGTGTGTCTGCTTGCCCCGCTTGGGATCCTCCCTGGACGAGGGAGAGAAGAAGACTTTTAGATTAGGATTATAAATTATTTTACTCTCAATAAAATTGTTACTTTTATCCTCCGTCTCTGGTCTCGTCTCTGGCACGCTCCTCAAAGTGTTCTTGGTCTAGGGGTGGGTGTAGTTTGGTTTGGCCCATCCCGACCTGTGACATATGCAGAAGAGGAATCAAGATTGAATGCTGAAATTGAAGATACTAAAGAAAGAATCACTTTGCTTTCATGTCAGCATACACTGCAACACAATAACCCTTCATGCGACAAAGTTTCCCAAGAAACTTCCCAAGATCTTGCTCTGAAAATGAGCTAGAGACGAAAGCACTAAAAGAATCCCTGGCAATGACTAAACTTCCAGCTCCAGAGCCATTCACGTTTACAGGTGATCCACTCAAGTTCACTGAATGGCGCACTTGCTTTAAAGTTGCTTTGCTGTCAGCAAAATCACTTTATATACAAATTTGAAAGTTTTGCGGTAATGCCTCTTGAGGAGAATAAAATGTTTCCCATCAACAACAAGGTGTGATAATCGATAAGATAATCGGATCAACTCTGAACATCACAAAAAAGCTACTAAATGTCACTACAAAAAAAAAAAAACAGCAAAAAATAAAAGCACATATTTAGAATTAAACAAAATAATAGGACAATTCAGCTGCATCATTTATTCATGCTGCAGTGCATGCTGGGAGTTTTGTACTATGCTGGGTACCAGCATGCATTGCAGCATGGCACTTTTGATTGTCACCATTATTGAGATTCATACGCTATATGACATCTGAAGTCAGTTGTAGTTCTTGTGTTTCTGCTCGTCTCTTTTTCTGTTCTCTTCTTTCCTTCAGTGATTCTGCTTGTTAACAGGCTTATTAAGGCTGAAATGACTCCATATTTAATATACACAGATTTTGTGGCTCAGATAAGGTCCAGTTCTGGTTTATTTCTTTGCTCTTGGCTGACATGTGGCATTGCTATGGCCTGTTTGTGGCCCAGATCTGGCAAACAGGAGCGGTCCAGTCAAGTGCCGTCATTCTACGCTGCATGTGGGCCAAAATAATGTTGTTATCTGGGCTGAAGCACAGGCTCTACTCTTCAACACAATGGTGACACACAAAACTCAACAGAAACCCTTTAAATCCCAAAAGAACATTAAACACTAACATGTCTCCACTATATCATTATGTGCAAAAACACATAAAATAACACTTCATTTGAACATTTACTCTCCTGAGCAGTCATTCACATAAATATTTTTACATTTCACATTTATGTTCACATAAATACATTACATACTGCAAGGGTCCTGATTTGTACCCATGTGAAAGGGTACAGCGGGTGTACTCTTGAGTGTACTGCCCCAGTGACAAGCCGTTGTACTGAAGGTACAAAATTTGCACATTTTTTTCTGACAGTTTAGGATTAAAAGAAATATAATCAAGTGATAAATGATTATAAATGAATAAAATAAAATAAACCACAACACAAATGTATGGTTGGTACACACACACACACACACACACACACAAACAGGTTGCAATCTTGTTGCCTAGCAGAACTCCTTGCATGGCAAATCACATCAAAGAAACACCAGAGGTATTTTAGTGAATTATGATTTTGAGTTCATTGCACTTGAAATCTTTTATGTATTTTTTTTAGGTAAATAAGCAAAACAAACTTAAACTTTCATGTTCTGGAAAAATCTATGTTTAGTCATGGTTTCATGATTAAGTAAAGACAAGGTTAGGTTTTAGCCCTACCCCTGCTTATCTCAGAATAAAAGGACATGTATAACACTGTTATGTGAAAAGGAAATGTGAAAGGTTGCCATCCTTTCTGCTGACCACTACATGTTCTGCAGTGTTTGTAGGCCTAAACAAGTTACTTTGTGATCCTGCTTGCTGTACAGATATGGGGCTTTTATCTGTTTTCATTTATATCACAGTTACTGGCTCAGTAAATGTTTCTGTTCTAATCTGAACTCCACAAAACAAAACCCTAGTGTCTCTTTACCTATAGTCCCACAATATTGGTTTTGTCTTTGCCTTCTCTGAGTCGAGAGGTTGCTGTAGGAAGAGGAAGCCATGAAAAGGCAGAAAGAGGGAGACAAAGTGAGAGTCAAAATGTTCAGTTTATTGAAAAATGTTCACTTCATCACAACATCATCCCATAAAACCTTGAATTAGATTCTCTTATCTTTAACACATGAAGTATTCTGAAACAACAATAGCAAGCATATCAATAGCAAGCAATTTGAATGACTTTAATGATTCAATTATTATTATTGACAAAGGAACACAAAAACATAAAAGCATAAAGAAACTGTAAAAACAAATGTAAGGTTGCTTTCTTGAGCTATGTGCTACTCAAAGTAAAATTCAAAGTATGTTCTTCAATCTTAAGGCAAAGCTCGACACCAAATCTGTTATTTCCAGATATAGATCATTGGCAGATAACTGAACATATAGCGAATCAAATAAATCTATTAAAAATTCCCACAATAATGGATGCCATGAGCCAGACTGAAAGAAAATGACATTATTATTTTAAAATGCTTTGAAAAATCACAGAATAACACAATCTCTGTTTTTTAGTTTTTCAATTTCTTCTACACAGCAAAATCCCCAGTGTTAAATTAACACTCCTCAGTGTTTATATGTGTCCACACTACAGGGTGTTAAAAATTAACACTGAAGCAGTGTTGAAGTTAATGAGTTAATTAAGTTAACACTGAAGCAGTGTTGAAGTTAATGAGATAATTAAGTGATTAATTAAGTGATGATTGGCCATTAGTGGTGACACCTGATGATAACAAGCAGACACACTGAAGGAACGAGAAACAAGAACAGAAAAAAGAGAAACACAAGAACTACTGACTTCGAGCCATTATTGCACTTATTATTTTACCAGTTTGACTTTATTTCTGTCATACATCTACACACGGTCTTATTTAGATTTAACAGAAGTTTAGATGGTAATGTTTTATGGAATGTTTCGTTTCATGTCACCATTATGGTGACCAGTGGTTGCTTTAGTTGGGCTCTTGACCCTTTACTTTGTAACATTAGTAATTTTCTGGTTGCTCCAACTCTGTGCTTATAAAGCATATGTGTTGTGGCAAGAGAAACTATGACATGGGCTGTGTTTCCTGAAAACATTGCAAGCCTAATTTGATCGTACAGACCATATGTTGCAGTTGGTCTGCAATCAAGTTATGTTTAAGATGCTTTTGGTAATGCAGCCCTGGTTAAGTTTCAATGATGAAATTACTAGTGACTTGATTCAATGATGTCACCCAGCATTATAAACTGATTATCCACATGTTTTATTAATTGTTCACTACAGTAGTTACTTCCAGCAATGTTTTAAAGATCTGAAGGATGTAAAATCACACACAGAAATCAAGAATCTACATATGAATCTCAACAATGGTGACAATCAAACAAATGCTTAATGTTGCAGTGCATGATGGGAGCCACCAATCAGAACGCATCCATGGCTCACATCATGCATTGCAGCATGAATAAATTATGCAGCTGAATTGTCCTGTCATTTTCGTTGTTTTTTTCTGTTGGCTTTTATTTTGCTATTGTTTTGTTCTGACTTTAGTAGCTTGTTTTGTGATGTTCAGAGTTGATCTGTTTGTCACTAGTTTGTTTATTGTCACCATTGTTGAGATTCATATGCTGATTCTTGATGTCTGTGCGTTTAAACACAATAACATCTTTGCTCAAAGTATTTTCAAAATTTTTGATATTGCTGTTGGATCTCAAACTGTAGAATCTCAGAGCTACAATCACCGATACTAAAACGAGACATCAAGCATATAGTCAAAGATTTAGAGACTGTATGACATCAGTGAATCAGGACACTACATGATAATGTCATTACCATCAAAACATATTGTGAGCAGGTCATGTTTTCTCTTGCAGTAACAAATGTGCTTTATAAACACAGAGTTGTAGCAACCAGAGAAAAACTAATATTAAAAATTGAAAAGGGTCAAGAGCCCAACTAAAGCAAACACTGACCACCAAAATGGTAACTTGAAAAGAAAAATTCCATAAAATATTACTGTCTAAACTTCTGTTGACTCTCAAGAACTTTTGTCGATGTATGACAGAAATAAAGTCAAACTGGTAATAATAAGTGCAACAATGTGTAATGACTCGAAGTCAGTAGTTCTTGTGTTTCTCTTTTTTCTGTTATTGTTTTTTCTCTTTCCTTCAGTGAGTCTGCTTGTTATCATCAGGTGTCACCACTAATAGCCAATCATCACTTAATTAATCACTTAATTATTGCA
This sequence comes from Leuciscus leuciscus, assembly GCF_965113295.1. Taxonomy (NCBI): domain Eukaryota; kingdom Metazoa; phylum Chordata; class Actinopteri; order Cypriniformes; family Leuciscidae; genus Leuciscus; species Leuciscus leuciscus. The sequence continues at coordinate 28,518,540 of NC_138725.1, read as the reverse complement.
TTAACTTCAACACTGCTTCAGTGTTAATTTTTAACACCATGTAGTGTGGACACATATAAACACTGAGGAGTGTTAATTTAACACTGGGGATTTTGCTGTGTAGTAGCTCTTTTCTTTCTTTTTCTTTCTGATCTTGTTGCTCTTTTCTTTTTTTTTCTTTCTGATCTTGCAGCTTTTTAATTTCTTCTTCTTTCTGGGCCTGCATATGTTTATAGAGTTTTTCCAGTAGTTCCTGTTGTTTCTGACGTTTTTCCAGCATCTCTTTGAGCTCCTGAACGTGCTGCTCATTTCTCTTCTTGAAATCATTAATTTCTTCTGCTTGCTTTCTGGCTTCTTCATTTCTTCTTTATGATTTTTATTTCCTCTATATGTTTCTTTTTAATTTCATCTCTCTCTTTCTCTTCTCTTTTTTTTCTCTCCTTCTCTTCTGTTTCTCTTCTCTTGATCTCTTCTTCTCGCTCTCGTTTCAGATCTTCAATAATTTTCTTCCATCTCTCTCTCTCTTCCTCTCGTCTCTCATCATCTTCTCGTTTTATTCTCTCCCACTCCTCTTTTCTCTCTCGCTCCAGTCGTTCATGTCTTTCCATTTCACTTTTCTTTTCTTCATATTCTATCTCTTTGTCTTCTCTTTCTCTTCTCTGTTTCTGTCTTTCGTCCTCTATCTTCTGACTTTCTTCTTCTCTCTCTCTTTCAAATCTCTTTTTTATTTTCTCCAGTTCTCCTTGTTTTTCTCTCAGTTGTTTCTCTTGCTTCTCTTTTATCTTTCTTTCATCTTCCTCTCGTTCTCTCATCTGTTGTTTCATTTCATCCTCCCATTCTCTCTGCAGTCGTTTAATTTCCTCTTGAATCTCTTTTCTGTCATTTCCGGCCTCTTTTATTTTTCTCTCCCATCTTTGTCTCTCTTCCTCCTCTTCTTTCTTCCTCCTTTTCTCCTCTGAATCTCTCTTTTTAGTTTCCTCTTCTTGCTTCATCTGTAATTCTGCTATAATTCTTTCTTGTTCATTTTTCATCTTTTCTTGATCTTGTCTGTATTTCTCTTCTCTCTTTCGATCTTCTTCTTCTCTTTCTTTTTGCTGTTTTTCATACAGTGATCTCTGATTTTCAATCTCTCTCTTCACCTCTTCTATTTTTTGTTTATATTTAGCTCTTTTCTGTTTTCCCTCTTCTGATCGTTTCTGGTTTTCAATCTCGCATTTCTTTTTTTCCATTTTTTCTTTCTCTTCAAACTCTTTTCTGAGTTTTTCCTCTTTTTCTCTGATTTGATTCTCCATTTTCTTTTTCTCCTCGTCTGCTCTTTGTTTCTCTTCTTCGAGTCTCTTCATAATGTTTTCCATGTCCATCTCATATTTAGCTTGTAATTCTTCTCTCTGACTCTGAATTTCTCTTTCTCTCTCTTTCATTATTTCCTCCATTCTCTTTTTAATGGACATCTCTGCCTCCTCAAACATGCTGTTAGTGAAGTATCGACCCTCATTACTATTTTTCACGTCTTCTATCATGTTTAACAGCTGAATCACTTGAGTTTTGTCTTGTTTTTTATTATTATTGAACACCAGGAATCTGTTTCCACAATCTCTGATCAGTTTCTTCATTTCTGCAGAGTTACTTCTCTTCACATAATCCTCTATAGATTGATCATCAAGTTCGTCTCCTCTAGTGAACAGAACGATGCTGAACTGAGCAGATTTTGGGCCAAAGATCTTCTTTATCAGATCCAAAGTGTCTGATTCCTCTTTAGTGAATCTTCCCAGACTCAACACAATGACAAACACATGAGGTCCAGGTGACGACATTGAAACACATTTCACTATTTCTTCCACCACGTGATCATGTGACAGTGCCGTATCAAAGAGTCCTGGAGTATCAACAACAGCTACTGATCGACCATCAACTTCACCAACTCCCTTCTTACATGCAGTCGTCACTGAATCTGAGCTTAAGTCACTCTCAAACTCCTCTCTTCCCAGAATAGTGTTTCCTGTTGCACTCTTTCCATTTCCTGTCCTCCCGATCAGCACAATCCTCAAACACTCCTGATCATCAGCACCTGAAATCATGCAAGTATTCATGTATTAAAGCTATGGTCTACGATTTCAAAGATTGTTCATTATTAATTACCTCGTTTAGATGCTGGTTATGGTTCTACAGTACAATCCTAACAATATGAAGAGAAAAAAGAATGAAAAAATCCATTCACTCTATTGGGTGTACAGCTGCAGAGAAGTTCCGGGCAGAGCCATATAGAGAGAGAGTTGCGACAACTCCATTGACAACAATGGAACGCTTTTTTACAGCAATGGCGGCTCGTGGAGCCTCTCAATAGTTCCCGGAAGTAGCAGCAGCGCGGTAGAACGGACCGTTTGTGATGGACTTTTATAAAAGGTGAGACGTTTAAAGAATACGATTGTATATTATCAGTACATCTGAATCAAATTAACTTGTATTAAAGCATGCTAGTTGATTATTGCTCTCTAAATTAGTAGTTTTAGGGGACGTTATCAGATAAAAGATAGGTCATTGGATAAAGTTAGTAGCGCATAACAAACCACGAACAGCCTATTAATGGTTAAACCCGTTCTATTAATGCAGTTTTATCCTTTGTTGTGTAATAAGAGGGAAAGGCTTCTAAACAGGGGTTAAATATAACATTGGGGAGTGTGATATGTGGAAGTGATAAAATGAGAATATCCGTTTCATTCCTCATTAAATGTGCAATAACAAAACAAAACAAAAAACATTATTTTAGATTGCATTTTTGAGTAACAAAAAACGTATGGGTGGAGTTTTTTAGACATTCTGTTTCTGTTGACTATTAGGCTGTCTATATTATGTTTCAGCTCAGCTGATTTTTGGATTGATGGGAAAGGGAAATGGAAGTTTATTTGTGAGATTAAAAACAATGCTTAAAAGCAGCAAGCCATTTTTAAAAACAAATCACACTAGACTTAATGGGGAATCATACTAAATACCACAACATGTAATATATACTACTACTGTATATAATTTGTCTCCTTTATCTCTCTCAACACAAGAAGCAGGGATTCAGTGGATCATGAAGACTCCCTGTACTGACGCTGTACCCTCACCTTCAGTTTCAGCATATTTTCTCCTCTCTGTGTCAGACACAAGAACAACATAGAGGAAATGACAGACAACATGCTTGACGTGCAGTTTATTAGACATTTATAAATCCCATTGTGCTAAATCAATGCAAAAGTATATATATATATATATATATATATATATATATTAGGGCTGTCAAAAGATTAATCGTGATTAATCACATCCAAAATAAAAGTTTGTGTTTAAATAATATATGTGTGTGTACACAGTAAATTCCACAGTGTTAAATCAACACTGCTCAGAGCAAATATGGTCCCACTCTACAGAGTGTTAAAGTAACACTAAAGCGGTGTTAAAGTTAATGAGATAATTAAGTGATTAATTTAGTGATGATTGAACATTATTGAAGACACCTGCAGTTAACAAGCAGAATCACTGAAGGAGAAAAGCACAAATTGTAAGCCACCGTTATGGTGATGGGTGTTTGCTTTAGTTGGACTCTTGACCCTAGAGCTGGGCGATATATATCGTGAGATTGTTATGCGCATCTCATCAGTAAAGCCGGTTCCTTGATTAGTAATAAATCGCCATCACCTGCTTTCAGATGGAGCGGCATTTACTACAAAGAGCCGTAGTTAACTGACAAGCTGAGCCATATCGCATTAATATCGCGGACGTATCGCCAGCGATAATTAATGCGATATGGCTCAGCTTGTCAGTTAACTACGGCTCTTTGTACACAGCAAAAACTCCAGTGTTAAATTAACACTCCTGGGAGTGTATGAGTCCACACTCAATGAAGTTAATGTTGAAGTTAATGAGATAATTAAGTGATTAATTAGTGATGATTGAACATTATTGAAGACACCTGATGTTAACAAGCAGAATCACTGAAGGAGAAAATCTCAAATTGTAAGTTACCGTTATGACGATCAATGGTTGCTTTAGTTGGACTCTTGACCCATATATTATTAACTTTAGATTTTGTTTGTCTGTTGTTTCTGAATTATAATCACTAGTTGAACAAAGAAAAAAGTGATCTGATGGTGTTGGTTATGTTATGACAATCATCATTTGAACTTGATCACTAAACTCATTAAAATCCTTCTTTCTGACTTCGATTTATGTTGTTGGTTAGTGAGTCTGCATAAATGCCCAAGATTTTTGATATAATATAAAGGATTGCTTAAAAGTTGTTTAAAAAAAAAATCATTTTTTTAGGCACACACAGATGTCAAGATTCAGTATATGCATCTCAACAATGGTGAGGAGCAGAATATTCAATTAGGAAAAGTAAATTACATACAATTCAGATCATAATTTATTCATACCACAATGCATGATGGGAGCCATTAATGAGTTGTGATTGGTGGCAGCCACTGCAACATGCTTTATTATTGTCACCATTGTTGAGATTCACAGACTGATTATTGATGTCTGTGTTTTAAATGAATTTATTTGAATGTCTTTTGATCAGAACAATGTTTATTAAATATAGAATTATAAGTAAAATACTGATAATCATAGGCTGAAGAATCACTAAACTGCTGCTAACAAGTTAAACCAAACTATCTCAATAAGTTTCCCTTTTCAGATCACAGCATGATTATGTTAAAACATAATCAACAGTATAAGATAACATTTTACTTTGTTCTTTTACCTGTTATAAATCAACAACAGCAGAAAAACAACAGTAAATATTAAAGTAAACATATAATGGTCTAGAGCCCAACTAAAGCAAACACCCATCACCTTAATGGTAACTTACAATTTGAGATTTTCTCCTTCAGTGATTCTGCTTGTTAACATCAGGTGTCTTCAATAATGCTCAATCATCACTAAATTAATCACTTAATTATCTCCTCAGCCCTAAATGCCGCTCCATCTGAAAGCAGGTGATGGTGATTTACTACTAATCAAGGAACCGGCTTTACTGACGAGAGGCGCATAACAATCTCACGATATATATCGCACAGCCCTACTTGACCCTTATATGTTTACTTTAGAGTTAGTTTGGCTGTTGTATCTGAGTTATAACTGCCAGATGAACAAAGAAAAAAAAAGTGATCTGATGGTGTTGGTTATATTATGAAATTCATCATTTGAACTTGATCACTGAACTCATTATGATCCTTATTTCTGACTTCGATTTATGTTGTTGGTTACAAAATAACTGTGAATCTGCATAAATATCCAGAATTTTTTATATAATATAAAGGATTTCTTAAAAGTTGTTTAAAACAAAAAAAATCTTTCCTTTAGGCACACACAGAAGTCAAGATTCAGTCTATGCATCTCAACAATGGTGACGAGCAGAATATTCAATTAGGGAAAGTAAATTAAATAGACAATTCAGATCATAATTTATGCATACCGCAATGCATGATGGGAGCCATTAATGAGTTGTGATTGGTGGCAGCCACTGCAACATGCTTTATTATTGTCACCATTGTTGAGATTCACAGGCTGATTATTGATGTCTGTGTTTCTAAATAAATTAATTTAAAAGTGTTTTGATCAGAACAATGTTTATGAAATATTTTGGATTATAAGTAAAGTATTGATAATCATATGCTGTTAAAATCACAAAGCTGCTAACAAGATAAACCAAACTATCTCAATAAGTTTCATTTTTCAGATCACAGCATGATTATGTCAAAACATAACCAACACTATCAGATCACACTTTTACTTTGTTCATTTGACTGTTATACATCAATAACAGCAGACAAACAACAGTAAAATTTAAAGTAAACATATAAGGGTCAAGAGCCCAACTAAAGCAAACACCCATCACCATAATGGTAACTTACAATTTATGATTTTCTCCTTCAGTGATTCTGCTTGTTAACATCAGGTGTCTTCAATAATGCTCAATCATCACTAAATTAATCACTTAATTATCTCATTAACTTTAACACCGCTTTAGTGTTACTTTAACACTCTGTAGAGTGGGACCATATTTGCTCTGAGCAGTGTTGATTTAACACTGTGGAATTTACTGTGTACTGTGTATAATTAAATTTGTATCTAGAAATACACACACGCATGTATATATTTAAGAAAAATTTGTTATTTATATATAAAAATATATATATATTTATATATAATATAAATGATCTATAAATATATACAGTATATGTATGCAAATATTTCTTAAATATATACATGCATGTGTGTGTATTTATATATACAAAATAATTATACACAGTATACACACATATCTTATTTAAACACAAACTTTTATTTTGGATGCGATTAATCGCGATTAATCTTTTGACAGCCCTAATATATATATATTAAAACTGATGTAATGTATATTTTTGAGTAGTGAACTTTGACTTTTTGAAATTTAAACAAGTTTCAGCTGTAAACATTTCTAAATGTTTAAATTCACCTGACATGGAAAGTGTACCAACCTACTTGAAAGCAGTTTTTACCAGTATTTGAGAGATCTACAACCCTTTTCACTCATCATTAAGGCTCCTCTGGACGATGCATTATCATGTATACTTTAATTACTATAATAAAATAACCAAATAAATAGGTTTTATAGATTAAAGTGATGTAGGTCATGAATTTATCAAATTATGTTAAAAGTAAATGCACATGGACACTAATGAAATAATGTGTGTGTGTGTGTGTGTGTATAATCATGTTTTGTTTGAAAATGTAATATTATACATTAATATATTATGTATTAATTTATACAGTAATAAGTGCATGGGGTGCATAAGCATTGTAAACATTAAGATTAATGAAATTTCACTTAATTCAATTCTACATTTTACTTGTTTGCAATGTATTTTTTTAAGACAATCACGTTACCTGCAAGTCTCTGTCCTTCCCAGCCAGCAGAGCCATGTGGGGCCCAAATGGGTTTGACCTGGGCTTGCTAACTGGGACCCAGCCAGTTTTGCACCCAGTTTCCATGTAGGCCCCACATGGATTTGCCCAGATGAAATGAACACTGCTTAGTGTGCACACTACAGGCTGTTTAATGTAACACTTAATCAGTGTTGGAGGTAATGAGATAATTAAGTGATTAAATAATGATTTTGTATTAGTGAAGAACACCTGCTGTTAACAAGCATAATCACTGAAGGAAAGAGAAACACAAGAACTACTTCCAGCCACAACCTTGGATGAAATCAACTGAAGATAAAATACATTAAATCTCTCAAGATCTGATTAAACAACTCCACAAACAGCATTACCAGCTTCACTTATTACTAACCAGACTGACTTTATTTCTGTCAGACATCTACAGAAAAGAATTAAGAAGAGGCTTAGATGTTGATTACTTATTTGAAAGTAATAGTTTTATTTGATGTTACCATTGTGGCTATCAGTGTGTGCTTTAGTCAGGCTCTTGACTTTTTAACATTAGTTTTCCTCTGGCAGCTGTGTCAGTTTGTTATGGCGAGAACAGCAAGAGAAAATATAATCAGATGCTGTAAGCTGATTGATAGTAAGAATATAATCATCATATATTGGCTTAACTCATTGATATTATATGGGAGGTTTATATGGGTAGTATGTTATTAATTCTGTTTTATTGTTGTGATTTTACAGCAAGGGCATAATATCATTTAATCAGAACATCAAACGATTTTTAACACACCATTTACATATTTTGGGCTCCTTGGAATTTTTATTCGCACACAGACATCAAGAATCAGCATATGAATCTCAACAATGGTGACATGCTTCATGCTGCAATGCATTCTGGGAGCCATGGAGTATGATGCACTCAGAATGCATTGCACTATGAAGCATGTCACCATTGTTGAGATTCATATGCTGAAATCATTTGATGTTCTGATTAAATTATATTATCCCCTTGCTTTAGAATCACAACAATAAAACAGAATTAATAACATACTACCCGTATAAAACTCCCACATAATATCAGTGAGTTAAGCCAATATATGATGATTATATTCTTATCATCAATCAGCTTACAGCATCTGACTACAATTTCTCTTGCTGTTCTCACCATAACAAACAGACACAACTGCCAGAGAAAAACTAATGTTAAAAAGTCAAGAGCCCGACTAAAGCACACACTGATCGCCACAATGGTAAGATCAAATCAAACTATTACTTTCAAATAAATAATCAACATCTTAACCTCTTCTTAATTCTCAATAAGAATTTCTGAAGACGTCTGACAGAAATAAAGTCAGTCTGGTTAGTAATAAGTGAAGCTGGTAATGCTGTTTGTGGAGTTGTTTAATCAGATCTTGAGAGATTTTATGTATTTTATCTTCAGTTGATTTCATCCAAGGCTGTGGCTGGAAGTAGTTTCTCTTTCCTTCAGTGATTATGTTTGTTAACAGCAGGTGTTCTTCACTTGTACAAAATCATTATTTAATCACTTAATTTTCTCATTACCTCCAACACTGATTAAGTGTTACATTAAACAGCCTGTACTGTGCACACTAAGCAGTGTTCATTTCATCTGGGCAAATCCATGTGGGGCCTACATGGAAACTGGGTGCAAAACTGGCTGGGTCCCAGTTAGCTAGCCCAGGTCAAACCCATTTGGGCCCCACATGGCTCTGCTGGCTGGGTTTGATGCGGTGCCCTTTGTGCTGCTTAGTGGGTCCGATGACTGTTCACCTCACAGGTAATGTTTATTGTTAAGAGCTTGTGATATGGTGCTGAAATGGCTGTGTGGGGTTAACATTCTTTTCGGATATCAAATAGGCGTGATTCCCTGTATTCCATTGCGTAACCGGTGGGCATGACTGACCAATCCGTGTCTATTAAGCGTGCTATCTAGCGTGATCTCCTGATGGTAAGTGTTTATACGTTACTATGACTGGGAGTGGGGATAGTATTATGATTGGTAACATCTCCGTTTGTTTGTTATAGGATTCTCCCTCTCGTTCTATGCCGTGATTGTTGCTACTGTCCTCGCACTATTAAAGGGCGGCGGTTAATACGGCCGCGCTGACGCGATCATCACTAAAGAGAAGGGGACTGCTCGTTTGGTTCTTATCGTGGCGTTATCTTTGACCCGTTTCATATTCCTGGATTGTGTGGGGGACTAGTTGGTTCCTTCCACGTGTAGGGGAGCTAGCTGCCCTCTGTGTCTTTGTTTGATTTGAAACCTCTTTTTGTTTGTTTCCTGTTAACTTGCTTCTAATCTTTTGGAAGTATAGTTTGTTAAGTTAACTTGATTTTTATTTTATTTTCATCTTTATTATTGTAAAGCCATTTAACTGTGTGTAATATTTAATCAAGCCAGTTAATTGCTTGGTTCATGTGATCAACTATCTATTAGTACAATGCTATTTGTGTGTGTGTGTGTGTGTGTGTGTGTGTGAACCTCCACTGAGCTAAAATTGTCTTGTATTAATCAGGTGACCAACTAATTGACTTTTCTGCGCTTGAATGGTTTTTATTTTTATTTTTGTCATTGACATTTATTGTTGTGAGGATTTGCTTTATTGATGTCCATCTGGTAATTTTTATGAACATTGTTATAGTTTCATATCTTTATTTTGCAGGCGCTGGGGTCCCACGGGTGGATTGCTCTTCCTCCTCCTGGTGGTGGTCCTTTATCGTGTGCAGTGTACACTGTTGAGTGTGTGATTGTGTGATTAAGTGACACAGGTGTGTGTGTGTGTATGTGTATGTGTATGTGTATGTGTATGTGTATGTGTATGTGTATGTGTATGTGTATGTGTATGTGTGTATGTGTGTATGTGTATGTGTATGTGTATGTGTGTATGTGTATGTGTGTATGTGTGTATGTGTATGTGTGTATGTGTGTATGTGTATGTGTATGTGTATGTGTGTATGTGTATGTGTATGTGTATGTGTATGTGTATGTGTATGTGTATGTGTGTATGTGTATGTGTATGTGTGTATGTGTGTGTGTATGTGTGTGTGTATGTGTGTATGTGTATGTGTGTATGTGTATGTGTGTATGTGTATGTGTATGTGTGTATGTGTGTATGTGTGTGTGTGTATGTGTGTATGTGTGTATGTGTGTATGTGTATGTGTGTATGTGTATATGTGTATGTGTGTATGTGTATGTGTATGTGTATGTGTGTATGTGTGTATGTGTATGTGTATGTGTATGTGTGTGTGTGGAAGTGTGCTCCGTAAAATCAAATTCCATGTTGCTTCCTGCCGTTGGGAGCCTCAGGCCTGCCGGTATTTAGTTTCTGTTTCTGTATGTTTCTCTTATTGTTTAGTTTAAAGTGGGTTTCAGTGTCCAACATTTTAAAAGTATCTTTCTATTAATAAACATTTGTATTTTTGTATTACTCACGTCTCTTGCCTAATTCTATGAGGGAACCGAACCTGTGTGCTCTGCTCATTGTTTGAGTATTTTCCCTGGGTTTAATCCCTGGCGTAGTCGGGTTTAATCCCTGGCGTAGTCGGACTTACTTTATTAGGGAATAAAAACTTGCTCTTGTGTTTCAAAAATTACACCGCCCCGCCACAAATAGAACTAAGGTAGCTTCTCATTTGTGTATCGAAAAAAGTGGGCTTGAGAAATATTAAACTCATACTGTAATTGTTGAAAAGACTTAAGAGCATTGTCTGCATAAACATCTAATATTCTTATGATACCAGCTTCTCTCCACTCATTAAAACCAGCATCGATACAGGAGGTATGTCTAAAATCTGGATTATTAGCAATGGGAGCCAACAATGAATATTTGTCAAGCCCAAAATATTTACGGACAGCACTGAGAGATCTACAGATATTTTTCAATATATAATTTTTCTTAATCTTGGTATATATTTTTGTGAAACATATAAACGGAAGGTGTTCTAATTGAACCCTATCCAGACCTATACCTTCTAAATCTGGAAAGCATAAATGGCTTTTTTATTTTATTTTAGTTGTGCATAGGGTTGGGTATTGGTTGGGTTTTATCCGATACCAGTACCTACTCTGTATTTTTCAAACGGTTCCGGTGCTTAAACGGTTCTTGAAACGGTACTTAAGAAAACTAAACTGCACACACGTTATCAAAAAAATAATACCTGTGTGTTGTGTGTGTGTGTGTGTGCGTGTGCGTGTGCGTGTGATTTTCTGATTAAATGAAAAAATTGTGCCGTTTAAAAGGCTACTGATGTAGCCGAAAACACTTGAGTAAAGATCAAAATGTTGTCTTCTCATATTATGACTTTTACAAAACAGAGAAATATCTGACAGAAATATTTAACACACACAGTATAGCCTCATATAAATATACTTGATATTGATATACATTATACTATATGCAAGATTTGCAGTTGGCATTAAAATACTAGACTAACCCGAAGAGGAACACTGGCAGTTGAACTTGAACTTGAACTTTAGTCAAGCGTGTCAGAGGTTTGGGTTCTAATCCGCATTTCGTAGTAAAAAAAAAATGTAAAAAATTGAACCGAATATGCTCATCAGTGGTTGTATATCAAGCAGGGACACTTTGTGTCCATTATATTTTGTGACTTCACCAGAACGAATAGATATGAGGCGCCGTCTAGGGCTTAAATCAAACTTCATTCACGCACATACGAAACCCTTGCATAAACATATACTAAGTAGTCACACATACACAGGGTTGGGGAGTAACGGCGTTATGTAATCAGGATACAAAAATCCAGTAACTGTACCCAGCCAGCAGAGCCATGTGGGGCCCAAATGGGTTTGACCTGGGCTATCTAACTGGGACCCAGCCAGTTTTGCACCCAGTTTCCATGTAGGCCCCACATGGATTTGCCCAGATGAAATGAACACTGCTTAGTGTGCACACTACAGGCTGTTTAATGTAACACTTAATTAGGCCCGACTTTAGTCGGGCTCTTGACTTTTTAACATTAGTTTCTCTCTGGCAGCTGTGTCTGTTTGTTATGGTGAGAACAGCAAGAGAAAATGTAATCAGATGCTTTAAGCTGATTGATGATAAGAATATAGTCATCATCATGTAGTGGCTTAACTCACTGATATTATGTGGGAGGTTTATACGGGTAGTATGTTATTAATTCTGTTTTATTGTTGTGATTCTACAGCAAGAAAATAATAGAATTTAATCAGAACATCAAACGATTTTTAACACACCATTTACATATTTTAGGCTCCTGTGAGTTTCACTCACACACAGACATCAAGAATCAGCATATGAATCTCAACAATGGTGACATGTTTCAATGGTGCAATGCATTCTGGGAGCCATGGATAAGTTTCGTATGATGCACTCAGAATGCATTGCACTATGAAGCATGTCACCATTGTTGAGATTCATATGCTGATTCTTGATGTCTGTGTGTGAGTGAAACTCACAGGAGCCCAAAATATGTAAATGGTGTGTTAAAAATCGTTTGATGTTCTGATTAAATTCTATTATTCTCTTGCTGTAGAATCACAACAATAAAACAGAATTAATAACATACTACCCGTATAAACCTCCCACATAATATCAGTGAGTTAAGCCACTACATGATGATGACTATATTCTTATCATCAATCAGCTTACAGCATCTGATTACATTTTCTCTTGCTGTTCTCACCATAACAAACAGACACAGCTGCCAGAGAGAAACTAATGTTAAAAAGTCAAGAGCCCGACTAAAGCACACATTGATCGCCACAATGGTAACATCAAATCAAACTATTACTTTCAAATAAGTAATCAACATCTAAACCTCTGTTAATTCTCAATAAGAACTTCTGTAGATGTCTGACATAAATAAAGTCAGTCTGGTTAGTAATAAGTAATAATCTAGTAAAGTAATTCTATTAGTAATAATGCTGTTTGTGGAGTTGTTTAATCAGATCTTGAGAGATGTAATGTATTTTATCTTCAGTTGATTTCATCCAAGGCAGTGGCTGGAAGTAGTTCTTGTGTTTCTCTTTCCTTCAGTGATTATGCTTGTTAACAGCAGGTGTTCATCAATAATGCACAATCATTATTCAATCACTTAATTATCTCATTACCTCCAACACTGATTAAGTGTTACATTAAACAGCCTGTAGTGTGCACACTAAGCAGTGTTCATTTCATCTGGGCAAACCCATGTGGGGCCTACATGGAAACTGGGTGCAAAACTGGCTGGGTCCCAGTTAGATAGCCCAGGTCAAACCCATTTGGGCCCCACATGGCTCTGCTGGCTGGGTAATCCGTTACAGTTACGTCACAAAATGTAGTAATCAGATTATAGTTACATTTTGAAAAAAGGGGGAATACTTTCAGGATTACAATGGTTTCATTTAAAACTAAATAAATAAGTATTTTGGCATAATAACACTATATTAAGCGCTGCTTGATTATACAGTAGTTCCTGGTTCTGTTGACAGTAATGACTCACTTGTGCCACCCGCTGGTGCATGTGCAAATAACAGCTGTCTACAATCTCCTCAGACGCAGATTGAATCTCTGCTGCTAGTAGAAACGATGCTGCCTGCGGGTAAAATCACTTTTAATTCATGGAAATTCCGCTGCTATTTTGTAGAAATTGGGAGAGTATCTTTTTTAGTACCCAAAATGTCCTTTCTTAATCTTTTCTCACGTAACGGGATGTTCGCTGTCTAGGTAACGTAGGGGAACTCCCACTGCCAACGCCCCAAGTTCAGTCAGGCAAATTAAGAAAGATCACGGCTTTAGTCAACATGTAGGCCTATTTTAAAATAAACTAATATGTAGATTGTGTAAAAAGTTAAATGTTGTGTTTTTATTTTTTAGTTAAAAATTAGTTAAAAATAAAACAAAATAATCTGTAATACCATACATTAGCCACTAGATGTCTGTATAGTCCTTTACATAAATATATATTCAGGCCTGTGTGTATATTTTGCAAATATTGTACACTGGACCAAATTCTTAATAAATAAAAGTTTTTAGTATTTTTTTTATAATATGTCTTCTTGCTTGACTTTATTTATATACGTGACCTTGAAGTAATCCAAAAGTAATCAGTTACATTACTTTCATATTATAGTACTTGGATTACGTTACTGAATACTTTTTTTATGAAGTAATTTGTAACTGTAACGGAATACATTTTTAAAGTAACCCTCCCAAGCCTGCACACTGCACATACATGTTATACTGCTGAATGCTCAAACTAATACATATGAAATGCACAACGTCACATCTAAAGTCGCTCACGCACACACACGCAAACTCTACACACACGACGCGCAGAACTCTCCGCGCACATACTCATCTGAGACGCGAGCACACACATACACAAACTCTACGCCCACATACTCATCTGAGACGCGAGCACACACACACACAAACTCTCCGCGCACATACTCATCTGAGACGCGCGCACATAATCATATAGACGGCGCCTCATAAATAGATCCGCTTGAAGCGCGCGTCCGAGTGAAAACAGTGCGGTGTGCGCGAGCCACAAGAGATCCGCACCACTGATCGCAGCGGCAACGAGCACTTTGATCACTTGATTTAAAAAACACATTTCAGCGCTAGATCGTCTCTTATTTAATAAACAAACTAAATGAATGCTCTGCTGGTTAACTGGAGATGTTTTATTATTGGATCATTCGTGCCGCGAGATGTTTTATAGGGGGCGGTAAAAAACGTCAGGCACCGAAAGTTCCGTTCTTATTCGGTCTCGTTACTACCGTTTACGTCGGAATCGGTTCCCTATTGGAACCGGGTTTCGGTACACAACCCTATCAGACAATGAATTTATTTTATGTCAAAATGCCTGTCTTGGCGAGTATCCTCATAAACACAGTGGGTTATGTGTTGCAAAAAAAAAAAAAAAAAAACGGATGCGTATACTGGGTCCATGCGTTCGTCTTAAAGAGACAGCAGCCTAATATACCCACAGCTGTGTGTGTCACCAATGTTAATCAAACAACAAAAAAGAAAGAGAACATCACTTTTGTAGCTTTAACAAAGAAAAATTATGTATTACTTAATTACATTAATTATGTTTAATTTATTCAGTGAAGACTATACGCGTGTGTTTGGTTGTGAAACGTAGTTTGCGGACCAGACAGAAGTTGTCGGCGATTCTTTCTTTTGTAAAGTCATGCAGTGTGAAACCCCTGCCGCTGATCCATCGTGCAGTGTGAACACAGCAGCAACTGAATGTTACCCCAGCTAGTCATGCAGTGTGAAAAGAACAGTGACCTGACTACTTTGAAAATCGTGCAGTGTGAACTTGCCATAACAAGCCGGAGCCGGTCATTCGAATACTCCAAATTCACTAACATCAGAACAAGGTTAAGAACAAATTTATGTGTTGAACGAACTTGTTGGCAGAGATTTTTCATAGGAAGTTCTTCAGTGTGTACAAATATTAAATAATCCATGCAATTATTAGTGAATGAGACCAACTGTCTCCTCATATCAAGAAGGTCCATCAACTTACCGTCTGATTGAATCCTTGCTTGTAATTCTTTATTTTCAGTCTCCAGTCTCTTCAGTTCTTCTTTATATTTCTCCTCAGTTTCATGTCTAGCTCTGTTCACTTGAGCTTTCGCATACATCTGAGGTGAATATGGTTCAGTCTTCATCTTCTCTATATAATCCAGCAGTTCTGGGATCTGTCTTGAGTTTTCAGGTTCCTTTAACCCCATCACTCTGTACTGACCACCACAGAGACTGATTAACCTCTGAGATGATGGGCTGGATTTGACAAACTTTGTCACGGGTCCTTCAACAGAAAGCTCTGAGGTGAAGAGCACCATGAAATGTTCTCTGGAGCTGAATATCTTCTGGATCTTCTCTATTTCTGCATTGTCTTCATCAGTCAGTGGACCAGCAGGAACAATGATGAGGAAAACATGAACTCCAGGATCACAGAGAGACACACAGCGGAGAGTCTGACGCATCACTTCCTCCTCTGAGAGTCGATTGAGAGCTGGAAGCTCCACCAGACTGATCACACGACCATGTATCCTCTCTTCTCTCTTCACACACTCTTCACTAATCGCCTCCTGATGTGAAAGATTTAACTTTTTCCCTTGTAAAAGTTTGGACACAGAGACCGTAAGTGATCCATCACTTCCACACAGCACCAGATTCAGCTTCTGTTTTCCAGAGACATTTTCTGACACTGAAGAACATATTAAGAGACCTTCAAATAAAATGTTAACACTCAACCATTCAATTGCTTATTTTGAATCTGCATGCATCTCTAATATAATACAAGTGTAAATGCTGGGGTTTTTCTCCCACTTCAAGTGTTCACACCCTGTTCCCTGTTTCTCAATTCATTATTTTATCCTAAGCAACACTGCATAATTTTCCAGAACACAAGCAACAAGGTCAAAGTTTAACACCAGCACCAGATTAAGCACTGCTCAGTGTGTCCAAAGACAAACGGATCTGAGATGGACTTCATTTATGACTAATTGCTGCAAATTTCAAGCTGGGACTTTCCTAGACTCAGTCAAACCTTGATGCTGTGAGGGACTTTATAAAAACACACGGCACTCGATATACATGCATCTCAGAAAAAAACAATGGTCTTTATAAACACTTAGTTTTATTATTTTTATCCATCATTATCCAAATTGTTTATTTATATCCATCATTATACATTGCCTATCAAATTTGTACTAAGTTCAGCTTGTATAGCAAAAGGAGACCTAACCCTGCCCGGCTTCAACTTATTAGTAAAGCGTATTCATTTTTACAGTGTACAACACAACTAATGTGTTATTCCTCTTACACAGAAGTGTGTTGAAACCTTGTACACACTAATGTGTTATAGATACACAACTTGTGTCAGATATGTGTCACATGTGACTGTAGTCGGTGTGTATTTGCCAGAGTTACTTCCTGTGTTTTTACAACTGAGTGTTTGGACGAACACTGAAACGTATTGTTAACTTGTGTTTATGGAGTCCAGTGACGTTTAATAAAGAGTTTGTTTGAACATTTGGATGTTTTAGACATCATGAATCTACATAGACAAGCTCTTATTGAGAATTAGCTGAGGTTTAGATGTTGATGTTTCATTGAATGTTTTATTTGAAGTCACCAGAATCGTGATTAATGGCTCCTTTATTTGAGCTCTTGACCCTTTACTCTTCTTTTAGTTTTTCTCTGGCTGCTTTAACTGTGTTTTAATCAAATACATTTATTATGGTGAGAGAAAATATGATCAGATGTTAACTGATGATGTCATAATCAGCAAGTACTGTTCTGATCAATTTTTTGAGCACATGGATGTGTGCATTTAATTTATTTATGTGTTGTTAGTTATAACGGTCTTCTGAAAATACATCATACTATCGAGACGTGCAGAATAATTTCTTAAAAAAAAGGTTTTCAGAAAGTTTTGATCTGCAGCAGAAACTAGTTAAACACAGACATCACGTATGAATCTCAACAATGGTGACAAACGAAAAGCTTCATACAGCAATGCATGCTGGGAGTCATGGATGTACAATGGTGTACTATGGTGCATTTTTTACTATGTACATTTTGCACTATAGTGGCACCCAGCATGCATTGCGGCATGAAGCTTTTTGTTTGTCACCATTGTTGAGATTCATGTGCTGATTCTTGATGTCTGTTTGATACTGTAGTCTGTTAGATCCTAGCCTGACTTCGTCATACTCATATTCTAGTCAGAATGTGAGTTTGATACTGTTCCATAGAGCTTTGATTATAAGGCGTGTCTTAACCAAACCAGAAAAAAAAAAAAAAACTCTGCACTCAATTGAATAAACCTACAACCAATCAGAGCAACGCAGTAAGTTCTCTTTCATTCACGATTTGTTATTAATAACTTTAAACAGAATCATCAGCTGAAATCTGCACGAATTATCAAAAATACAACACATTTATAGGACATAAAAGGGTCTCTGTGGCAAAAGTGAAAGTAAAAGCACAGAAAAGCACCTGTTTCAATAAAAGGATATGTCAAAGTTTATATAACAGGGTCGGGAACAGACCATACACTCGCACATCTGTATAAAAGTGAAATCAACGCATCTTGACCTCGTAGGTTTTTGTGAGAGGAGTGTGTCAAAGGCTGTAGAAATTATCTTTAAAAAAAGAATTAGGCTAAGTCCTTCCACAGCAGAGAAATTAATATTTTTAAATAAAAATCTATAAAAAAAAGTGAGACATTGTGGCTTGATTTCTTTTATTAATATTCATTTTTCATGACCAAAATAACATTATGTACAGTGAGGAGTCTACAGGTTACAAGCTTCACATATTAGAAAAATACAATAATAAAAAAAAACACATTTTTAATGGCTCGTCAAGGTTGTTTCAGATCAGCACCTGCAAGTGTCGCTCGTTGAGACGGGTGTAGGATTGTTTCGAAGCCTCGACACAATATGGCACATTTGCTTCAACTGTTTCATTGTTTCACGAAGCCTCGATCTGCCCACCACCAGTTCTCTGTTCGTCTTTTAAAATTAATGCGCTGTCGTTTTCTTTTATAACAGACGCGATAGCGTAATCTAAACATCTTAATTCTCCAGCGCCAGTCATCTTTGTTGAAAACCAATTCAACCCAAGCGCTATTTGATGCCGTGGTGATTACGTAACCGCAGATCATCTGTCCATCATCGATTAAAGCCCACCCTGGCAATTTGATTGGCTCGGCCTTCTGGGAGCCGAGCATAATTACTCCTCAACGGATCGAGTCCAGACCGAACTTCCCGACCAAAAAATGTTGTGGGCGGGGTTCGGGCTGGCACCCCGGCTAGTAAGATCCTATAGTTATTCTCAAAATAAATACAAAGTTCCAGTAAACAGAGAAAAACGTACTCGGTTACTAACGTAACCTCGGTTCTCTCTAGAAGAGGAAACGAGTACTTGCGTAAGATATCTTACGCTAGGGGAAAACCTCTTTTCTTCGAGATATTGAAGCCAAAAATTATCCTTAATTTTGCAATAATGTAAAACGCATTGCAGCAGCATGCAGACATGGGCGAGACAGCTCGCGCGCCCATTGGCTGCTCTGCGGCAACTGCACCAGCCTATCGATAGAGGCTCCTCATGACGTCAGAACCAATGAGGGCGCTTCGCGCCCATTACGTCATGTCCCGCCGAAATCGGGTGGGGCCAGGGCTATAAATACGGCCCAGAGAGGCTGGTTTGGTCAGTTTTCATCGCTGAAGCGAATCAGAACATGACGCATGCACGGCAAGATACGCAAGTACTCGTTCCCTCTTCTAGAGAGAACCGAGGTTACGTTAGTAACCGAGTACGTTCTCTTACGAGAGGTCTCTCGTACTTGCGTAAGATATCTTACGCTAGGGGAACACAATGTAAAACGCCGTGCGTGCTTGAGACATAACAGTAAAGTCCCAAGGGCAGGTGCCCGGGGCTCATACAGTGCCTAATCACAAGGGACTCACAGAGAATCCGGGAAGAGGGGCTAGAATAGCATCATTCCTGTAATATTGAGCTCTGATAAGAGCATGTTATATCAAGTGTTCCACACAGCCAGGGCGAACTCAGCCTGGACTGGTAAATATGGGGGACTTACGTACTGCCCACAGAAGTATATAGGCGATCAGTGATCGACGCTCTAGCAGTTTCAGCATCCCGAGCCGATAGCATCGGGCGGGCAATACTGAAAAATTAAACCGAGAGCAACCTAGCTTGCAAAGCGGGAACCTCGAGGTTATAAACCTTATAAATGTAGACGGGGAGGCCCAGCCTGCCGCCATACAGATATCTTGCAAGGCAATCCCACTGGACCAAGCCCACGACGAGGCCATGCCTCTTGTGGAGTGCGCTTTGACACCTATCGGGCATTGCAGGCCCTTGGATGTGTAAGCTAGCGCTATAGCATCAACTATCCATCTGGATAGACTCTGTTTTGACGCAGCTAGTCCCTTAGAACGTCAGCTGAACAAAACAGAGAGCTGCTCCGTCTGTCTGAAAACAGATGAGCGAGACACATAGGCTCTTAACGCCCTGACCGGGCAAAGGAAGCCTGCGTCCCCTTCCTCCTCAGATACCGGCAGGGCCGACAGGGAGATAACCTGTGCCCTAAACGGTGTGTTGAGGGATTTAGGAACATATCCGTGCTTTGGTTTGAGTATGACTCTCGAGTCATTCGGCCCAAACTCCATACACGTCGTGCTCACTGAGAGCGCTTGCAAATCCCCTATGCGCTTCACTGAAGCGAGAGCCAGAAGAAACACTGTTTTGAAAGACAAGGGTTTCAGGTCTATTGACTGTATTGGCTCGAATGGGGCACCTTTCATGGCTTCCAGAACCGTGGAAAGGTCCCAAACGGGAACTGAGGGTGGTCTGGGAGGGTTCAGCCTCTTAGCTCCTCTAAGGAAGCGAATGACCAGATCGTTCCTTCCTAATGACTGGCCAAGCGGCGGTTCAGCGAACGCTGCTATGGCCGCCACATAAACTTTGAGCGTGGATGGGGTTCTGCCCTTATCCAGAAGCTCTTGTAAAAAGGAGAGAACCTCTGGCACCCCACAGCGTGAGGGTGAAGTGCCACTCGCTGTACACCAGCTAGTGAACACAGACCATTTTGAGGAATAGAGCCGCCTCGTAGATGGAGCTCTAGCCTGCGTGATCGTGTTTAACACTCCCGCTGGGAGGTTAACGGGTACCCGTTGATGGCCCACACATGTAGGGACCAAAGCTCCGGGCGAGGATGCCAGATCGAGCCGTTCGCCTGCGAGAGGAGATCCCTCCTCACCGGTATCGGCCACGGGGCGGGACTCGTCAGCTGCATCAGGACTGGAAACCAGACTTGGTTTGTCCAAAATGGGGCGACGAGTAGCACTGGGCATCTGCTCTCCCTGATTCGCTCTAACACCTGGGGTAGGAGCGTGACAGGGGGAAACGCATAGAGCGGGCAGCGGGGCCAGCGTGAGCCAGCGCATCCCTGCTCTTGGAGAAGAATTCCTGACAATGAGCGTTCTCTTGAGACGCAAATAGGTCTATTTCCGCTCTGCCAAATGTCCTTCATAGCATTTTGACTGTCTGTGGATGAAAAGACCATTCTCCTGTCGGCAGATTGTTTCTGGACAGTCTGTCTGGTCCCACATTCAGATGGCCGGGCACATGCGCTGCCCTGAGCGAGCGCAGGTTGTGCTGAGCCCAGACCAGGAGGCGTTCCGTCAGCCTGTGAAGGATTCTGGATCTGATACCTCCTTGGTGATTTATATAAGCCACCACTGACATGTTGTCCGAACGGACCAAGACGTGGTGTCTTTTTATCTGGGGACAAAAAACGCCTCAGCGCGTTGTCGACTGCCATCATTTCCAGGCAGTTTATATGCAGAAGCTTTTCCCGTTCCGACCACTGGCCGAATAACGGTCTGCCCTCGAGCAGCGCTCCCCATCCCGAGGTTGAGGCGACCGTAGACACCAACTTTACACTCGAGGAAGTCCCCAGGCTTACACCTGACCGGTACCAGTCGGTCACTGTCCAAGGTTTCAGAGCTGCGACGCATTTCTGATCGACCTTGAGGCGCGCGAGACCGGAGGTCCAAGCTCTGCGCGGCGCGCGCTTTCAACCAATACTGCAGCGGGCGCATGCGAAGCAGACCCAGCTGAAGCACTGAGGATGCTGAAGCCATGAGACCCAGCATCCTTTGAATCTTTTTGAGCGGGACTAAAGTGCCGTGGCGAAAAATCTCTGTCATGCGCTGAATACTTAGTCTGCGCTGCGGCGACAGCTGTGCTGTCATAGACAGCGAGTCCAGATCTGTGCCCAGAAAAGATATTTTCTGACTGGGAGACAGTGAACTCTTTGCCCAATTGACTGTGAGACCTAAATTCTCGAGGTGATCGAGTAATATGGTCCTGTGTTCTATGAGCTCCGACTGTGATCGAGCTAGGACCAGCCAATCGTCCAAATAATTCAGCACTCGTATGCCTCGGAGCCTGAGGGGTGCGAGCGCTGCATCCATGCACATCGTGAATACGCGAGGTGCCAGGGATAGGCCGAATGGCAGGACTGTGAACTGATATGCCTGGCCCTCGAAGGCGAATCTCAAAAATCGCCTGTGACGTGACGCTATTTGTATTTGAAAATAAGCGTCTTTCAGATCTATTGACATGAACCAGTCCCCTTGGCAAATTTGCGAGAGGATTTTCCTGGTCGTGAGCATTCTGAACGGTCGTTTCAGAAGTGCTTTGTTTAGTCGTCTTAGATCTAAAATGGGTCTGAGACCCCCGTCTTTTTTTTTTTTTTTTTTGGTACCAGAATAGCCCCTTTGCTCAGTAACTTCGCTATTTCGGCCCGAAGTAGGTGTGCTACTTCCTTTTCCACCGTAGCTCGATTCGCGCCGCTTTGCGTTGCGGGCGTCGACCGAACTGTAGCGAATAGCCTCTTTCTATAATGTCTAGCACCCACTTCGAAACCCCGGGTAGCCTTGCCCATGCATTTGCACGAATGGCTAGGGGTTGAATGCGAAGCGCGCTCTGGTCGCTCAGCGACAGAGGGGCTTCAGTGTGCTGCAACATAAGCTTATGACATTTGAGGCAGGGGGCGCGCTGATAACAGCGGGCAGATTGCCCGCGCTCGACTCCTCTGCGGTGGTCAATCGAGAGGGGGAGGGCTGGGCGAGTCCCGTAAGACCTGTTATGTCTATGTGTGAATGTGGGCGTGGGATAGCGGGCACATTTACAACACTGAGAGCATTGTCTGCCTGAGCAGAGCGAATGCATGTTGGTTTCGTTTTACAGAAACCTTGAGACATGCAGAACGTAGTGTTTGTGGGCACTGGGCAGTGGGCACATTTACCACATTTAATGCGCAATCGATCTGGGTCGATTTCATGTGCGCGAGCCCTGTGTGACGGGCTGTGTTTCTGTGTAGGAATGAGCACTGGGCATTTTGTCTACACTCATAACACCATCGGCCGTGGTCGGAACACCAGAAAATACATTCTATGGGATTTATCTGGGTAGCCGTAAAGCGGCGTTTGTGTGCAGGCAAGCGGGCTGTGTCGCCGACTTGTTTACTGCAGAATACACTGGAACAGTCGCATTTACTGGAACTGAACGAGCGAGAAGTTGCCATAGAAACAGAGAGCGTCAACACGCTGGCGTTTGTTTGCAGGTGTGCGTGTATTACAATAGACTCGTCCACTGCAATATTGACATTTTCCAGAGAAATGTGTGAGAATGGAGGTAGTGACGCACGGAAACCATAGAAACGGTGCTTGGGTGCAGGCGAGCGGGTTGTACAACGCGCTCGTTGGCTGCAAAAATACACATCTGCAGTCGCCTTTTCAGGGAACTGACAGCGAGCATTGACGGCAAATTTTTTTTTTTTTTTTGCCGGTAGACCCGGGGATCGAACACGGGTCTCTCGCGTGAAAATTTGAGAATCTGCCACTGGGCCACAGGGGAAGACACAAAGGCTTTTATATAGCACGAATATTATCAGAGAAACCTGTGTTTCTGTGTAGGAATGAGCACTGGGCAGGCAGTGGGCATTTTGTCTACACTCATAACACCATCGGCCGTGGCCGGAACACCAGAAAATACACTCTAGGGGATTTATCTGGGTAGCCGTAAAGCGGCGTTTGTGAGCAGGCAAGCGGGCTGTGTCGCCGACTTGTTTACTGCAGAATACACTGGAACAGTCGCATTTACTGGAACTGAACGAGCGAGAAGTTGCCATAGAAACAGAGAGCGTCAACATGCTGGTGCGTGCATTACAACAGGCTCGCTCACTGCAGTATGACATTTCCAGTCGCCCGAACTTCAGAGGGGAATGAGAAATAGAATTCGGCCCGGCCGCAGCGGGACATTAACACTCTTTTCTCCTTTCGCCAGTGACGCACGGGAACCATAGAAACGGTGTTTGGGTGCAGGCGAGCGGGTTGTACAACGCGCTCGTTGGCTGCAAAATGCACATCTGCAGTCGCCTTTCAGGGAACTGACAGAGCGAAGCATTGGAGGCATAATTAATCTGCCGTTAGACCGAGATTCGAACTCCGGTCTCTCGTGTGAAAAACCAAAGATTCCGCCACTGAGCCACAGGGGGGAACACAAAGGCTTTCAGATGCACGAGCATATAATAGCGTCAACATGTTTTCTTCGGCGTTTGCTTGCCGGCGCTGCAATATTTATATTTCCAGTCGCCTGATCAGGGAACTGAGAAATGTGTGAGATGATTGACGCGTGAATGGGGCGCAGAGGCAGGGTAGCTTTCTTGTACGTAAAGAAAAACTAACCCCGACCGTCCGCTTCCAGCCTCCCCTGTGAACGGCGCATTTTGCGCGGCTCGAACAGAGGGAGAGAGAAAGCTAGCCCCGTGACCGTCCGCTCCTGACATCCCCTGTGAACGGCGCGGTTTGCGCGGCTCGAACAGAGGGAGAGCAGGTATCATCCTCCAAGCAGGCAAGGCAAGCGGGCGCACCGGCGAGCTTTGCGGGTTGGGGGGGAAGGGGGGCGTCTTGAAAAAGACGCCCGGCTCTTTTAGTGCAATGAGAGTGTGTGTCGCGGCGGCGAACACACACACATACACAAAACACAGTAGAAGAGAAAAGGATATGTACGCCGGAAAGCGTCAGCAGAAACGGCGACTGAAGGCGGCGAGATGTCGACCAGCAGCTTCAGATGCACTAATCCCGCTGGGTGCTTGACTCAGACGGCGCGGCTTCCTCTCAGGATCCAGCGATGCGAAGGCCCGCTGAAGAGATGAAAAACTGACCAAACCAGCCTCTCTGGGCCGTATTTATAGCCCTGGCCCCACCCGATTTCGGCGGGACATGACGTAATGGGCGCGAAGCGCACTCGTTGGTTCTGACGTCATGAGGAGCCTCTATCGATAGGCTGGTGCAGTTGCCGCAGAGCAGCCAATGGGCGCGCGAGCTGTCTCGCCCATGTCTGCATGCTGCTGCAATGCGTTTTACATTATTGCAAAATTAAGGATAATTTTTGGCTTCAATATCTCGAGGAAAAGAGGTTTTCCCCTAGCGTAAGATATCTTACGCAAGTACGAGAGACCTCTCGTAAGAGAACTAATGTTAAAAGCACACTATGCAGTTTACGTTTTTCTCAAACAGCTACCCCTAGAGTCGCTCTGGAGTACTTGCATTTAATGTTACTGTCATAAATACCACTCACGCAGAGCCGTCTCTGCACTCTTCCATCGCGCTTTCTTTGTTTTCTTCGTCGACTCTGCTATGATTCACGTTTGAAATGCATGCTAGTGTCTTCCCTAGAGGCTGCTTCATTTGTTGTTGTATGTGTATTTGCATGTATGTGACGTCGTGCCGTAAAGCAAGTCGTGATTCTCGCGAGATTTGTCGGGGCACCACCTCTCAAACCTGCATTGCTGGTTTTTTTTAGGTTTTTTTATGTATTGTTTTATTTATTTTAGAGTTTTTAATGGGCTACCATATAAAATATACCTATAATTATTTTCATAAACACAAACTACCGTCCACCCAGTGCTATTCTATCCAGAGTTACATTTTAACACACATTGTGTGTTAAAAATCTACACAACATGTGTCAAAATACCATCACCACATACTGTGTGTTGTTTTTAACACATCTATTTTTAGAGTGTTCAACTTACTCTCTGTGTGATCAGTAACTGGACTTTGTTTCTGGTGATGTTCAGATTTCTGTTTTTCTTCTTCTTCTCTTTTCTGTCTCTCGTCTTGTTTTTCTTTTTCCCACTGCAGTCGTTCCAGTTTCATCGGCTCAAGCATTTCACTCTCCTTTTCTTCTCTCTCTTTTATCAGTGTTTTATATCGTTCTTCTCTCTCTTTTATCAGTGTTTTATATCGTTCTTCTCTCTCTCTGAATGTGTTTTCTTCTGCTTCATGTTTAGATTGAAGATCTTCTTTCTCTCTTGCCATTCTCTCTCTCTCTTCTTTCAGTCTCTCATTAAATTCATCACAATCTCTCTGTTCTTTCTCTCTTCTTTTCTCATCCTCTTCTTCTCTTCTAATCTTTTCCTCTAGTTTCTGTTTCTCCCATTCCTCTCGTTCTCTCTTCAACTCCTCACACATCTTCTCCTCACTCTCTTCTTTCTCTTTAAGTTCTCTTTTATATTGCTTTTCTCTCTCATTAAACTCTACTTCTCTTCTCTTTCTCTCTTCATCATTCCTCTCTTTCTCTTCTTCTTGTTTCTTCATCAGTTCTTCTTTCTCTTTCATTAGTGTTTTATATTGTTCTTCTCTCTCATTAAACTCTTCTTCTCTTCTCTTTCTTTCTGTTTCATGATTCTGTCTTTCATTCTCTATTCTGTTCATCAGTCTGTCTATTTCTGTGTCAAATCTGATCTGTAGATTTTCTTTTTCTTTCTTCACATTCTCTTTTTCTCGCCTTATTTCCTCATTTTCATGTTTAAATGTCTCTCGTTCTTTTCTCATCTCGTCTCGTATCTCTCTCTGATGTTTCTCTTGTTCTCTTATTTCTGTTTTGAGTTCCTCTTCTCTTCTCTTTCTCTCTTCATCATGATTCTGTTGTTCTTCCTCCATCATCATCTTCATTCTCTCTTTCTCTTCTTCATGTTTCTTCATCAGTTCTTCTTTCTCTCTTTTAAATTGTTCTGCTCTCTCATTAAACTCTTCTTCTCTTATCTTTCTCTTAGTTTCATGATTCTGTCTTTCATTCTCTATTCTGATCATCAGTCTGTCTATTTCCATCTGAAATTGGTCTTTTTCTGTTTTTATTTTCTCCCTTTCTTGTCTCATTTCCTCCATTTCATGTTTAAATGTCTCTCGTTCTCTCTTCATCTCCTCACGCATCTTTTCCTCACTCTCTTCTTTCTCTTTCATTAGTGTTTTATATTGTTCTACTCTTGCATTCAACTTTTCTTCTCTTCTCTTTCTTTCTGTTTCTTGATTCTGTCTTTCATTCTCTATTCTGTTCATCAGTCTGTCTATTTCTGTGTCAAATCTGATCTGTAGATTTTCTTTTTCTTTCTTCACATTCTCTTTTTCTTGTCTTGTTTCCTCTATTTCATGTTTAAATGTCTCTCGTTCTTTTCTCATCTCGTCTCGTATCTCTCCCTGATGTTTCTCTTGTTCTCTTATTTCTCTTTTGAGTTCCTCTTCTCTTCTCTTTCTCTCTTTGTCTTGATTCTGTTGTTCTTCATCCATCATCATTCTCATTCTCTCTTTCTCTTCTTCTAGTTTGTCCTTCAGTTCTTCTGTTTCTCTGACTCTGTCCATCAGGATCTTCATCTGTTGTTCTTGTCTTTCTCTCTCCATCTGTCTGAACACCTTACACGAGTAGAAACTCTTTCCGTTTGCTTTCACCATGTCGTCTATCTTCTCCAGTAGATCAGACACCTGTGTTCGGTCTCCAGTCTGATTATTATTGAACACATGATATCTGTTTCCACAGGCTTCAATCAGGTTCATCAGAGGAGATCCAGGTTCTCCCAGATACTGATCAATGGTTTTGTCCTTCAGATAATCACCTCTGGTGAAGAGTACCATGGTGAACATTAAATACTTCTCACCAAACGTCTCTTGGATGATCTTCATTGATGTTGCTTCTTCTCGAGTGAATCGTTGTCCTAAATTGAGCACAATGATGAACACATGAGGTCCAGGCAGGATCATGGAGATGCAGTTGCTGATTTCTCTCTGGATCTCTTCATTGGTCAGTTCAGTATCAAACAGTCCTGGAGTGTCGATCACAGTAACGTGTCGGCCGTTGATGTCAGATGATTCTCTCTGACTCTCTTTAGTCACAGATCGGTGAGATGTTTCAGCTGTAAACGCTTTTCTTCCTAAGATTGTGTTTCCTGTTGCGCTTTTTCCAACTCCAGTTTTTCCCAGCAGCACAATCCTCAATTCATCTGTGTTTTCACGTGAACCTGAAAATTAAAAACAGAACAAATCATACTAAAATTTAAGAAAACGTCTTTCATTCATTCAAGTGACAAGATTATCAGAGGATTGGGATAAGATGAGTCACTTTTCAACGTTTCATTATTTTGATGAGTCAAACATATTCTTTCTTAAATTTATACCAAACTCTAAAATGTAGTGCCTTTTTATGTTCCATAACTAAAAACGTTTAATAAGCTCTAGCACAACTTACCCCATGCCTGTTGTTGTTATAATATGCTGGTCAGTAACCACAACAATGGAGAATTTTATTTAATTTCTTTAAAAAACTGACACTCAGGAGAATACAGGAAAAGTAATGATAACCACTAACCAAACATGCAACATCAATGCAAGACTCAACACTGGGGAGAACTAAGGGCTTAAATACACAAAGAGAGGTAATCAGCTGAACAGTTGTGTGAAACTAAGGGTGCTTTCACACTGGCAGTTTAGTTCGAAACGCGGGACGGTTCACACGAAAAAACGCTAATGTGAACGCTGTCATGTGGACCCGAGTGCGCACTGGGGTACCGAACCCGAGACTATCTGGAGGTGTTCTGAGTTCGGTTACTCCTGAACCGTGCTGCGGTTCGCGTGAATGGTGAAAGCAACAAGGACTCGGGTGCGCACTTGTTCAGGAAGTATATGACCTGTGCACATAGACAGTAAAAGAAATGGACACAGCGATTCAACGGAGAAAAGTGAAGTCAATTAGAAGCACTCTCTTCCTGATGGCTGACCGTACTGCGCAGACTCAAACTGAGCCTGACGACGTAGATGTGACATGAGCAGCCCGTCTGTCTTCTAATTGCTATGCCAAGCGAAATTTGAATCATTCCCTTCCGAATCTTGCAGAGACGGAGAGCGTGAGTAGGAGGTGTCCATGAGCTAGGAGCAGGAGCAAGTATTCTGATTAATTATTTTGTCATTTTGCCTCCACGTCCCCTTTCGTGTTTCTTTAGAAATAAATAATGGGCAAATGGAGTCTTTAAACACCTCAGATGTAAAGTTATTCGCTGTCAAAGTGACGCCAAAATGACGCTAATCAATGGCGGCCCCCAGGGAAGCTTCAGTTTCCGGCTGATAGATTACCCCCTTGCCTGTGCAAGCATTTGGGGGGGCATCGGGGAGACTTGGCTGATGAAAGCAGGAGGACAACTGACGGAGACAAAGCCGAAGGAAGTGGAGACCCAGGAGGAGACAAAGAGCAAATAAGACCACAAAACATTGATGGCTCTAGAGAGCAAGGTGGAGCCAGGGTGCCAGAGGACTGAGGCAGAGCCGGTGGGACTGACGACCAAGGCAGAGCCGGAAGAAAAGCGAAGCCTGACGTAGCCATAAGGGTGGAGGGACAAAGATCAGCTGAAGGCCCAGAAGATCGTGATGCAGGCAGAGCAAAATCTGATCAAGGTAGAGCTGGAGGGAAAAGGGAGCCTGTGGAGCCGTAAGGACGTTGGGCCCAGGTACAGCAGAGGGAGGGAGGAGCCAAGATGGAGCGGACTGGTCAATGAACCGAGGTGGTGAGATGGGTTTGGCAGCTGGAGGCGGAGCCAGGGGATCCTCTTGATTAGACGGAGTTGGAGACCAGAAGATCTGAGGCAAATCCACACAGCGGAGTGGCGTCAGAGGAGAAGTCAAGGGCTTGAAGGGAAACAGTGGTGGCATGGCTGAGGAACTGTAAGAGGAGGTGGAAGATGGAGGCTGGGCAAGATCCTCAGAGACATAGGAGACCTCGAGCTCGGTGGGACCAGTGGAGAGACAGAAGACTTGAAGCTGAGCTAAACCAGCAGGGACACAGGAGACTTGGAGCTGGGCAGGACCAGCGTGTACAGGAGAATCAGAGGAACATCAGAGGAGATGGTAAGTACAACCCGTGAAAAGCGTAGGAGGAAATGAGATGCTACCAAGCCGACCAATCACAGATCTTACGGTCTGCGTCGTCGAGACATGTAGTTACATTTTCGTGGGGGTGCGTGTCAGGGTATGGCGAAGGGTACACAACTATACATAGGCTACGCCGTACCTACTGCGTACACTTGACACAGGAAGTATTGGGCTTAAGGGTTTAAATATACAAGGAGAGGTAATCAACTGAACAGAAACAGGTGTGTGAAACTAATTAACAACCAAGGAAACTAACTGGGGAACACAAAATACAGGAAAAACTGGAACATAGTACTGACTAAAGACTAAACTAAACTGAAACTAAACAGAGCTATACTTAACTCTGACAGTAGTAAGATTAGCAGTAGTAGTAAGGCAGTAGTAAGTGGGATCGGCCAGACATCAGATATATTAATTTTTTTATAGATTATCATATTATTGATTAATTAATTATAATATTCATCTTAAATGAACATTTGGATTTTTTCCAGAAAAAATGCAGTAGATCTGTAATAAAATGATCAATTTGAGTAATTGAATAACAATCGTAATGTTTAAGTTTGAATTTGAGTTTACAAATACAAATGTCTAAAACACTATAGAATAAAACTCTACTGCAGAATTTTAATTAAAATAATAATAATTTTCTAGCTCCATAGTTTTAACTGAACTGATGTTCTGGTCATTACCTTGTGGCAGTATATGTGTCTCTAGTGAATGAATTTTCTTTTTCATCTCTTCAAATTGTAGCAGTTTTTTCATCTGCGCCTCCAGAAATGACTCTGTGGAGAAAAACTCTCCTCTGTTTTCTTCCAGCATCTTCTCAATGTTCTCCATCAATGTGGACACTTGTGTGATGGGACCAAAGAAATGATGTCGTCCTCCAAAACTCTCAATGACCGACTGTGTTTCTTCACTGAGTTCTGCTGTCTGATGATCTGAATTCTGCATTATGAGGATCATGATGTGTTTGTTGATTCTTGAGCTGAAGATCCTCTGGATCTCCTCCATTTCTGCTTTGTCTTCATCAGTCAGTGGAGCATCAGGAATAATGAGGAGGAAAACATGAACTCCAGGATCACAGAGAGACACACAGCGGAGAGTCTGACGCATCACTTCCTCCTCTGAGAGCTGATTGAGAGCTGGAAGTCCATGAAGCTCCACGTCTGAACTTCTGTCTTTCTGCTGCAGGATCAGCTCTGATATGGAGGACTTTAATGTGCCATCGCTCCCGCACACAACCAGATTCAGCTTCTCTCCCTCTGAAACTGATAGAAGAACATTTAAAAACTGTTAATTTATCACTAGAAACATCAAATATCATCACACTCACATCTTTCTGTTGCCTGTTGCTTCATTGTGAAATACTGTGAAGCTTCAGCACAAACCAGGTGCCGTCCATCATTCATTTGCACAATGTCCTCAAACGTCTGCAGAAGATCATCAGAAGAGCTGCTTCTCTGAAGACTGAAGTGTCTGTTGAAGCATTTCTGAATGATTTTCTGTAGGATGTCATTGGTTTCAGTCGGCTCTTGTGTTGTGAGAACCATGATGTGTTGATAAACCCGCTCAGAGAAAGAGTCCAGCACCTTCTCCACACACTCTTGATCTTCTGCTGAACATTGCTCATGTTTGAGGAGCAGAACAATCACATGAGGTCCTGGATCAGACAGATACACACACTCTCTCACAGTCTGTGTGATCTGACGGAGTGACAGGTGTGTCTGGAGCAGTTGAGGACTGTTGATGATGGTCACATGTCTGTCTTTCAGTCTTCCTCCGACTCTCTCTACAACATCTAGAGGAGCTTCACTGTCAAACGCTGCTCGCCCTAATAAGAAGTTTCCCGCTCCACTGTTTTCTGACACACTCTTCCCCAGAAGAACAATCCTCAGATTGCTCACTGAAACACATACATGAGCAACCTGTTATGATATCAAGATCTTTACCAAACTAAAAAACATCAGCAGAAGCTGCTTTCAATGTCTGAATTTCACATTTCACAGGGACTAAAACTGACCATATTAATCACATATGCTCATGAAAGTTAATCAGTGTTCATCTATATAAAGACTTACTGGAGGGTGGGTCTATCGATTTGCTGCGTTTTCTCCTGCGAGCAGAACCGCGAACAACAGCTGCAGAAAATAAAACACTTGCATTTGGATCTTGATTATGACTCAATAATTCCACATTTCAGCTTCTGTAGGTTCTCATTTTATCTTTTCATGTTTTTCAAAAAGCAACAATTGTAAAGCCAAGTACTTCAACTTACTTCTAAATGCTTAAAGGGGACAATCTGACTTTTTCTGTGTTTAAGTGCTATAATCAGTTCCCCGGTGCATCTACCAACCCAGAGTAGATGTCGAGTTCACGCGCGTGATCATAGGTAACTAAACCTATGCGCGTGAACTTGACAATAGACTACTATGGACTTCGACCGAAAACTGGAAGTAAATACAGGTATGTGCGCTGGCTGAATTAATATCACTTTTATTCATATCTTTCACATCTACAAGCAGAATCAAACATGTTACGTCATCATTATGGTGATCAGTGTTTGCTTTAGTTGGGCTGTTGACCCTTAAATCATTAACTTTAAATCTAGTTTGGCTGCTCTTACTGAGTTATAACAGCCAGACGAACAAATACAAAAGGTGATCTGATGGTGTTGGTTGTGCTTTAAAGGAGAACTCTGTAACTCTAGCGAACTCTAGTCACTTCTTCGCTGATTTTCCCTTTTGTTGTCGCATGTTTTCCCCACGAGCTCCCCCTACAGCTGTGGGGGGGCGTATATTTCACAACACAGTCGTAAAAAACTCACTTGCGGCGGCCTCCTCCCCCTCTCTACCGCTGCTCATGTGCGTTTGTTTTGATCGGAGCAAGCCAACTGTATCGCGTGGAGCTATGTCTACCGAGGTGGGTAATCTGGTAATACATCATACATGCGTGTGTGTTTATGTCGAATTGCCGTAAAGCAATTTGTGTTTCGCGCTCGTTCTCGTTCTAGTTCTCGCTTCTCACGAGACTTCCAATTTCACTTTGCCGGGACGGCAGTGCGCAAGTTGCAAGGTTGGTTTTCCGCCTGGGAACGCTGGGGGGAGCGGGGAAAGTCACCAATATCACCAGAACAGGTTGTTTAACCATCCAAATGATTTCTAGACAGTTTTATTAAGTTAAAAAAGTTACCAAGTTCTCCTTTAACATAATCATTATTTCACAAACATTTGACCTGAATCTCTGAACTCATAAAGAGCCCAATTTCTGAGTTAGATTTACTTTACTAATTATTGCAGCACTGTCCTTGAAAAGTATAATATGTTTAACTTTTACAATGTAATCCAAATGATTTCTTAAAAATTGTTCTTATACAAAAAAAAAATAAAAAATTGTAAACACAGACATCAAGAATCAGCCTGTGAATCTCAACAATGGTGACAATTATAAAGAATTATATTGTTGCAGTGCATTCTGGGTGCCACCAATCAAAACTCATTCATGGCTCCCATCATGCATTGCTGCATGAATAAATAATGAGCTTATGTTTAGAGGTGATCTCTTTATCTGAATATACGGTTTGTCACCAGTACTGAGATTAATACACTAAATCTTGATGTCTGTGTGTGCCTACATGAAAAATTCTTTAAAAGCTTTTTTTGCTATCTGAACAACTATTAAGAAGAAATCATTTGGATTTCTTTGAAAAGGCTAAAATTGTTATGCTGTACAAGGACAGAGCTGCTATGATCAAAAAAGTAAATCGAACTCAGAGATTAGGCTCTCAATGAGTTCAGTGTTTCAGGTCAAAAAATGATTATGTTAAAGCACAACCAACACCATCAGATCACACTTTCTCTTTGTTCATCTGGCAGTTATAACTCAGTTACAGCAGCCAAACAAAATAAATAATAAATAAATTAAGGGTCAAGAGACCAACTAAAGTAAACACTGATCACCATAATGATGACTCGTGCATTTTAATTTTCTTCTTCAGTGATTCTGCTTGTTAACATAAGGTGTCTTCAATAATGCTCAATCATCATTCAATTAATCACTTAATTATCTCATTACCTTTAACACTGCTTCAGTGTTACTATAAAACTCTGAGTGTGGACTCATATAAACACTGAGGGCCCTATCTTGCACCCAGCGCAATTGACTTTGTACACGGACGCATGTATCATTCCTATTTTGCACCCGCGCAAAGCGGACTTTTCCCTCCACAGAAGCACGTCGGTTAACTAAGAAATACACTTGCGCTCCCCGGGGCGGTTCAGCGCAAAGAGGAGGCGTGTTCCGGCGCAAACGTTCCCTCATGCTATTTTACAGGTTTAGAAAACAATTGCGCCACTAACCGAATTTTTTTTACATTTTTAGACTTTAAACTGTTGTTAAACAGTTTAAAGTCAGTGGCGCGTTGCGCATGTTATTAATATGCTATTTTAAGGGCGCATGCTTGGCCTTAATCAATGTAGCGTGTGCACAATGCGCATACACTTTGATTCTCTCATCTACACACAGACGCAGCAGTTATCATTTTTGCAAATCATACATTATTACGAAAGATAAATAGATAGATAGATAGATAGATAGATAGATAGATAGATAGATAGACAGTTTATTATAAAAGCATACATCTAGCTGACACATTTACCCAAATTATCATACGCCTGTTTAACCGAAGTTAATTTGGGTGTGTTTCTCCATCCCCAACGTCCCTGATGGGAACGTCGGTCTCCTCGGCTGTGAACCGCTCCTCGCGTGCGCCTGGCAAATCCGCCGTTATAATAGGAATTCGCTTTAGAACAAGCGCGCCTGCTCTTAAAGGGAATGTGAGATGTCGCTCTGATTGGTTTATTTCACGTTACGCCCAAACCACACCTATGAATAATGAAGCTACTTCAGACCAACCTCTTTTAGATTTGCGTCGGGCGCAAGAGTCATTTATCCCGCCGGGAAAATAGCAACAGCGCCAAGACCCGCCCACAAAGTTACTTGCGCTTTGACACTTGCGTTTCAGATCATTAAAATAGGGCCCTGAGTGTTAATTGAACACTGGGGATTTTGCTGTGTATCGCACTATTGAGCCACTCAAAATAATCGCAAGGGAAATTCCTTCACCGCGACAGCCCTATACGCACATTGCAGTTTTTGATGAAAACAAGATTTTCTCAGCTTTTTGCTCAAAATGTTGCTTTTTCTTAAACTTACCCATATTCAAATGTTGATTAAAAATGCATTAATGCATGAAGCTAGAATAAAATGTTTCGGTAACACTTTATATTTGAATGGTAACTTTGAACATTCTGTTTGCAACCCTATATCAACTAACTCTCATTAGAGTATTAATAGAGTGTCTCCTTAATATCTGCTCACTCTTTATTCTGATACTCCTCCTCAGACAGAGAATACATTGACTATAAGAAACTTTGCAACTACATGTACTTATTCTGACGCTACCAGTCTACTAATACTCTAATGAGAGTTGGTATGCATAAAGGTGCAACCAAACAAATGTGTTGAAGGGACTATCAAAATAAAGTGAAACCAATATTTTTGTTGTTATTTAAAAGCAGAGGCTGTGTTCTTTCTTTTGATATATTGCATGTTCAGATATTCATAAAACAAAATATTCTGGGGGCCATGAACAGTTTGTGAAAATGATCAAACACTCTGGTGGCAGGGAAAGAGTTTAAAAGATATAAAACAATCACAGTCCCTCAATTCAAAACTACAGGAAATATATTTAATGAGAGGTGAGAAATAACAACTCAGCAATGGAGTTTAAATCACAGTTTAAAAAGAAATATATGTTTAGAAAAACACTTCAGTTTAACCTAAAAAATAAACCAATGAAAGAAACTACACTAAAACTCACAGTGTCACAGAGAGAAAACCTCATATTCTCCAGACTGCCAGAAGAGACCCTGACAATCCCAAACTAGTTTATATGTTCCAGCATAAACAATTTATATTATCATATTAACATAAGAAAAGCTGTCATCCAATATACAAATGGACCTAGGCTCATTGAGACAAGGTTTGAACGGATCAAAGATAAATAAATAACTTGTACAAAGCAAAGAGACCAACTACCCCAGACAGCATCATAGTGTCGGCCCAGATCTGGCCCACATCTGGTACCGGAGGATTTCCACAAGGTCCAGATGTGGGCCGGTTCTGGGTCGACACTATGATGCTGTCTGGGACAGAATGAATGAGTGCTATCAGACTTCCAGTTCTTAAAGGAAACAGTGACAAACATCTGGATGGTTCTCAGTGTTAAAAGAACTGATCAATGACCAGCTGTTCACAGGAGATCTCAATATTACACTACACACTCCTTCACTGAAGGAGAACACTTATAACTTATTTGTATTCTTGAACTTTCGTCGGTCACACATTTTTCAAGTGATTGTTTTTAATGTAACCATTGACTCTGTTTCTATATGATGATCCTGTTTGAGTTGAGCCCAGCTGCTTATAGTTGGAGATAATCAGTTTTTATCTGAACCAGAGATGACTAACTGATATGACTGATGTTGATTCAACTATTGATATCATTCATAGATTCATAATCTCTGACCTCTGCTTTCTCTGCTGGACATGTTGATATTCTGTTCTTTCTTCAGTCTTCAGTGGATCATCTTCTCTGACTCCTGACGTCTGTCTCTTCATCATCCTGTGAGAGATTATAATGATTTATTTCATTAACACACACTAATGAGATCATGTTAGCACACCACAACATTTATTTTAATATGATAATACTTTAAAGGGATAGTTCACTTAAAGGACAAGTTCGGTATTTTACACTTAAAGCCCTGTTTACAGATCGTTTCTGATGAAATAGAACGGTTAAGATAAAATTTTGGACACATGCTGCTGGCCCGAGAATTTTAGGTTTCTTTCGCTTTCCCAAACACCAGTAGACTGGGTGTATAGGTGCACTCGAACACTCCTTCCTAAAACACATTAAACTTTCGTTTACAAAGACGTGAAACTCACCGAGTGGTCAGCGTTGTTCACTGATATGCTCACACAAAAATCGCTGCAAAAGATGCTTTCCAACAGGTTTTATCGTAGTTTTTGTCCAACTCCATTGACTTGCATTGGATGTGCTGTGAGGTACGGTATTACTCCGCGCCGGAAACTGAAATGGGGTTCAGGGGTTGTTTTCTTCTTCTTCTTCTTGTTTTTTTTTTTAATCGCAAACAATGAAATGCCAGTGGTTTGCTTGCAAAGGTGCATTATCGCCACCAACTGGGCTAGAGTGTCTATTATTCAAGCTCTCAACAGAAGAATGTACGGGTGTGAGGCGTTTGGAAAAATAGGTCCACAGTTGTACAATGAATGGTAAAACACCTGTTGGAAAGCATCTTTTGCAGCGATTTTTATGTGAGCATATCAGTGAACACCCCTGACCACTCGGTGAGTTTCAGGTCTTTGTAAACGAAAGTTTTAGGAAGGAGTGTTCCAGTGCACCTATGCAGCCAGTCTACTGGTGGAGGGGAAAGCGAAAGAAACCTAAAATTCTCGGGACAGCAGCATGTGTCCAAAATGTAATCTTAACCGTTCTATTTCATCAGAAACGATCTGTAAACAGGGCTTTAAGTGTAAAATACCGAGCTTGTCCTTTTAAAAATGAAAATTCTGTCATCATTTACTCACCCTCATGTTGTTTCAAACCTGTATGAATTTCTTTCTTCTGCTGAACACAAAGGAAGATATTTTGAAGAATGTCAGTGTTGAGGCAAAAACAAACAACTAACAAAACAGCATCAGGCATAAGAGACTTCATGATTCAAATTGTCCTTAAAATATATTTATTCTTGCAAGAATGTTCCCAGTCCATCCACAGTCCAGCTGCAGGCAGAGTGAGACCCAGAGCAGGGGTTGGCCAGCTTCTTTATAGTGTTCTTTTCAAAGCTATCTCCTGTCACCCACCCCAAACACAAGGAACAAAAGGGACCCCCCTTGACCCCGGGAATCCTCTCACCTCTGAAGTCCCACACACACACACCCTGCAGCTGTATCAACATCACAAAACTCAAAATACAACAAAAGAACGCATGGCATTCTTTTGTTAAATCATTGAAAATAAAATATAGAGAAAATATCAATTTTCCCATAACATCAGTAACCAAACAGTTAACTGGAGCCATTGACTTCCATAGTAGGAAAAAAAAATACTATGGAAGTCAATGGGTCCAGTTAACTGTTTGGTTACTGACATTCTTCAAAATATCTTCCTTTGTGTTCAGCAGAAGAAAGAAATTCATACCCTCAAACAACTTGAGGGTGAGTAAAGGATGACAGAATTTTCATTTTAAAGTGAAGTATCCCTTTAATATACCGTTGTTTAAAACTATTCTGTATGGGAGTTTATTTTTCTTCAAAATAGACACACATTACATAAATTGCTATCCTGATCAAAACTGAATGATTGTTTTGGGGTGTTTCTGTGTATTTGAGCATCTTATTACAATGATTTGCTCAAAGACATCAAAATAACTTAGCATATTTGATTAAATCACAAAACAAGGGTCATTTGAGAAATTTGCAACATGGACAATTATTGAGTGTAAGTGTATGCAACAATAATAAACGCTGTACCTTTACAGTTTACAGTTTACAACTGAATACAATTGCACATTTTGCACTTAAAATATACAGTATCTAGACTAGGTATCACATTTCATGCTGCGATTAATTGAGTGAGCTTTTATCACGGTATACGGTATTATCACGATATTTTAAGAGAAACAGATGGATTGTGGGGGGGGGGGATGTAAAAATAAAATATAACTTGCATCACAAGGTGTAATTGTGATTGTCAAAACATTTGGTAACTAAACTGAATTTTATTAAGTTTAGTGACAACATGTTACAATGATTACATGGTACAATGACTGGTAGGCTACTGTTTGTATCGCTTAACACAAATTTAACGATTTAAATTCAATACTTGGGATTTGATTTAAATCTTGATTCAATATTGACTAATTTTGGATAAATATTAGGAAGGTTACAGAAGATAGCCCACATGTAATTTTTTTCTCATGAAAAAAAATCTCACATTGCTACACTGGCAACCCTAACACTCAAAATCATTAATTGGTTTGAGTAGGACAAACTTAAATTCAACTAATTAGTTCAGTCCAATTAACTTGTTTGAGTATTTAGCACTTTCTTTTTCTTTCAAGTTCACAGAACTGATATATTTTAAGTAAACTGAACTGTTTCATTGTTTTGAGTTTTATGAAATAAATTTGCCATTTGACTGTTTTTTTATGGGATTTTTTTTACAGTGAAGGTGTTTGATCGTAATAATTCAGCAAATAGCTGTAAAATAACAGTGTTTTTCTGTAAAACATTTAAGGGAAATTTCTGTAAAAGTTTTTTGCACTTCATTTAAATGAGGATATTTTACTTTATTTTTACGGTTTTTGTTTGTCAGCCATAGCTGACAGTCATTGACCCTTTTTTTAAGATTTTATTTTTTACAGTGTAAAGCCAACATTAACAGAAATTCTTCTAAATTAGCATAACAAAACATTAATCACTACTAAATCTCACATTTAACATTAATCTTACACACACACACACACACACACACACACACACACACACACACACACACACACACACACACACACACACACACACACACACACACACACACACACACACACACACACACACACACACACACACACACACACACACACACACACAACCCATTATATTACACTTAATTTTAGCATTTACTCTCCCTTTCGAGTGCCATCGGCAAAGCATGCTTGGAAATAGACATCCCAGCCGTTTCAGTTAAACTCAAGTTTGTCTAAATTAAAATAAATAATTTCATAAAACTCAAAACAATGAAACAGTTCAGTTTACTTAAACCACTTAAGCTCTGCAACATATTTTGGATTTTTTTGAGAAATAGGCATACCTGAATTTAAAAGGGCGTCCTACCCACATACATTGGAGTAAATAGATAAAAATGGTCTCATTTTACAGAAAACACTCTGAATTTTAACACAGTGGTGGAATATTGCATATATTATATTGTATATATTCACAATTTTATGATAAACACATATAAAAAGTCATTTTTTGATACAGTTTTTAATAAATTTTTTATATATAAAAAAAAAAATTAAAAAAAATTTTTTTCTATGTCCCTTCAGAAAGTTTCTTTTGATTCCACTAGGTGGCAGTAAACAGGGGTAAAAAAATTTTTTTTGATATCTCCTTCTAAAAAAAAGTTATTAAGATTTAACTGAAAGGAGTCACTAGCGTCTCCAAATCTACTTTTACAGTCTCCATTTTTGATTGTTAGAAGAATTGGGCATACCTGAATTTAAAAGGGCGCTCTTCTCACATACATTGGAGTAAATGGATAAAAATGGTCTCATTTTACAGAAAACACTCTACATTTTAACACAGTGGTGGAATATTGCATATATTTTATTGTATTTATTCACAATTGTATGATAAATAAGGATAAAAAGTCCGATTTTGT
Organism: Leuciscus leuciscus; assembly: GCF_965113295.1. Lineage (NCBI taxonomy): Eukaryota > Metazoa > Chordata > Actinopteri > Cypriniformes > Leuciscidae > Leuciscus > Leuciscus leuciscus. The sequence continues at coordinate 28,478,307 of NC_138725.1, read as the reverse complement.
TTGATTTTTAAATAAAGGTTTTATTTGAGAGTCTGTAATTTAGGACCTGTTTGGTGTATTTCCCTGTGGAAGGTTTCTTTTGAATCCTCTATGTGGCAGTGAATAGAGAAAAAAAGAATTATCTTTCTATCACCTTCTTAACAAAAGTTATTGAGATTTAATTGAAAGGAGTCACTAGCGTCTCCAAGTCTACTTTTACATTTCCATTTTTGATTGTTAGAAGAATTGGGCATACCTGAATTTAAAAGGGCGCCCTTCTCACATACATTGGAGTAAATGGATAAAAATGGTCTCATTTTACAGAAAACACTCTACATTTTAACCCAGAGGTGGAATATTTCATATATTTTAATGTATTTATTCACAATTCTATGATAAACAAGGATAAAAAGTCAGATATTGATTAATAAAAAAAAAAAGGTTTTATTTGAGAGTCTGTAATTTAGGACCTGTTTGGTGTATTTCCCTGTGGAAGGTTTCTTTTGAATCCTCTATGTGGCAGTGAATAGAGAAAAAAAGAATTATCTTTCTATCACCTTCTTAACAAAAGTTATTAAGATTTAACTGAAAGGAGTCACTAGCGTCTCCAAGTCTACTTTTACAGTCTCCATTTTTGATTGTTAGAAGAATTGGGCATACCTGAATTTAAAAGGGCGCCCTTCTCACATACATTGGAGTAAATGGATAAAAATGGTCTCATTTTACAGAAAACACTCTACATTTTAACCCAGTGGTGGATTATGTCATATATTTTATTGTATTTATTCACAATTTTATGATAAACAAGGATAAAAAGTCAGATAGTGATTATTTTTTATTTTTAAGTTTTTATTTGAGAGTCTGTAATTTAGGACTTGTTTGGTGTATTTCCCTGTGGAAGGTTTCTTTTGAATCCTCTATGTGGCAGTGAATAGAGAAAAAAAGAATTATCTTTCTATCACCTTCTTAACAAAAGTTATTGAGATTTAATTGAAGAAAGGCAATGTCTTCTCTGAAGTCTCCACGTTTACTCCATAAACCCAAATTATGCAAAAACAGGCTTATTACCTGTAAAATACTATTTTTACCATGTTACATTTGACAAGAGAATAAACACTTTATCACCTAACTTAACCCATGTCATGTAATATATTAACAAAATGATGAAAAGTAGCAGAAAGTAGCAGTTCTTGTATTTTATTATACACAAAGATAATAAACTCCAAGAAAATAAATTAAATGTTTTAGAGGAAAAGGTGCAAAAAACAGTGCAAAACACAATATACAAATCTAAGATATAAAATAACTATATACAGCACACAGTAACTATAAAAAGTCAACAAGTTACTATAGAAGAAAAGAAAAAAGCACAACTTGTAGTTTTGCAATTGTTGACGGAACTGCACATTATGCAGACGAGTGTCCATCAGTGTGCCATTTTCTAAAACAGTTTCTAGATGGCACCAAGCACAAGGGTACATTGCACTTTGTACAGTACAATGGAGTCTTTACTTTGAGGCCTGAAAGTTTGCACAAAGCACAAATTCTCCTCCCACTTGCGGCATCTGACCCAAAGTACTCCGGACAACATTGCTCACCTGCTGATGTGGACGGCTCTGGGGCATGCGCTGTGGACGGCTCCGGGGCATGCGCTGTGGACGGCTCCGGGGCATGCGCTGTGGACGGCTCCGGGGCATGTGCTGTGGACGGCTCCGGGGCATCTGAGGTGCTGGATTGTGTAGCCAGCTCAGACACAAGCCTCTCCCTAAATTCCTTCTGGCTGAGAGGACTTTTGTTCTGGGACTTGCAGTGGTGCTGGTGCAGAATGAAACAGTTTACTACTGCAATGTCAACAAAATGAAAAAAAAAAGTCTTGTACCATTTTTTCGTTTTGTGCAGGACATTATAGTACCCGATGAGGGCATCTGACAGATCCACACCTCCCATGTGTCTATTGTAGTCTTTCACTGCTGCTGGAATCGGGACTCTGTGCCTTTCCCATACACCTTCGGGACTCTTGACACGCCTGAGGACCTCATCACCACCATATGCCTTGTGCATTGTTGAACACATAGTCACCTCTCTTGTGTCCATCCACTTTACAAAGAGAAGCTTCCCGTCTCTAAGCCATCGAATGGTTCCCCTTTGGGCTCTGCGGCTGATGTCATTCGCCTTGGTTTTGGGGAAGCCCCGCCGGTTGGTCCGTATAGTGCCACACGCCAGAGTCTTCTTGGCAAGCAAGTCCATAAAAAGGCATGGGCTCGTATAGAAATTGTCCATAAAAAGCTGGTAGCCTTTGCCGAGAAGTGACAGATCCAGAAGCTGCATAACAGAATCATAACTGAGCCCTTTTCCAGTGGGCAGTGAAGATTTGCCTTCATAAACGAAGAAGTTCCATGTGTAACCACAGGCAGAATCAGCCAGCACGAAAAGTTTGTAGCCCCACTTGGTCGGCTTGTCTTTCATGTACTGCTTGATGCCGATTCGCGCCCTTGAAGCCACCATCCTCTCATCCACTGCTAGCTGTCTGTCTGGATGGAAATAGGTTTTGCATGCCAAGACGATGTCATTGTACAGGGGCTTGATCTTGTGAAGTCTGTCGTAGGCTTCAGTTCCCACTTTTCTCGAGTTGTCTCGATCATCCTCAGGATTGCTAAGATGCAGGTTCCAAGAAATGGCCTGAAATCTGGACCTTGACATGACCGATTTTGGGAATGGTAGGCGATACATTTCTTTACCAGACCAATAATCGACAATGTTTTTTGCACCGAGGAGCCCCATGTAGATGACAAGTGCGATGTACTGATACAGTTCGTGTGCATTCAAAGGCAACCAAAGGAAACGTTTTCCAGCCTCCGCCCTCATTTGTGCAAAGGTGTTGGTGTTTTTCACAATGGTGTCCACCACAGAGCCTGTAAAGAAGAGTTGAAAGAGCTGCAGAGGGGAATAGATCCTGTCCATTACAAGCTGCGCTCCTGGGTTTCTTTTTGGAAGGAAATTTGGTAGGGCTGGAACTTCATCCTCCACACTGCAGTCATTCCACCTTTCTGTGCCACCATCCTCTGACATCACACTTGCTGACCTTTTTGTCCCCCGTACAGAATGAGACCTCCCTCTGTTTTTCTTGCTGGGAGTTCCAGCTCTCTGTGGCCTCACAGAATCACCAACAGAGGGTGTCGGGGTCTTGGAGGTGTGAGGTGGGCAAACAACCTCCTTGCTGCTGGTGCATGGCAGATCTGGCTGCCATTCATCACCACTGTCCAGACTGCAAAGCAAAACAAATTTGTGAGAATATAAGTCGCTTTGGATAAAAGCGTCTGCCAAATGCATAAATGTAATTTATAAATCCACATTGCGATTCAAAAATGCATGCTAATATTACATGCACAAAAATAATTCACATATGCATATAACAGATACAAGAATATAATATATTTGTAAATCCACACAAGACAAATACATGTGCAAAAATGATTGAGCACCACTCATGCATGCACTGATTCAAATATGAATGTAACAGAGACATGTAGAATGCATTTCATGTATAGATAAAAAAAAAAAAAAAATATATATATATATATATATATATATATATATATATGCACATATGCATAACAGTTCAAATAAGCTTGCTTTTTGACACACACACCAATGCAACTGATGAACAAATATGTGCACACATGATGCATCAATGCAAGTGATGCATGTGCTTTTACAGGTGCCCAGATGTGCTAAAATAATGTTACATGCAGATTTGTATTTTAGCAGGCATTTGTTCATCAGTTGTATCATGGATGCATGACACACAAGCATGCATCACTGCAATTGATGAACAACTCTTGCCCACATGCATGCAATCAAAGCAACTAATGATCAACGCGTGCAAAACTACAAATATGCATGTAACATTATTTTAGCACATTTGGGCGACAAACAGCACACAAAGCTTAGCAAAAAGCTACCAGGCTTATTTGAACTATGGCATGAATATATGCATGCCTGTGCACGCTTATTAGTGCAAAAATCATCTCAAATATGCATGCAACAGACATGCAAAAACAATTACGCGACGCACAAAAAAATACGCACATGCTAGCAATACCAACCATACTAATTTGAATTAGCGCGTGCATGGGTAGTGATATTTCTCGATTTCTGTTGCATGCATAATTTGTATTGTTGCATGCATAATTTGTATTGTTGCATGCATTTGTCCATGAAATACACAGATACAACGTTTATAAGCTCGAAATGTGTACTTACTCAAATTCAGGATCTTCGCCAGCATTATAGGCAGCTTGTCTTACAGAATCGAAACTGGCATCACTGCAAGTTTCAGTGTCACTCTGCTCCTCCAAGACAAAAAACTTTCTTGAAGCCATTGTCCAAAGACAAAACACTCCAACCAGTTGTAAAAACCTCGCAATTACTCGAAAAATCACTGTCCAAACTCTCCAACTAACCCAAACTCAACGCCAACTCATCTGCGATGATTTTTTGCCAGCCGCGAAAAAATCATAAATAAGACCCGCCTCCTCAACTTTCCAAAAGGATATCTCGGCCTGTGAATGGCCTAGAAGCATGATCTACGTGTCTCTGGATAGGTTAGAAGCTCAGCTTTTCAGACGTATGACGCAATACGTGATGACGTCATCGGAAATCGCAGCTAACAAAAAGAAACAAAACTAAGGATAATAAGGATTTTTGTCTGCAACGCATGTTTTCATCTGGACATCGCTGACATATTACAATGTCATTTGGCCATGCATGCTCACAGACATGTGAAAATACTCTCATTTTGAAGCAAACAACCTAAGGAACGAGCTGATATAGAGTTTGTGGCTAAAAGCTTCACTCAGAGTAAGTGATCCGAACAGGAATATGACTCATGTGTTTGCTTGTTCAAAAGAATCGATTCAGTTTTCGTAAATCTTTTGATAATAATGTTACTGTAAAGTGTTGGATCGGTGAAATAAACTGCACAGTGATATTCTTGAGAGTGAGAGCTTTCATTTGATATATGACTTGTCTATTTTTGGTGAGTTTATGTGATATAAATATTAAATTTAATATCGCTCATACCATTTTTTCAAGTGGGGGTCGTTGCGGGGGGGTCGAATTTAGACCGTATTATCTTCTTCTATGTAACATAAATGCAAAAGTGATGGAGTTTTCCTGAAAGCTGAGGTTCTAAGCTTTCAAACAATACCATATATATTTATGTTTGTGATGCACAACTTATAGATTTTTTAAAATGATTATGATGATGCAATATTGGACCCACCGGTGGGTCCGCGGGAGGCCGCAGAGTTAGAGTGGTTAAAATATATCAGTTCTGTGAACTTGAAAGAAAAAGAAAGTGCTAAATACTCAAACAAGTTAATTGGACTGAACTAATTAGTTGAATTTAAGTTTGTCCTACTCAAACCAATTAATGATTTTGAGTGTTGGGGTTTACAGTGTATAGAGCCCTATCAGCTGGTATTATTAAAGGTTACAAATAACTAATTAAATCAAATATAATGTGGTTTTCATTATAATAACAATTATGTAATGACACAAGTAAAAATATAATAAATATGTAATAATGTGGTTTTCATTATAATAACAATTATGTAATGACACAAGTAAAAATATAATAAATATGTAATAATGTGGTTTTCATTATAATAACAATTATGTAATGACACAAGTAAAAATATAATAAATATGTAAAAAAGTGCAGTGCACATATTCAGCAAAATACTCCTCTTTATCTATTTGTTTTAGTCATCTAACATGATGCTGGTCATTAAATGGTTTAAATGTAACGTTCTGTGACACAATTGTTCTCCTGTTTCATATCAAAAGTAACCTGCTCTGCCTCTGTCTTGTTTGACGGTCTTCGTGTCCTCTTTGCTTCGCGATTTTTCTCTGCGTGAGAAAACTGATGTGTGGCGTGAGCGTGTGAAGAGTCTCGCGCTGAATGCGTCGAGTTGGCAGCTCTGCTTTTAGAAGCGGGATGGATCCGGATAGATCGGCGGCGGCCATAGACTGTAGGCGGCGGCGTTCCTCCTTACGGTACGTTCACACGGGGCGTGAGCGTCAACGCTTCCCATTGACTTTGAATGGGTGACGTCAAGCGTTGCCGAAAAGAATTGTGGATCCGTCGGCGGCGCTTCACTGGCGTTGCTCGCGGCAGAAGTTGAGAATTTTTCAACTTCTGCCGCGAGCAACGCCAGTGAAGCGCCGCAGACGGAAGCGTCAGCCAATAGGATCGCTCTATGCAAATACAGTAGGCAGGCGGCAGCCAATCACGTTCATCCTGTTCAAGAGCAGCAAACTGAGGATACATTTTAAATTTCATTGGCTGACGCTGCTATGACCATGGCGTCAGTGCCAAACTTCAGCCACGCCTTCCGTCAAGCGTTGACGCTGACGCCCCGTGTGAACGTATTACGCCATGCTGCTTCTCCATGTGAGGACTGTTTACATTAGACTAGAAGTGAGCACCGGCCTCATGCTTAGTGCTTAAACACGTGGCGATTGTTTACATCAGAGTGCGCACGTGTTTCGCGCAGCATACGCAGTGTTTGTTTAAGCGGTTGATGGAAAATAAGCTATATGCGCGTTCTAAATATCTAAATTCAGATCTATTATTTTTCACGGTATTTTGAAGTGCCCGCGATAACAATATCGTGCATATTCATTACCGCGATTTATCGCATTACCCGAATATCGGCACATGTCTAATCTAGACGCACCATCTTAGATTGTGTTTTGGTTACATGAAAGCGAAACCAACCATTTCTGCAGCTCATACAGTTACAATTACACTCCTAATCAATCTAACATCGTCATTTTGTGCTATCATATTTACATATTAAATTACGCTCCACAAACAGTGTCTTTACAGTAATAGTGATACCTGCATGTCGAGGTTTGTCTTTTCCTTCAACAAAGCAGGAAGAAATATGTGTGGGGTGGGCGGGGTTAGTGACGTCACAGTCATCCAGACCAATCCTAGCATGGGAAGACATTTTAGCTTAAAATGTTCCCAGTGTTACTCGTCATAATTGTATTTTTACTTGTTAGAATTAAATTAGAGAGCAAAACAATTTAATTCTCGCTAGTAAAAATTACAACCAGAGAGCTCTACAAAGGAATTTTTACTAGTCATATGTTTCCATTGACTTTCATTCATGTTTTAATTACAGAGCACAATCTAATTTTTACATGTAAAAGATATTTTTAATGCCTGAGGTAATATTTCTCATTTATTCAGAGTATGAACGATTGTTTTTCAATTTCGGTTAAGTTGCAGTCACATTTTAAAATGTATTCAAATAGAGAAACATTAGGGCTATTTTAAAATGTAATCATATTTCACAATATTACTGTTTTTGACTATCAAACAAATGCAGCCTTTATAAGAATGTTCTTTCAAAAACATAAAAAAAATCTTCCAGATCCTAGATTTGAGAACGACAGAGTAGGGTATATAATTTTATAAATTCTCGAGGCTCCGCGCACTGAGGCCTTCTGCTGGTTAAAGATGTAAATGCAACGAGAACACAGAACAATGTAATCAATATAATGTTCTGCAAAAACTACAAGCGTTGTCTTTAATGTGTAATCTATGCCATGTGTAAACATCATTCAAAATTATTTTCTCTTAAAATCTGTGCAAACAGATTTGTAGCAAAACACGTATAGATAGAATGTTAAGAACTTTATAGGAAATTACAACTTTAGTGATTTCTGAAATCACGTGACTTCAGTTCGACATGCACTTCGAAGCACTGATTCAAAATAAAAGGTTGCGAAACTTCGTGAAGCTTTAGTTGTGCATCAGTGTTCTATCAAACAGGGTTTCTAAATGTGTCATATAAATAAAGTTAGGCTTCTGCTGCGTTTTGAAGGGGGATTGATTGCCATGTGTAAGTGTTTGGGGAAGGTCAGTGTTGTGGCGCTGGTGTTTCTGCACGGACTGTGAAAGCTGCCGCACCGCCGGAAGTTCATTCCACGCTTCGACTCGTCCTGTGATCAGGCGCGAGACGCAACAGCACACTGAAAATATAGGAGAAATTCACAATTAAATCTTCTTTACGACACATAAGACACTAATAATGTCTGACAACGAAGACAAGTGAGTTCTGAACGCGTCGGCCACAGTGGTTTCTAAATGTTTACTGTAGTTTAAAGTGTGTGAGTGTGAAAACAACACGATGAGATCATATTTCTCTAGTATTCTTATATCTATTTTAAAACTTAAACATTATAACTGTGAACGATATTTTAACAAGAGTAACTCCGTAACTCTCTACATCGTGCTTTAGTAAATCTTTAGTTTAGGGTTTAGTTCACATCGTGAGATCTGTTGTCGGTTTGTTTATTGACTTCAGTTTGTGTTTGTTTGTTGTTGATCAGTTTTGATGACGGAGATTTTGATGATGTTGAAGATGAAGAGCCTCTGGATGATCTGGAGGATGTGAGGTCTGTTTTATTATGACTATATTCTCACTAGTGTTCCTTGACAAATATAACTCTTAATGTATTCTAATCTCATATAAGTTAATGTAGGGCTGGGCGATTTAAATCGCGATATTGTTATGCGCCTCTCGTCAGTAAAGCCGGTTCCTTGATTAGTAGTAAATCATCATCACCTGCTTTCAGATGAAGCGGCATTTAGGGCTGAGGAGATAATTAAGTGATTAATTTAGTGATGATTGAGCATTATTGAAGACACCTGATGTTAACAAGCAGAATCACTGAAGGAGAAAATCACAAATTGTAAGTTACCATTAAGGTGATGGGTGTTTGCTTTAGTTGGGCTCTAGACCATTATATGTTTACTTCAATATTTACTGTTGTTTGTCTGCTGTTATTGATTTATAACAGTTAAATGAACAGAGTAAAATATTATCTTATAGTGATGGTTATGTTTAGACATAATTATGCTGTGATCTGAAAAAGGAAACTTATTGAGGTAGTTTGGCTTAACTTGTTAGGAGCAGTTTTGTGATTCTTCAGACTGTGATTATCAGTACTTTACGTATAATTCAAAATATTTAATAAACATTGTTCTGATCAAAAGACATTCAGATAATTTCATTTAAAACACAGACATCAATAATCAGCCTGTGAATCTCAACAATGGTGACAATAATAAAGCATGTTGCAGTGGCTGCCACCAATCACAACTCATTAATGGCTCCCATCATGCATTGCGGTATGAATAAATTATGATCTGAATTGTCTATGTAATTTACTTTTCCTAATTGAATATTCTGCTCGTCACCATTGTTGAGATGCATAGACTGAATCTTGACATCTGTGTGTGCCTAAATGAATGAGTTTTTTTTTAAACAAACTTTTAAGAAATCCTTTATATTATATAAAAAATTCTGGCTATTTATGCAGATTCACAGCTATGCTGTAACCAACAACATAATTCGAAGTCAGAAAGAAGGATTTTAATGAGTTCAGTGATCAAGTTCAAATGATGATTGTCATAATATAACCAACACCATCAGATCACTTTTTTTTCTTTGTTCAACTGGCAGTTATAACTCAGATACAACAGCCAAACAAAATCTAAAGTTAATAATATATGGGTCAAGGGTTTAACACTGGAGTTTTTGCTGTGTACAAAGAGCCGTAGTTAACTGACAAGCTGAGCCATATCGCATTAAATATCGCTGGCGATACGTCCGCGATATTAATGCGATATGGCTCAGCTTGTCAGTTAACTACGGCTCTTTGTAGTAAATGCCGCTCCATCTGAAAGCAGGTGATGGCGATTTACTACTAATCAAGGAACCGGCTTTACTGACGAGATGCGCATAACAATATCGCGATTTAAATCGCCCAGCCCTAAGTTAATGTAAAGATTTCCGGCTGATATTTCATGTCAAAATTGAAAGAAATGGGAAAGTCGTTGTATTTTGCCTTAATATAAATTATATGAAGGCTAATTTGCTATTATAATAATTTTATTTATTGCATTGTGACAATATTTACAACACATTATAGTACATTTAATTCTGTGATTAATAAAAAAATAGTAATACAGCAGAGTATATATTTATAAATTATTCTTATTTTTATGTTAGTATAATAATACATTTTATATGTAATGCGCTTTTCTTAAACCCAAAGCGTTAAAGTAAAATAAGCAGAAACAATGAGGGCAATACAACAACTAATTAAAGAAAAACAGCCTTAAATAAATGTCTTAATCAGCTTTTTAAAGTGTCCCAACGCTGGTGCGTTTCTGATGGTAAGAGGAAGCACATTTCATCGCTTTGGGGCTTTGTATGAAAAGCCTCTTTCCCCCATATGTGACCAGTCACGGAACGTAGGGACACAAGTCGGTTCTGGGTAGGGCTGGGGTAAACGATTATTAATTAAACGATTAGTCGGGCGATTATTTTATCGATTAGTCGACTAATCTAACGACTAATTGGAATTATTTATCCTGTCTGTTATTCGCATATCTCTGTCGAACCGTTACTCCTATGGATTTGAAACTCGACAGCTGTCTGGGCACGAGTAAGTGCAGTGCCAAGTTTGACGTTGTTTGGATGAGAAATGCAAAAGATATGTTAAATATATCGGTAAAAGAAGCACTTAGAAGGTTGTGGTTTAAAAATAAACATTCTGACATAAACACACTGTCAGCTACAATGTTTACTTCTGAATAATATAGTATAAATGTGATAAATCCTTTTTTTTTTTATGCAATTAATCCATTGAATCAATATAAAAGTTATTTTTCACATTGAAACTGTTGAAAATACACAACAAAGTAAGTTGATCCACATATGACAGCCTCTGAACTCGGTCAATACTAATCTGGACTAAACATAGGCTACATTCAATCAGCCATCGCTAAGAAATACCTTCTGAACGATGGCGACCTTCTTTTTTGACGGCGATCAGCTGTAAAATGGCTTAGGTCCTGCTCGGTTTTCATTGACTTTGAGTACAAGAATTGAAAGTTTTTTAAAAGATCCCCTGGGGTTAACGTGTCAGCATTCGACAGAAGTTTGACGCTGTCGTGTGAGAACAAGCAACAGTCGGCATTTCTCTTCCTCCCGCGTGCCTCATCTTCTTAATCTCCTCACGTAAATGATTAGATTTCGATGGCTTACGTTTCTTCCCTACGGCAGAGTCCACCACAGGTTCATCAATGCCGTCAAATGTATTAATTTTTTTGTTTGTTTGTTGATCAAAAAGTGCAAAGTAGATAAGGAAAACTAGGATGTCGGGTGTCAGAGCGCCACCGTTACTGTTTACAATGCGTGGAATGGTGCGCTGTGATTGGTTGAGCGGATTTATGGCATTCTGCAGAGAAAGGAGACTGGCGTTTGTCGCGGTTTGGAAAGAAAGGGAGAAAACATGGCAGAATAACACGGCGGGCGATGTGTGTGTGGCGAGCTGTACCTCTGGGAATGGCGCAAAAAAATAAATAAATAATAAATAAAGAAGCGTCGATGCAAAAAATATGACGTCGACGTCATCGACACACCGCTACAGCACTAGTTCTGGGGCATTTTGAGTTGTTCACATATTCTGAAAGTGTAGTATTCAAGCTTTCCAACAATGTGTAACACATGGAAATCTGATAATATTTGGAGAAGTTGTGGCCATTTGAAGGTAGGCACTCAAAAAAACTGAAATGGTAGAAATCTGCTTCTAAAGATTGGCAAGTTCTCGCCCTTCTGGGAATGACAATAAGCCATTTACATCTCATTTAGATAAGTCATACCCCCTGTAAAGATCCCCCGTCTCCCCCTCCCCCCTGAATGTACCAATTCTACAAATTCTCTAAATAAAACATCTCCAGTTAACTGGCAGAGCATTCACTTCGTTCGTTTTTTAAATAAGATACTAGCGCTGAAATGTGTTTTTTTTTTTATCAAGTGATCAAAGTGCTCGTTGCCGCTGCGATCAGTGGCGCAGATACAGTGTTTACTCGTGTGGCTCGCGCACACACTGCATTGTCTTCACTCGACGCGCGCTTCAATAAGTTGCGTTGCGGACACTAGATTCGTTCTGTTGAAATAACAAAATAATTCAAACGTTTGCGTGTCCCTGCTTGATATACAACCACTGATGAACATAATCGTTTTGATGAGAGAAAAAAAACTATACGAAAAAAAAAAAAAAAAAAAACCTATACAACGGCGGATTCAAACTCTCAACCTCTGACACGGCTGGCGAAAGCTCTACCACTGTACCATACATATTAGGGGTGTAAAGATTCATCAACTTTCATAATGAAGACTAACGTACACTCCGAGTCCGGAGACAAGTACCGCATCGTCGGTTCGAGGACAGGTCCGGGGTTGAGGGCGAAGCAGAGGAGGTCGTTCAAGAGTGCGGGCAGGGTCCGAGGAAGTAGTTTTTGGCTTGTTTGCCTTCGCTGACTGCATATGCAGGTGCTTTGAGCTGAATATTTCCGGGAACGGTGACATGTGATGAGTGCATGCAGGGCAGCGCGCGCAGTGGGGCTCGGGCACGAGACATGAAGGCATCTGATTGGTTCTTTACATTCGCACCGAATGGCAGTGATTGGTCAGAGTTTTTACTGTCCTGCAGCTGCTACAGAGGTCTGATTTTTTTCATTCCTTTTTCTAAACACATAATGTATTGACTACTATCAGGATGGAAGGACCATTTCACCCAGTATAAAAAAAAGTGTTTCTGAACAGGATTACCTACCCTACCTTTAAACGACAAATTAAACCCCATGTAACCTACTATTTAAATCGATTGCTGGACATCGTAATGTTATTGGCGTCCATCTTCATTGAATTTTGAAATCAGATAGAGCCGGCCAGAGCGCTGCATAATAAGTAGCCACGCCGGCTTATTCAGTATGGAAATACACACACCGACAATGACACGCCCCTACTGCGTGCTAGAATCTCCGAAAAACAAGCCGATTTCAACATCAAAATGTACGCTTTTAAATATACCAATACTGCTATCTCAAACATGGAGAGGCTTCTTCGTGATCTCAACTAACAGATTCTGCAAAAAAACGAAAATCACCAATTTTAAAAAAAAAAAAACGCTTCTTTCTCATTTTGCTCGAAAGTTGTGCTGCCGACTTGTGTCCCTGGTTTCCATGACGGGTCACATATAGTCTTGAGCTTACATGAAGGCTGATGTAGCAGAAGAGAGTTAGCAGAACGGAGAGATCGTGATGGAGTATAAGGGCTAATGAGATCACATAGATACTTAGTCCCATGCAGTGTCTTATATGTTAAAATAAGAGTTTTTAAAATCAATTCTCACATTTATGGGAAGCCAGTGCGACTGTGAAAGCACTGGTGTAATGTATTCACGAGGAGAATGTTGAATATACTGAGATTTAGCTGGAAGGACGGAGAGCAAGGCATTACAGTAATCTAACCTAGTTGTAATGAAGGCATGTATGAGCCTTTCTGTGTCTGCAAAAGAGAGGAAAGGTCTGAGTCGAGCAACGGTTCTCAGATGGTAAAAAGCAGTTTTAGAGATGTTTTATAAGTGCTTCAAATGTTAACTGTAATGTACATTTTGTTATGAAAATATTAGTTTCTGTTGCTTTTTAGCTCGTAATCTCAGTCCCATAAAGTAGTAAGGTTGATAAGTGCATATTTTAGGACTATTACGATTTTACTGTGACATTTTCACATCAGTGAAGTACAATATTTAATGTTAAATAAAACAGGATAGTAGGGCTGTGCGATATATATCGTGAGATTGTTATGCGCATCTCATCAGTAAAGCCGGTTCCTTGATTAGTAGTAAATCGCCTTCACCTGCTTTCAGATAGAGCGGCATTTACTACAAAGAGCCGTAGTTAACTGACAAGCTGAGCCATATCGCATCAATATCGCCAGCGATATTTAATGCGATATGGCTCAGCTTGTCAGTTAACTACGGCTCTTTGTACACAGCAAAAACTCCAGTGTTAAATTAACACTCCTGGGAGTGTATGAGTCCACACTCAAAAGTGTTTAAGTTAATGAGATAATTAAGTGATTAATTTAGTGATGATTGAACATTATTGAAGACACCTGATGTTAACAAGCAGAATCACTGAAGGAGAAAATCTCAAATTGTAAGTTACCGTTATGACGATCAATGGTTGCTTTAGTTGGACTCTTGACCCTTATATTATTAACTTTAGAACTGAATTATAATCACCAGTTGAACAAAGAAAAAAAGTGATCTGATGGTGTTGGTTATATTATGACAATCATCATTTGAACTTGATCACTGAACTCATTAAAATCCTTCTTTCTGACTTCGATTTATGTTGTTGGTTAATGAATCTGCATAAATGGCCAGAATTTTTGATATAATATAAAGGATTTCTTAGAAGTTGTTTAAAATTTTTTTTTTTTTTATTAAAAAAAATCTTTATTTTAGGCACACACAGACATCAAACTTCAGTCTATGCATCTCAACAATGGTGACGAGCAGAATATTCAATTAGGAAAAGTAAATTACATAGACAATTCAGATCATAATTTATTCATACCGCAATGCATGATGGGAACCATTAATGAGTTGTGATTGGTGGCAGCCACTGCAACATGCTTTATTATTGTCACCATTGTTGAGATTCACAGGCTGATTATTGATGTCTGTGTTTTAAATGAATTTATTTGAATGTCTTTTGATCAGAACAATGTTTATTAAATATTTTAAATTATAAGTAAAATACTGATAATCATAGGCTGAAGAATCACTAAACTGCTGCTAACAAGTTAGACCAAACTATCTCAATAAGTTTCCCTTTTCAGATCACAGCATGATTATGTCAAAACATAACCAACTCTATAACACTACATTTTACTTTGTTCATTTAACTGTTATAAATCAATAACAGCAGAAAAACAACAGTAAATATTGAAGTAAACATATAATGGTCTAGAGCCCAACTAAAGCAAACACCCATCGCCTTAATGGTAACTTACAATTTGTGATTTTCTCCTTCAGTGATTCTGCTTGTTAACATCAGGTGTCTTCAATAATGCTCAATCATCACTAAATTAATCACTTAATTATCTCCTCAGCCCTAAATGCCGCTTCATCTGAAAGCAGGTGATGGTGATTTACTACTAATCAAGGAACCGGCTTTACTGACGAGATGCGCATAACAATCTCACGATATATATCGCACAGCCCTACAGGATAGTATTTATTGTTCAGACTTTGTTTGATTCTCACTCTTCAGTGCATAATCACACGTGAGTGTTTGTAGTGAGAATAAAGTTGTTTCTCTAGTTTCTCGGCTCATAATTTCACTCTCAGTTGATTAGTTTCAGTCTCTTCTGACAGTCTTGTGTGTGTTTCTCATCTGACGTGTTGACGCTGTGTGTGTGTGTGTGTGTGTAGGAGGACCAGGAGAACGTCCAGATTCTGCCGGCGGGTGAAGGTCAGCAGGCCAATCAGAAGAGAATCACCACACCGTACATGACCAAATACGAGCGCGCGCGAGTCCTGGGGACACGAGCACTGCAGATCGCGTGAGTGACCTCTGACCTCTGACCTCCTGCACAAACATGCCTCAGTTTACAGCTTTAAACTTTAAAGAGTTTATAGAGCTGAGGT
Source organism: Leuciscus leuciscus (assembly GCF_965113295.1). NCBI lineage: Eukaryota > Metazoa > Chordata > Actinopteri > Cypriniformes > Leuciscidae > Leuciscus > Leuciscus leuciscus. The sequence continues at coordinate 28,462,734 of NC_138725.1, read as the reverse complement.
TTGCAGACCTGCCAACCTGTACGCATTTTGACCTCAATTTCCACTCTCAGCCATTTGTTTACTGTCCGCCACGCCAGCACTTTATACGTGTCTTGTGTCGACTCGCCACAACTCGACTGGCTGAGGGTGAAAATATGCTAATACGGGACAGTCCGTCAGTGGTCGTGGGTGGAGCAATGTGACATTATATTTTGCTCAGAAAATCCAAAGGCTTCATTATTGAGTGTTTATACTTTTTGAGGATTAAAAAAGAGGAGTGAATGGATTTTCTTCACTGTATGGTGGTTGTGTCCACACACTGCAAACACACATTTATATGCAGACACCATATGAAAGTGAATTTTACATCCGATGATCTTTAATAATAACTAAAGTACCTAATTCTGTTACATGTATTGTGTATGACATCCATAAGCGACAAACGCGCGGGTCTAAAAAGTACCGAGCTCTCTCTCACACAAACACAAACACGACTGCGCACGCACACACAGAAAGAGAAGATTATTGTAAAGTGAAAATTGACGTTCTAGGTTTAAATTTTGTTCTTGCTTGTGTTTTTTGTCAGAAAGCGTTTTGTATTATTCATCCATTTTTTAAAATTTTTTTTTAAATGATGGACACTTTACCACTTTTTACCACTCGGCTAACTTGTACTTGATGTTCTTTTTGAATATAAAGGACTCTTTTTGCTATTATTGGTCCTGTCTATTCATTGTGAACCGTTTTCTATAAACGTGTTTGTATTGGCTAACGTTTGTTCCGCTAATGCGTGTCCGGTTTATAATGTGCAAATCTGCACGTCACACATATAAACCCTTCTTTCTGTGGGATTTAGGATCATATTTGGATATTGGAATGATAAATTAAGTAGCTTTTTTAAATGAATCACATGTGCACTCAATGTTCCTGTGGTGGTGGTGTTGTTTTCTAGGGGTTTCTGAATTTTAGACTAGTTGACCAGCTCACATTATGCAGTGCAATATTAATCATGAAAAATGATGTGAAAAAAAAAGTGACTTTCACTGTATCTCATAATGTAGTCAGTGCAGTGACATCTTTGATTTAAATTAAAAACTTTAGAAGAAAACTAGAATTATGAAGATGGGCGTGTGTCTGTGTGTGTCCCGTCTCACACTGATGGTGCTCAAGTTTGGCAGGTCTGGGTTTGCTGTGCTAGCGCTACAGTGGTGCTCAGTGACATCACTTCCTGTGTGACAGCATGTGCTCAGTGACATCACTTCCTGTGTGACAGGATGTGTGCGCCAGTGATGGTGGAGCTGGAAGGAGAGACGGATCCGCTGCAGATCGCCATGAAGGAGCTCAAGTACGACACACGCACGCACAAGCACGCACAAACACACACACACACACACACACACACACACCCTTATCTCAGACTCACGACTGTTGTTGACTCCAGGATCTGTTCGGATGAAGCGCTTGTTGTAGAAAAGTGTCTGAGAAATGAACACATGTAAATGTGAAAGTCATATTGAGAGCTCATGTCTGTGTTATATAATACACACATGGCAGTTCTGTGTGTGTATGTTTCTCGTTTGTGTTTATCATCTGTCATGGTGATGTCTGTGTGTTTCTCATCTGTCATGTTGATGTCGTGTGTGTGTGTTTAGTCATATGTGAACTGATCCAGCAAAATGAGTCACAGTGACCCAAATTTCAAAACTGATATTTTGGTATTAATGGAAAGAGGAGACCATAAGCTTTCAACTGATATCCTAGTCAAAGTCATACCTTGAATGGTTGTAAATATATACACATTTGAATTATGGTCGTCTGCCCTCTTTTTCCAATTGAAAACCTGAGAAAATCGCTTTTAAAGTTTTTTGCCCGTTTTTTGTTGATATCTTTCAAAATCCATTGCATTTAAAGGGATGAACTATTTATTGTACAGCTTAATTTGACCAAAGACATTAATATATGCTATTATGCCAGGCTGAAGCTCAAATTATTTTAAAGTTTTTATTTGAATAAATAATTTAAAAGGCACTTTTACAAACATTTACTAAAATCAGAAAGATTGAACAGAGGTGCTACAGTTTTGCTTGAGAGAGGGTGTGTGTGTGTGTGAGAGAGAGAGAGAGAGAGAGAGAGAGAGATAAAGTGAGAGAGGCAGAGAGACAAGGAAACAGAGAACAAACAATGTTAGCCTATGCAATCATATCTTTGTGTAGGCTAGATGACAATAACAGTGTAACATATTCATAACGGAGATACCAACAGTTAAATATTGGGTTAAAATAAATCAAACACATTGTAATGGATTCTCCTTGCAGATAAATACACTCACAGAATAATTGCACTCACTCACATCCATACACGATAAATACCACAGGGCTGTCGCTGTCATCAGAGGATGACACGTCTCCAGATCCAAAAAAATCACTGACTATAACGTTAGCCTTAGCCACTCTTGATGACCAGCAGCAGAGCTTAGGTTAGAAGCCTCCAGTGAGTTCAACGCTTTTGGCGACTTTGCTCTCTTTTGAAAGCGACATTTCTCAAATTAATAATATTTAATCTTTCTGAGGAGATCTGCTAGCTTGTTTACACAGAGCGCCGCGAGTCTGACAGGAGGATGGCTGGACCAATCGCGTGCCGGTCAGTCGAAATGGGGCTTCCCATTAGCCGCGTTTCCACTGTCGGGCCAGGGCCGGGCTAGGGCTAACAGCGAGCCGAGCCGGGCCAGTGGCCTCGGGCCTCAAGCACCAGGCTTGCGTTTCCACTGCCGGGCCATTAGCCCTGCAGCGCTGCCCTAAACCCCGCCCTTAACACGCCTTCCTGGATCAAACGTCATACAACCCCATCCATTTCAGCGGGAATTATGATGTTCATTCAGGCAGGAAGTTAGAAAACTTAGATTTTAAGAAGATAGCATGTATTAACTCACCGTCCGCGGCTGCCATAGTGTCCCGACTTGTCTCTCCACTAACAGAGGGACGGTGACCCAGCACACCGTCCATCAAGTCGAACCATGGAAAGTTCCTTCTCTGGGCACCGCTTTGTCCATTGTGCGTTTTAATCGCCTTGTACTGCGCCCGCAACTTTTTAATTTTTTCCCGAACTTGAAGCGTTGTTCGCTGAATGCTTAGCTTAGCAAGTTCAACAACGATGTATTTTATAACGTCCTCGTTTCTGCACACGCCGTCAAATTGACGTTGTACCCTTTCTTCTGCCCAAATGCTCAGAAGAGCTTTGGTATCTTCGACAGACCAGTACAGGCGATTCTCCATTTCGAGCAGCGTTTAATTTTCGCGATATAAAAAAGTGAAATGTGCATCTTGCCGCAGACCATAACTTTCCCTAACACCGATAAACTCCGCCTTTTACCTTGACCACGCCTCTAGCCCGAGCTGGCCCAAGGTATTCGATGGGCCAGAAATCCTGGCCGTTGGCCCCGAGTAAGCCCCGATCAAGCCCCGGAAGTGACAGTGGAAACGCGACTGGCCCTGGCACGCACTAGCACGGCCCGGCCCTGGCCCGACAGTGGAAACGCGGCTATTGACAAATGATCAGCGTTTGTGTACATTTCTAAGCTTTTTGATTGGTTCTATACAACGTGTAACACCATATTTGAAGAGCAGAGATATTTCAGGGGATGCCCGGGAAATGCTCAGAGGTGATGAGAGTTGAGAAAAGCAATATTCATTTCCAGCGAATTTAGTAAAACTTTGTAAACTTTAATAGTCATTTAAATACCTTTACTTAATTATCTGGACTACGAAACTTTAGGAGATTATTTTTGAATGTCTGTTCTTTGAAATTTAGCACAAAAAAATAAATAAAATAAAAAATATTATTTCATTGTTTTTCCACATAAACGGCCCATATCTTAAAATGGAACGTTGCGACTTCCGACTCATTTCGCCAGATCGGGTCACATATTGAGAACATTGGACCCCATTGACTTTCATTGTATGGACAAAGACACACTGATAAAGCGCGTTATTGATGTGTGTGTTTTACTGTCCCTCAGGAGCAGGAAGATCCCCATCATCATCCGCCGGTATCTTCCTGATGGCAGTTATGAGGACTGGGGCTGCGACGAGCTCATCATCACCGACTGACCCACACACACACACACGCTCAGATCAGACAGCAGATCTGTGTGTGTCTCATCAGTGTTCACAGCGCAGGTCTCCTCATGTGTGTGTGTTCTGCTCTGGTTTATAGTGGAGGTTTGGTTTCATCCTGCAGGTCTGGTGTTCGTCCACATGAGGGCAGCACACACTTGTGTTTTATTCATGCGAGATTAAAACTTTTTGTAGTAAATGACGCCCTTTGTTTTTATCTTTGTTGTTGGGAAAATACTGTAATGTCATTAGATCTTTCTGCTCCTGATGGACACACAGACAACATTGAGACACAATGTGAGAATGAAGTTCAGCACACTGATGACTGTGATACATGAGTATAGAAAGTTATCATACTGTTCTCATACAGGCACTGAAAAATTACAAGGTAATTTACTTGATACATTTAAGGCAATCCGTTTTCAGAGGTCTTCTAAGTACACTCACTAATTTTACTGTGAATTTTAACATGGCAATCCACACTAGGAGGAAATCTTAATCAGAAATCAGGCTCGTTTGTATTATGGTTTTGGGTCAAAATAGAGTGAAGCAGAAGACCAAATTCATAGTCATCAGTTCTTCATTTTATTATAGTATTTTTATTAGTCACATGCTGGATCAGCCTGAATGTCATTCAAACGTTTCATAAAACACCACAATTCTGTACGCACGCAGTTTACGTCATTAAGAAAGCAAACATAAATCTACATCTTCCTTACATGTTGCTGATTCAGAAGCTTTTGCAGAAATTATAATCATGAATAGACATCTGTGAATCAATAACAGGTTTACGCTATTTAACCAGGAAAGTAAAGATCAGCAATTCCTTTACACACAAGTTTGGTGTTCATCAACATGAGTGGATTTTATTTATGTGTATAATGGCAACAATAAATACTCTGTATGGCAGCTGAATTCGGTTGCTGATTCACCTTTTAGTGCTTAATCCGGTTCTGTTCACACACACTTAAGTAATTCTGGTGTGACAACTGGATTAATGACTGACATGCCTTAAAGATCTGTTACACACTCTCATGTGGCAAACTGGACTGAAATCTTTACCATAGTAAATACCTGCCGTATTAAAGTAAGCACATTGGTTTGTCTTTTTATTTCCTCTTTTCTGATATTTCATGAGAGACTGAAATCTATCTGAGTTCCTCTATGAGTAAGACACAGATGAGACATTAAGCCTCTTAACAGGTTTGTGTCATGTTACTATTTTTCCTTTAATTCACTGACTCTGATTTGGTGTCTGAATTAGAAGAATTCCAACTGTTACATTTTGTTGGAAGTGCAATAGTAGCGTTAGTGTGCGTTAGTCATTTATTACCTAATGTTAGCATATTTAAATTGCATATTTATTTGACCGCAGATCAGCTGAAAGCCTCAAGACAGCCACAAACCACAATATATATATATATATATATATATATATATATATATATATATATATATATATATATATATATATATATATATAAGCGAATATTTAGTTATTTTTAAGCAGGCCTACGCTGTAGAATCTGTCGATGTGTTTTAAAAGCCTCCACAAGGGGCCGCATTGGCATTCATGTTTGTTCCATAGACGGTATGGTGTGTTCCTCATAACTTTCGACTTAGAAAATATCACCAACGCTTTGACAAAATGGCTTATAGTTCTGGTAAGGTTTGAATAAAGTATGTTAGCATGTTAAAATTGTCTTTAATGACCCATCATAATATAATCTTGGCAACTAAGCGTCTCACTAATCATTAAACGCTGCGACTTAAGTTTAGCTATTCTAAAGGTAGGCTATTAATAGCAAGCAAGGCCAAAACAAAACACGGTTTACGCATATTAACACACAGATATAGGCCTTCAATACGTAAAAATCATAAAACGTGTAGTCTGTTGTGCCGTTTTCTGTCATTAAACTAATTGTACTTTATATAGTTGTGTTTGCATTTATTAGTGGTTATTTCGTGCTGTTTTTTGGTCTTTTCCAGACATACGATGGATTTCGACTATGAGAGGAGAGAAGAAACGTGAGTTTTGGAATAACAATTCTGAATCATTTCAGTCATGCAGTTCATCTTTACCTAGATTCACAAACAGTTTGTTTTCTTTTGTTTTGTAGTGGGAAGTCATAGTCCAGATTTCGGACGCCCAAACTGTAAGTCATTAAATGATTTGACAGCAATAGAAAAGTAATATTTTTTTAAAGGCAAGGGGTGGCACAGAAATCTTAATTATTTTATCATAAAAAATAATTTGACTATAATGTTGGACTGTTTTAGTGCCTACACAACCGAATAAAGTTAATTTGTGCTTAATGTAATTGAGATAGTAGTGAATTAGGAATCATGGAAAACTGAGTGAATTTTATATATTTTTTTATTATAACCCACCACCTCATATTAAAATGAATTAAATAGTAATAAAAGGGCACACACTACTAACAGCTAAAGTTCAACTTGTTCAGTTAGCTTGGTTCTGGTTCTCAAAATCTCCAATAGCTTCACTGTAAAAAAAATCCTGTAGTTTTTACGGAATAATGCTGGCAACTTTGGTTGCCAGAACAATGCTGTAAAAAATACATTAAAACTGTAATCACCTTTACAGAGCAGCATGTAAGTTTAACATTTTAAACTGGTATTTTTAACAATGGATTTCAGCAACATTGACATGGCCATAAAGTTAATGAACACATTCCTTCAGTAAGAATTACATTCAGCTGCTGTTTTTTTAACATAAAAACCCATTTAATTTCACTGAATTTATGTGAAATATGAATTAATGGTTAACGAACAATGTTCCATCATTGGACCCCCCCCCCCCCCCCCCATTCTAAATCAATTGTATGCACCATATTGCCATGTAGCTTTTGCTCCGCTTTGGATAATTATGTCTGTTAAATGCATAAATGTAACCAACATTTCACACATCCACTTTGACACTTTGGGATAAATATGTGTGAAAGAGACAGACAGTGTGAAAGAAGCAAGACATGGTGAGAAACTTGAGCTGCTTACTTTCCTTAGCAGACATATAATAATGTTATACACCATTACACCAAGTAGTCACACTAGGAAAAAGAAAACAACATTTTCTGGGTTTTGAAACATTTATTTTGGTTAAAAGCAAAGATCAGAAAATTGCCTTCTGTGAACATGGTGGCTAAATAATTTTTTAAACATAAAATGCAATTTTAACACTTAACAACAAACAGGTAACAGTTAGCACTTGAAGGAATAGTTCACCCAAAAATTGTAATTAGCCTAGCACATGATTTACTCACCCTCAAGTCATCCTAGGTCTATACGACATTCTTCTTTCAGACGAATACAGTCGGAGTTCTATTAAAAAATGTCCTGGCTCTTCCAAGCTTTATAATGGAACTGAATTGCTGTTTCTGTTTTGAAGTCCATAAAAGTGCAAACGAAATCCCATTCAAAGTCTGCAAGTTTTCGCAGAAGTGAGGACACCTGTAGGCTTACAGTGGTGTTCTTTTTTTTTGCACAACTTGGTTACTTGGTTACAAGTTACTTATCCTTTCTTTGTTTTGATCCACGTTCAGGATTGATGTCAAGAACACGTCTAAAAGGCAGAAAAGAAAGAAGAAAAAAACAATGAAATAATAACAATGGAATAATTGCAAGCCTTGCAATGTTTATTGCATACACGACTACATGATAATGTTAAACATGACATTTACCAGACTAAAATGCATGTTTGCACCCAAAAATGAAAATTATGTCATTATTACTCACCCTCAAGACTTTCGTTCATCTTCAGAACACAAATGAAGATATTTGATGAAATCTGAGAGGTTTCTGTCCCTCCATTGACATCAATGTCATTGCAACTGTCAAAGCCCAGAAAGGTGGTAAAAAAAACCCCCCGGTAAATAGTACATATAACTACAGTAATTCAACCTAAATATTATGAAGTGACGAGAATACTTTTTGTGCGCAAAATAACCCCAAAATCTATGTTACTGTAATTTCCTATTATCACTGTAAAGCTGCTTTGAAACAATCTATATTGTTAAAAGCGCTATATAAATGAAGGTGACTTGACACTGTTTACACTACGTCAACAGCGTAGGAGAATGACGTGAAAAAGAAGAGATTGTTGAATAATGTCGTTATTTGGGGTTTTTTTGTGCACAAGAAGTATTCTCGTCGCTTCATAATATTAAGGTTGCACCACTGTAGTTGCATGGATTATTTAAACAATGTTTTTACTACCTTTCTGGGCCTTGAAAGTTGCAAAGACGTTGCTGTCTATGGGTGGTTCAGAAACCTCTCAGATTTCATCAAAAATATCTTAATTTGTGTTCTGAAGATGAACGAAGGTCTTACAGGTTTGGAACAACATGAGGGAGAGTAATTAATGACAGAATTTTCACTAATCATTTAACTGATAACAACTTGCACTGACATATCTTACAATATGTGACTGCCATTGTTTTGTCTCAAGACTTTTGTGTTCTGACTACTCATACCAGTAGTCAGCTTAATAAATACTGTCAAGACAAGTCACAATTCAGTCTAACTAGTGCAAAATGCCCGTGCAAAATCAGTTTTTGTGTGTGTTTTTAGTAATTGTTGGTTTGGTGCCCGTGAAAGAGACTGTGAACGCATTGAATTCAGGGAGCAGGCTAGGTTACTACAAATGATGGCTGAAATGCTAAAGATATCGTTAAATATATCATTTTTAAAAGGTTGTGGTTTAAAAATAAACATTCTGACATTAGAGGGTTGTATCGGTCAAAGAAGCCCCAAGAAGGTTGTGGTTTAAAAATAAACATTCTGATATACACACTATGTCAGCTACACTGTTTACTTCTGAATATTATAGTTTGGTCCCAGAACGTGATAAATCCATTTAGATTAATTTGAGTAAAAATGTGTTTTCTTTACCAAGAAAGTGGCAAGATGAAAACCACTATTTTCTGTTTCAAACTTTCACATAGCATCTTTAGGTTATAAAAACATCAAATCCAGATTTGGATTTTCAAAGATCTATTATAAAAACGGATTATTTCCCCCCAAAAATGCAATAAATTCATGACACTTTTTTTTCAAAATGCTATCATATTGAAACTGTTGAAATCAGCCATCACTAAGAAATATCTCCTGAACTTTTTTTGACGGCGATCAGCTCACAAAAACTGATTTTGCACGGGCACTTTGCACTGCTCCCTGAATCAACGCGCTTATTCATTTGTGGATGTTAACTGAATCTGTAAGTCAGCTATGCTGTTTACTTCTGAATATTTTATTTCATTCTGGTGCGCTTAAAGTTATCAATACTGTGTAATAGTAGCCTATGCTTTTCACCAACTAAACATATCCTATTCAATGCGTTCACAGTCTCTTTCACGGGCATCATTTGTAGTAGCCTATTCACAAACTGTTTCCTCAAGCATAGCGTTTTCTCGGAGTTCACTGTGTGCTTTCTACCATGCACAAATAAAAAATGTCACTGAACTTTTGCTGTGTAATTGTAACAATGAACACTCAAACACACCAAACCAACAATTACTAAAAACACACTCAAAAACTGATTTTGCACGGGCATTTTGCACTAGCACTTAGAAGGTTGTGGTATACATAAACACTCAGTCAGCTACACTGTTTACTTCTGAATATTATAGTTTATTCACAGCCATCATTTGTAGTAACCTAGCCTGCTCCCTGAATTCAATGTGTTCACAGTCTCTTTCACGGGCACCAAACCAACAATTACTAAAAACACACACAAAAACTGATTTTGCATGGGCATTTTGCACTAGTTTATATGAATGGAAAATATGATAATGACTAACCTCTGAACAAACTCAAGGGTGCATGCAGCCTCTTCCTGGTACTGCAAGCTGAAGTTATAGGAGGAGGCAAACAGCGCTGCCAGGCCAGTGATGAAGTTAGGCTGTGATCCTTTCCACACACACCTTGACCTTCCAAACGTAATATCCAGCACTGGTTGCTTAGAGATTGACATGTAATAAAAAAAAATGAAAAAAAAAAGAATTAATAAATAATATTCATAATTAAAATAACAATTGTGGGTTCCACTGTGGTTCGATGTAGTTGTCTATTCATAGTTATATGAATTACATTTTCACCTAAAAATTCAAATTGATTAGGGTTAGAACGCTAAAACGCACTGGCATATTATTTTGCTTGTTTTAAGCTTAAACTCACTTAATTTTGACTTATTCTTTCAGAAAACAAGACAATTTTTACTTGTCTATTAAATGCTTCTTCAAATAAGAATTTTAGATATCTGGACTGGAAACAATAAAAAAAAAAAAAAACTAATTAAGAAAAACATATTTTGCAGTGGGGTGAGTAAATTATGGCTTTTCATTTTAGGTTTAAATTACCATTTTAATGTTTACATACCAAGAAATATAAGGCGTGGACTCTCTGGCAAATGTAGATTGCTGGACATCAGCGTTGCAAATTCCTGAAACAATTTTTAAAAAGGACAGCACAACCATGATCAACAGAACCAAAACATAAAAACTTTTACAGATTAATGAGATTTGTTGAATAATCTCTACTTATCTGCTTGAAGGATAACACCGTCTAACTTCTCTTTGAATTGTGGGAGTAGTTGTAGGACCATGGCATGGCAATCAGGAATACTACATTTGAAAACAACATTAGGAACAAAAGCACGATCACAGAACTGACAGCATTTGATAGCATATTTTTTACCACATAGATTATACATACACATAGATAGACTATAACTGTAACACTAACAGTTACTTAAAATCACTTACATTAGCACTGGACCGTCGTCAGATTACAAAGCCTGAAACGAAAAATATATATAAAAGCACGTCATGCAAATAACATGGTAAATGTTGCCTATTATATGAAATATCGAAGTTACTGGTAAACAGGCGGAACAGAGTGAATTGCTTGCGCGGCCGCGGTAGTAAACCGCAAAATCAAACCAAATAAGTTACGTGGAAACAATGCAGAAATGCGAACACACAAAAAAATATTGGCTTACCGTATCACTCAGTTGAACAGTTTTCCATCTTCTCAAACTCTAAATCCCACTTATCGTCACAGGCGCAGGTTAGATTATTTTAATGACAAATTCTTCCATCCGTCTTCATGTAGCAGCTAACATTAACGTCGTCCATTTTCTGCTGCGTCACAGGCAACTGTTTGAACCACGAACCGAAGCTCACAAAAGCTTAAAAATTGCTCACAGATTCGCAGACACTGTTTATCTTGATAACATGAATGATTATTCTGTTCAGTTGAATCCCGCTGACAAATCAAGTTCGCCTGTATAGCTACTGTCTGCTCGCGTCACATTTGAACTGAATTGAGCGCGAAAGAAATCAGTCCCACAATGCAATGCCTTTTACAGTATGATACCAGGGCTGCCAACTCTCACGCATTGAGCGTGAGACTCACGCAATTGACACTTTGCACACGCTCTCACGCCACACATCCATTTTCTCACGCACAGAAAAATTGCGGAGCAAGGAGGTACTTTTAATATTAAACTAATTCTCAGCTCTTAGATTCCGTCAATTTTATTACGAAATTCAGACAAAAATACGTTTGGCGCTTGTAAATGTGACGTGACAGATCGCTGAGCGCCTCCTCAGTTCAAGTGCACGTGAACCGATCATCTGTTACTCTTTTATTTAAAGATGCAGTACAACTTACCGAAAGTATACATAATATCGACCAATTAGTGTTTTTCAACCACGGAAAAAGGTCAATATATAATAGCAGGAGAACAATTATGTCACATAACGTTACATTTACCTCAGGAAAGCCATTTAATGTCCATGTTAATTGAATAGAAAAAATAGCTAGAGAGGAGATTTTGCTGAGCACTATATTACATATTTATTATATTTTTCTTATGTCATTAAATAATTGTTATTATAACAAAAACTGCATTATATTTAATTTAATTTTTAACCTTTAATAATACCAGCAGATTGGACCCTCTATGTTTACAGCAAAATCAATAAAATTGTAAATAAACATGTATCCAAATTAGTCAATATTGAATCAAAATCGGAATCAAATCACAAGAATGGAATTGAAATCTTGAAATTTTTGTCAAGCAATAATAAAAACTGTATCCTACCAGTCATTGTACAATGTAAACATTGTAACATGTTGTCACTAAACTTCATAAAATTGTATTTAGTTACCAAATATTTTGACAATTACACTTATTGTGATGCAATATTTGTTTTTACATTTTAACATTATGCTCTTGTCTTTTAAACTGTACTGTAATTGAATATACAATTTTAGTCTGTACAATTTACAGAAATAGATAATTTCTACAAAAATATATGTTTTTATAATCATAGTTTTACTGTAAAATTAACAGATATATTTGATTTACTTGTTTACAAAATATTACTGTTAAGTTAACAATGTTTCATTTAATTTACAACATATTATTGTTAAGTTAACAATGTTCAATTGTATTCTCATTTACAGTATTTCCATGTAGCTATTTTACAGCATTTCAAAGTAAATTTTACGGACATTTTTTACAGTGTTGTTCTACATTGTTGCATCTTCATGGATGAGATAACATGCAGATAACTACTGTAGTCCAAAGATTATTCAACCTTCAATGCGTTTTATATAGTCAATGAACTCTTCAACCAATTCTGAGTTAGTCAAAAAAAAAAGTAACTTTATATATTAGTTGTCAAAATAAACAATTGCAACAGTTCTATCATACCTAAATTAAAAAGGAAACCAAAAGTTCGATCTCTTTTGAATCCTCATGTGCAAGAATGTGAACAAGGCGGATGTTAACAGCACATAATGTAAAATGTTATGTTTTTCATAATGTATTGTTGCCAGAATGTAAAATTAGTTATTTTTTGGATGTAAAAATTATCCATGCCTATCGTCTAGTACAAATGCACAGTGCTCACATTTATTTGGACATTAAAACATTACATCCCAGCTAGCAGGGAACGTTCTCAGAATGTTGGCTAACATTCCCTACAAGTTTGGTTAATGTTTTAAAGAAAACATTTGAATGTAATGTTCGAAGAATGTTTTGAGGATGTTTTCTCATTCCAAATAATGTTTCTATAAGGTTAAATGTAAACTAAGATATAACTTTTTAACTTTAACATTTTGAGGATGTTTTTAGAGAATGTTATCCTACACAGCAAAAACTCCAGTGTTAAATTAACTCTCCTGGGAGTTTATTTGACTCCACACTCAAAGGGTTAAAGTGTTAAAATATGAGTGTTAAATGAACACTGAAGAGTGTTAAAATTAATGAGATAAGTTATTAATTGTCTGATGATTAAAGGGTTAGTTCACCCAAAAATGAAAATTATGTCATTAATGACTCACCCTCATGTCGTTCCAAGCCCGTAAGACCTCCGGTCATCTTCGCAACACATTTTAAGATATTTTAGATTTAGTCAGAGAGCTTTCTGTTCCTCCATTGAAAGTCAATGGACGGCATACTGTCCATGTCCAGAAAGGCAGTACAGACATCATCAAAGTAGTCCATGTGACATCAGTGGCTCAATCTTAAGTTTATCAAGCGACGAGAATACTTTTTGTGCGCAAAAAGTAAACAAAAATAACGACTTTATTCCACTATTCATTTCCTTCTCTCTGGGCCTCGAGCTATTTCATGTAGTGTTTTTGCGTAGCGCGTCTGTGTTGTACGTACGTCTTAAGATTGATAAACTTAAGATTGAGCCACTGATGTCACATGGACTACTTTGATGATGTCTGTATTGCCTTTCTGGACATGGACAGTATGCCGTCCATTGACTTTCAATGGAGGAACAGAAAGCTCTCGGACTAAATCTAAAATATCTTAAACTGTGTTGCGAAGATGAACGGAGGTCTTACGGGCTTGGAACGACATGAGGGTGAGTCATTAATGACATAATTTTCATTTTTGGGAGAACTAACCCTTTAAGTATTATTGAAGACACCTGATGTTAACATGCAGAATCACTGAAGGAGAAAATCTAATTTTAAGTTACCATTATGGTGATCAGTGTTTGCTTTAGTTGGGCTCTTGACCCTTAAACTATTAACTTTAGATTTTGTTTGGCTGTTGTATCCGAGTTATAACAGTCAGATGAACAAAGAGAAAAGGTGATCAGGTGGTGTTGGTTATGTTTTGACGTAAATCATCATTTGACATGAAAGACTAAATACATTCACAAATAGTCATTTAGCAGATGCTTTTATCCAAAGCGAATTACAACAGATGACTAAAGTTTAAAGAGTGTTGATTGCAGCAGCCTGGTGGTTTTATAACATATGATTTGTAGCATTTTCTATAGAATCCAAAAATATTTCTTAAAAGTACTGTTCAAAATATCTTATTTAGACACACAGTCATCAAGATTCAGCCTGTGAATCTTAACAATGGTGACAGTAATAAAGCATGTTGCAGTGGCTGCCACCAATCAAAACTCATTCATGGCTCCCATCATGCATTGCGGAATGAATAAATTATGATCTGAATTGTCTTAGTAATTTCCTTTTCCTAATTAAATATTTAGTTTGTCACCATTGATGAGATTCATACACTCATTCTTGATGTCTGTTTGTGCCTAAACAGTGTTTTTTTTTAAAAAAATGTATCAAACAACTTTTAAGAAATCCTTTGAAATAAATAGAAAATTCTGGATCTTATGTTGTAAAATCACTTGATGATGTAATCAACAATATAAATTTAAGTCAGAGATTAGGCTCGAAATGAGTTTTGTGATTCAGGTCAAATGATGATTATGTCAAAACATAATCAACAACGTCTGATCATCTTTTCTCTTTGTTCATCTAGCAGTTATAACTCAGATACAACAGCCAAACAAAATTTAAAGCAAACACACTAAAATAGTGATTTTTCTCCTTCAGTGATTCTGCTTGTTAACATCAGGTGTCTTCAATAATGGTCACTCATCGCTCAATTAATCACTTAAAGGGTTAGTTCACCCAAAAATGAAAATTCTGTCAGTAATTACTCACCCTCATGTTGTTCCAACCCCGTAAGACTTTCGTTCATCTTCGGAACACAAATTAAGATATTTTTGATGAAATCTGAGTGCTAGATCACTCCTCCTGCAGGCTTATGGACACTATAACTTGCTGGCCCAGAAAATGTATTAAAGACATTGTTAATATAGTCCAAGTGACTCCAGTGGCTCAATCTTAAGTTTATAAAGCGACGAGAATACTTTTTGTGCGCAAAAACAAACAAAAATAACGACTTTATTCCACTTTTCATTTCCTTCTCTCTGGACCTCAAGTTTTTTTTTATGTAGTGTAATAGCGTAGCGCGTCTGTTTCACGTCACCACGTATCACACATGACCAGAGTCGCCCAATAGTGAGCCTACGTGGTGACGTGAAACACAGATGCGCTACGCTTAAACACTACGTAAAAAGACTTGAGGTCCAGAGAGAAGGAAATGAAAAGTGGAATAAAGTCGTTATTTTTGTTTGTTTTTGCGCACAAAAAGTATTCTCGTCGCTTTATAAACTTAAGATTGAGCCACTGGAGTCACTTGGACTATATTAACAATGTCTTTAATACATTTTCTGGGCCAGCAAGTTATAGTGTCCATAACCCAGCCAGCAGAGCCATGTGGGGCCCAAATGGGTTTGACCTGGGCTATCTAACTGGGACCCAGCCAGTTTTGCACCCAGTTTCCATGTAGGCCCCACATGGATTTGCCCAGATGAAATGAACACTGCTTAGTGTGCACACTACAGGCTGTTTAATGTAACACTTAATCAGTGTTGGAGGTAATGAGATAATTAAGTGATTGAATTTTGTATTAGTGAAGAACACCTGCTGTTAACAAACATAATCACTGAAGGAAAGAGAAACTACTTCCAGCCACAGCCTTGGATGAAATCAACTGAAGATAAAATACATTAAATATCTCAAGATCTGATTAAACAACTCCACAAACAGCATTACCAGCTTCACTTATTACTAACCAGACTGACTTAATTTATGTCAGACATCTACAGAAGTTCTTATTGAGAATTAACAGAGGTTTAGATGTTGATTACTTATTTGAAAGTAATAGTTTGATTTGATGTTACCATTGTGGCGATCAGTGTGTGCTTTAGTCAGGATCTTGACTTTTTTAACATTAGTTTTTCTCTGGCAGCTGTGTCTGTTTGTTATGGTGAGAACAGCAAGAAAAACTATAATCAGATGCTGTAAGCTGATTGATGATAAGAATATAATCGTCATGTAGTGGCTTAACTCACTGATTTTATGTGTGAGGTTTATAAGGGTAGTATGTTATTCATTTTGTTTTATTGTTGTGATTCTACAGCAAGAGAATAATAGAATTTAATCAGAACATCAAACGATTTTTAACACACCATTTACATATTTTAGGCTCCTGTGAGTTTTACTCGCACACAGACATCAAGAATCAGCATATGAATCTCAACAATGGTGACATGCTTCAATGGTGCAATGCATTCTGGGAGCAAACACAACTCAGAATGCATTGCACTATGAAGCATGTCACCATTGTTGAGATTCATATGCTGATTCTTGATGTCTGTGTGCGAGTAAAACTCACTAGAGCCCAAAATATGTAAATGGTGTGTTAAAAATCATTTGATGGTCTGATTAAATTCTATTATTCTCTTGCTGTAGAATCACAACAATAAAAAAGAATTAATAACATACTACCCGTAAAAACCTCACACATAATATCAATGAGTTAAGCCGATATATGATGATTATATTCTTATCATCAATCAGCTTACAGCATCTGATTATAGTTTTTCTTGCTGTTCTCACCATAACAAACAGACACAGCTGCCAGAGAGAAACTAATGTTAAAAAGTCAAGAGCCCGACTAAAGCACACACTGATCGCCACAATGGTAACATCAAATCAAACTATTACTTTC
Organism: Leuciscus leuciscus; assembly: GCF_965113295.1. Lineage (NCBI taxonomy): Eukaryota > Metazoa > Chordata > Actinopteri > Cypriniformes > Leuciscidae > Leuciscus > Leuciscus leuciscus. Next base: position 28,445,715 of record NC_138725.1, on the reverse strand, counting down.
AAATAAGTAATCAACATCTAAACCTCTTCTTAATTCTTAATTCTTAATACGAACTTCTGTAGATGTCTGACATAAATAAAGTCAGTCTGGTTAGTAATAAGTGAAGCTGGTAATGCTGTTTGTGGAGTTGTTTAATCAGATCTTGAGAGATGTAATGTATTTTATCTTCAGTTGATTTCATCCAAGGCTGTGGCTGGAAGTAGTTCTTGTGTTTCTCTTTCCTTCAGTGATTCTGCTTGTTAACAGCAGGTGTTCATCAATAATGCACTATCATTATTCAATCACTTAATTATCTCATTACCTCCAACACTGATTAAGTGTTACATTAAACAGCCTGTAGTGTGCACACTAAGCAGTGTTCATTTCATCTGGGCAAACCCATGTGGGGCCTACATGGAAACTGGGTGCAAAACTGGCTGGGTCCCAGTTAGATAGCCCAGGTCAAACCCATTTGGGCCCCACATGGCTCTGCTGGCTGGGAAGCCTGCAGGAGGAGTGATCCAGCTCTCAGATTTCATCAAAAATATCTTAATTTGTGTTCCGAAGATGAACGAAAGTATTACGGGGTTGGAACAACATGAGGGTGAGTAATTACTGACAGAATTTTCATTTTTGGGTGAACTAACCCTTTAATTATCTCATGAACTTTTATCACTGGAGTTTTTGCTGTGTACTTTTTAGGAGAACATTCTGGGAACCAAAATAAAACTACCCACTGAAAACATTATTAGAACTTCATGGTAATGTTCTCAGAACGTTTTTAGAACAAAACATTTCTAGCTGGGATATCAGTTTGTGCCTTATACTGTGATCTCAAATAGCAGATTATTTTAATCCAGACACATGTGACGCATATATAACAAATACATGCATGCAGTTTTGACAGCTTTAATAGCCTTTTTGATTCTTACAATTGACGACAACTACGGCTACAGCACGCCGCATTTGCGCGTGATGTGCGTACCGCAAGCACAGTACAACGGCTGTCAGCCGTATGACAGAAAAGTTAGTTCGTTTTACTGACATTTGGCCTGACAACATCTCATCTTACCGAAGATAGCCAACTGAATAAGGACAACGCGCTTTTCTCAGCATCTGACAGAAGTGTCACAAGCTTTCACACACTGACACATCTTCTAAAATAAAAGTAGCATCAGAAAAAAAGAGAATTACGTTTGTTGTTGACTGCACACTATTCGACTTACTTAAAACGGTCTTGCAACCCACCAGTTGAGAAAGATTGACTCTATATTTACTATGTGCATATCACTGTCTGATGTTCTGCTGAAGCTCATTCGGCACTTGCACATTTCCGCACTGACTTGCGCCTGGCGCTGAGGTGAAGTTGGAGTGTGCGTCTGAAAAGTCTCACGTTTTTTGTGGTCTTAAAGAGACGGTTCAGCGTTTAAAAAAAACGCTATTTTTGTCAAAAAAAAAGAGACAGAAACAACAGTTGTGAGAGGGGTAGCCAAGCTTAGACCTGGCCACCCCCTAGCTCCGCCAGTGATTGTTGCTAAATGAGACATTATGTTTACGCTTGTTTTGTCATGAAAGCATCAGGTATAATAGCAGTGAAACTGTCTGAACTCTGTTCAATGTTTGATAAGATTTCTCTTTATGGAATGTGCTGTGTTAGGAGTGTGTGATGTGAGAATTAAGCATACTAAAATGTATGGTTATACTCTTTGCAGTGAGGATTGTTCTGCTGGGGAAGAGTGTGTCAGAAAACAGTCGAGTGAGAAACTTCATATTAGGAAGAGCAGCGTTTAAAAGTGAAGCTCCTCCAGATGTTGTAGAGAGAGTCGGAGGAAGACTGAAGGACAGACGTGTGATGGTCATCAACAGTCCTCAGCTGCTCCAGACAAACATCTCAGATCATCAGATCACACAGACTGTGAGAGAGTGTGTGTCTCTGTCTAATCCAGGACCTCATGCCTTCATACTCGTGCTGCAATATAATGACTTCACTGGGAAGGACATGAGACTAGTCAAACGAGTGCTAGAAGAATTCAGTGAAGAGGCGATTAAACGCACCATTGTGCTCACGACTGATGAAGAGAGACACAACGCTAAAGGTGCACCTGTGAAAGCTAATGAATTCATTGAACAGTTTAATGCTGACTGTGGAGGAGGACATCTGCAGCTTGAACATGAAACAGAGGAATGTCTCTCTGAAATATCTCAACAGTTAGAGAAGATTCTCAGAGAAAACAATGAAGATTTTCTCTCATGTGAACTATATGATTATGCAGAAGAAACAATGGAGGATGAAGATCAGAGCAGATATTTTGCTTCACTCAGAACAGAGGAGGAAGAGGAAGATTCAAAGAATGATGAACAACACCAAGACACTCATACAGAGACGAAGAAAACAAAACGTTTTCTTCATAATATACCAATAAAAGGATCCTATTGTAAGTTTTATTTTAATTTTTTTAAACAATGTATTCATAACCTATTTTCTGACACCAGGTTATTGAACATCAGGGACAGATAATACATGATATTTCAAGTTAATGGATAAGTATAAAAACACGTTTGTTTGTTTTTACACTTTATAATATATACAGTATAATGTAGGGATCCTATATTTATAATTTTCCATAGTTTAAATAATGGAAAAAGCATGTCATATAAAAAGACATTTAAATATCAGTCATTTAAATATTTAGTGTGGGCAGAGATGCTCCTATGAGACACGTCAACAGATATTGGACAACAGTTAAACAAGGTTTCAGTAATGATGCCTTATGTACTGAATCATGACATTTGTACTGCAGTGTTTATCATCTCAATTGTTGTGTACCATGAGTTTAAGATGATGAAAAATTATTATTATTGTTTTTATTTATTTTTTGTTACAGGGGGGTTTACAGGACAAAGTGCAAAGCAAAATCAGCCTACGGGTACGTTTATAAACAGAGTATATGAAGTTTCCATTTGATTCTACATAATAAAACTGAATAATAAAATGTCAATCTTAAAAAGAGCGATTAAAATACTTTGTTGTTGTTGTTGAAGGAGTTGTAAGTGTCACCAGACAACAGAAGCTGAACTTGGTGCTGTGTGGAAGTGATGATGCACTGAAGGCCACTGTATCAAAATATATAAGAGGAAAAAAGAAAAATCGTGTGATCAGTCTGGTGGAGCTTCCAGCTGTCAATCAGCTTTCAGAGGAGGAAGTGATGCGTCAGACTCTCCGCTGTGTGTCTCTCTGTGATCCTGGAGTTCATGTTTTCCTCCTCATTATTCCTGATGGTCCACTAACTGATGAACACAAAACAGAAATGGATGAGATCCAGAAGATATTCGGTTCAAGAATCAAAAACCACCTCATGGTTGTTATATTCCAAGAGAAGAGCATGATTAGCAATCTGAATATATTACACACTTCAGTTACTAAGACTTCTGTCCAGACATTTGGAGGTCATCATTTTGTTCTGGAGAACCCCTCACAGGTTCCAGCTCTACTTCAGGATGTGGAGAACATGGTACAAGAGAACAAAGGAAGTTTCTACACCACCTTCATGTACCTTCAGGCTCGAATAGAACTAGAGAAAAACAAACACAGAGATGAAATGGAGGAACTGAGACGATCTATGATGAAAACTCAATCAACATCAGGTAAATAAAAGTGCACTGTAAAACCTAATAGTTATGTACTATAAAAAAATTAGTTTACTGCACTCAAATATTTACGAAATTTATGTGGACACTAAGGACCATATTTTAATGATCTAAGCGCATGGTCTAAAGTGCACGGCGCAAGTGCGTTTTGGGGAGCGGCCAAATCCACTTTTGCTTGTTTAATGATGGGTAAAATGGTCGGCGCACCAGGCGCATGGTCTAAAAGTGTTGTTCCTATCAGAGGTGGAAGTAACGAATTATGTAGAGCCAGCCCTGATTGGCTGCTTGAATCTCAATTTAAAAGAACGTTCAGTTCGCGGTCTTTCTTTCTTTTGGCCATCGGTGGAGAAGTCATAGCACGGTTACTCATGGTTCTTACAGGGCTTTCAACCGAGGAGGTCCTTCAGAAAATATCAGAAGCAGGCATAGAAGTAACCGGCGTTGAGATGAAAGGACATGAAAAATGGACTTTCAGGCAAATGACACTTACTCAGATGATAATTTATATGTCACAGTTAGACATTGAGTTTAAAATGCAATGTTGGAAAATGTGAAAATGAAAAGGATTTAATACATTTTTATTTGAATTCTGCGTGTGTAATATATATATATATATATATATATATATATATATATATATATATATATATAAATCTCATTATAGTCAATGATTGTACCCTGTCAAAGCCAATTTTGTACCATTTTTGAATGGTCCATTTTTGTACTGTTAAATAAAGGTACAAAATTGTCACCACAGGTACAAGCCTGGTCTCTTAAGGTACAATTCACAAGGGTACAAATATGTACCCTATGCCAAGGGGTACAATATTGTACCCTTGAGGGTACAGCCCCAGTGACAACCCATTGTACCCCTAAAGGTACAATTATGTACTTTATTTTCTGAGAGTGTACTCTCGTTACTGTAATTAAGTCGGTTTTTCAGGTACTTGTACTTTTTTGAGTATATTTTATTTTTTAATTTGTAATTTTACTTGTACTTAAGTACAAATTAAGCTAAATAATCTACTTTGTTACTTTGGAAATCACAATTCGTTACTGAGTAGGCTATGCCCACAATTTCAATTAATATTCAAATCTCTGACTGTCATTTCTGTTGCCAATAAAGAGATTCGATCGTAAACGGACCATCAAAGCCCTAATATCTGGACTGTAAAAGCCGCCAGAGCAGGTTTGATGATTTGGAGTGGGAATCTCTAGTAGGCACCTAACGATTCGATTACGATTCAGAGGGATGCGATGTTAAAACGATTAGGCTAACGATGTGCCTTTTTTGTGTGTGACAACTTGGTACTTTTAAAGCAAAGTATTTATAATGACCCATAAAGAATTTACTTCCAATATATTTTATTAATAAAACAAATGGAAGTGATTTGGCAAGTCAATTGTAGCCTAAGGTTACATTTGCCAGCATATTTCCCAACATTGCAAAGAACCAACATGAAAAGAAATGTGTGCCTGTTGTTGTAAAGTTTTCTTTCATCGAAGCAGAGACCAGGAGACAGTTGGGATCGCGTTCAACAGAAGTTATTCTTTATTGAGAACTCCGCTGTTCATGGCTGCAGGAATCCAACATGATCTGATCTAACATAACTTTACATGTTATCTTATAGGCATTTTAGGAGGAGGGACTTTTGGGGGTGGAGACAAATTCAAACAAAGCATGTAAATGAGTATACAGGTTAAGGTAACAAAAGGTGAGATTCTCAGTGAATCATTCGTGTGCTAATCCCATCAGTCTGAGTGAAACTGGGGCTCGAAGAGCCATTAAAGAAAACAGGAATTGCAACTTTGCTGAGATCTTAACTTTAAAAGCTAAAATCAGTATTCTTCACTGTGATGTTATGTAAGGAAGCATATCTGAAATAGATTCTTAAATTTTAACACTTCACTGTACTAGCAGCATACTTGTAGTAAATGAATACTTTTTTTTACATCAGCTGTAACTGATGTTTACAGTGTAATTTTTTAACAGATGGGTAAAAATGACGGTTATTTTCTTAAGTTACGGCTCGTTAGTTCTAGCACTCCGTCCGCTTTAAATAAAGTAGAGCCATCGGATTGCTTTTATTTGAATGAATTATCACATTTATTTAAATTCATTATTAAAAGAGAGAGACAGAGAACTGAAAGAGAAGGAACAGAGAGAGAGAGAGAGAGAGAGAGATGCGTGCGTGAGTTACCTGTGTGCGTCTCTTCTTTAAAGGACAAGTTCGGTATTTTACACTTAAAGCCCTGTTTACAGATCGTTTCTGATGAAATAGAACGGTTAAGATTAAAATTTGGACACATGCTGCTGTCCCGAGAATTTTAGGTTTATTTCGCTCTCAACGGAAGAATACGGGTGTGAGACGTTTGGAAAAATAGGTCCACAGTTTTACAACGAATGGTAAAACACCTGTTGGAAAGCATCTTTTGCAGCGATTTTTGTGTGAGCATATCAGTGAACACCCCTGACTACTCGGTGAGTTTCACGTCTTTGTAAACGAAAGTTTAATGCGTTTTATGAATGATTGTTCCAGTGCCCATAGGCTGCCATTGTGTAGGTGGGGGGGAGAAGCAAAAGAAACGTCTCGGTTACGTATGGTAACCCTCGTTCCCTGAGTCCAGGGAACGGAGACGCCTCGTCGGGGGAGTTCCCCTGACGAATTGGGATCACGCTAGGGAGACCAATTGACCTTTCGCCGAGCCCCGCCCCCCTTAGTTACTGTTGCTATGTCCGACAAACAAATGGTCAAACAAGACCAGCGCGACAGATTGCCATGACGGGAAGAGGTATACCCGTGCGTGTCAGTGACCATTTTTGGAGCAATACCTCCGCGATATCCTCCAGATCGAGGCAGTATGCAGTGGATATATTCAAAATATAAAAATACGCAATGAAGGAGACACAACTACTATCTACGTCTCTATCGAGGCTAATGCTTACCAGTGTTCATACACATAATTGTGAACAAGAAAACAAGTGTTTAAAAGCATTGAAAGACACTCACTGTTGTGTTTTTGTGTGAAAGAAAAAACTCTCTGAAAATAAAAGTGCTGTCAGCAACAATTTCTTATGTGTGTTTTTTCGCATAACACACTATGACTAAAATTTTAAATGCTGCAAAACACATGGGAGTTATATTCTCGATGCTGTAGTTTATCTGATCAGTCACAGTATATCATTAATCAAGCTTAATTTGACTTTAACTACAATTAGGCTGGGTGAACTGAAAGCTTTTACAATCTTTTAGCTATAACTTATATCATTGACAAAAGTATGTGGTGCATTTTCTTCCAAAAATGATTTTCTTTCTCAAATTCATGCTTCAAGTTGACAACGCACAATAAACGAAATCATATATTATATAATATTTATTAGTGGGGCAACAGATCATAAAACTCGCGGTTCAGACAATATTATGTTTTTTTGAGTAACAGATAGGATAGTTTTTCAGATCAAAAAAAAAAAAAAAAAAAACTTTTAAGTAGCCATCGACACCACAGCCAGCAGACGTATTTATGCTTCGTAATGTTCGACACATTTAACTGGGAGTGGGGCCGTCCACACTGTTTTATCCATTGTAGGCATCGCTCACGTTGTGTTTTCGGCTTTGGGAATGGAAAGAACAACTCCTCCAGACAATCTCTCGGGGTATCTAGTGTCCGATTTACAAACGCCGTGGGCGCACGCTTCACCATCTTGCTAATGTTTGTCGGACCTGCTCACATAGTAACGGTTGCTATGATGTGTGATTGGACAATGGCCATTTTGGGGGAGGGGCCGGCGAAAGGTCAATTGCCTACGAGTGAATTAAAACGAGCCAATGAAATTGGCAAGCAAGATTTGCATTCCGCAGCCCGCCTACCAGCGCGGGTATAAAGGCGGAAGCAACGCATTGCATAGTGCTTTTCGCTGAGGAGCCAAACGGTGTCCGGTCCTCCGCGAAGGTACAGCAACATGGCGACGGGACGAGGCGTCTCCGTTCCCTGGACTCAGGGAACGAGGGTTACCATACGTAACCGAGACGTTCCCTTTCGTCATCAGGGAACTCCGACGCCTCGTCGGGGGAGTTCCCTTGACGAATTGGGATCCCTACCAAAACGCCATGGTGCTGGCCCCTTCCAGCGCCCAGCTAAGCTACAGCCCTGCAGCAGTTTCCAGAAATTTTGCGGGAGCTAGCTAGGGAATCACACTGCTGTTCCGCAAGACCCAATCAGTGGATATTGGATAACACTGGGAAAGCGTGCCCGACCCCAAGGAAAATAATAAGGGGGGGGGACGCTGCGGAAGCTGAGGCAACCTAGAGGAAGGCCCTCAAATACACACATGTACTAACCACGTAGGGTAGTGAAACATATGGCAGTCCTTGAAGGTAGTCCCAGTCCGGAGGAGTGAGGGGCGTACTCAACAGGGACGACAGAATGAGTCTGTCAAGGGGAAGACAGGGCTGAACTGCACGTGGCAATCATGGTTCGCCGCAGGAACCACTGGAAAGGGCACCCAGTCTACTAGCAACTCCTTACTGAAGGTAGCAGAGCTGGTGCCAGGCGGTCCGCAATGCCTGGCACCGGAGGGGGTGATGGAGGAACTCACGGGGTTAGCCGTTTGTTGGGTTAGCCATTGGTTGCTCCAACCAATGGAGCAAAAGACGCACGTATCCGCTCACGGAATGGCGTCGCAAGCCGACACACCTATTCCCTCTAATTACTGGCCGTAGCAAGTACTCGGGAGGAAACAGGTTCCACACGCAGGCTATAAAACCTAGCGAACGTGTTCGGTGTCGCCCAGCCCGCAGCTCTACAAATGTCTGTTAGCGAGGCGCCTTGTGCCAAAGCCCAAGAAGCGGCAACACTCCTAGTGGAGTGAGCCCGCAACCTGGGAGGGCAGGGCTCACCCTGGGACTCATAAGCCCTGGTGATAGCATCCACTAGCCAGTGGGCTAACCTCTGCTTGGAGACAGCCTTCCCCTTCTGCTGGCCTCCATAACAAACAAAGAGCTGATCTGAGGTCCTGAAGCTTTGCGTTCTGTCTATATAAACCCGGAGGGCCCTGACGGGACAGAGAAAAGCTAGGGCTGGGTCTGCCTCCTCCTGGGGCAGCGCTTGCAGGTTCACCACCTGGTCCACAAAGGGAGTGGTAGGAACCTTGGGCACATATCCGAGCCGGGGTCTCAATATAACATGAGAAAAGCCAGGCCCGAACTCTAGGCACGATTCGTCGACCAAAAAAGCCTGCAGATCCCCTACCCTCTTGAAGGAAGCCAATGCTAACAGGAGCGCTGTCTTAATGGACAGGATATTAAGCTCAACTGTCGTCAAAGGCTCAAAAGGAGGACTTTAGAGTGCTCTAAGCACTAAGGTTAAGTCCCAAGAGGGAACAGGGTGCAAGTCGCGAGGTGGATTTAGCCTCCTAGCACCCTTGAGGAATCTGATGACCAGGTCGTGCTTCCCCACGGACTTACCTTCAACTACATCGTGATGTGCGGCTATTGCGGCAACATACACCTTGAGGGTGGAGGGAGACAGCCTTCGCTCCAACCCCTGTTGTAGGAAGGAGAGCACGACTCTTATCGGGCAAGTTCGTGGGTTCTCCCGGTGGGAAGAACGCCAGCCGACGAACAGGTTCCACTTCAGAGCGTGGAGGCGCCTCGTAGAGGGGGCTCTAGCTGAAGAGATGGTGCTCCACCACTGCCTGTGGCAGGCCATCTAGAACCTCCGCGTCCCGTCCAGGGACCAGACATGGAGTTTCCAGAGGTCTGGACGCGGGTGCCACAGAGTGCCCAGTCTCTGAGAAAGTAGGTCCTTCCTCAGAGGAATCGGCCAAGGAGGGGCTGTCGCGAGGAGCATGAGTTCTGGGAACCAAGTCCGGGTTGGCCAATACGGGGCCACCAAAAGGACCTGCTCCTCGTCCTCCCTGACCTTGCACAGGGTCTGTGCAAGAAGGCTCACTGGGGAAAACGCATATTTGCGTAAGTCCCGGGGCCAGCCGTGTGCCAGGGCATCCGTGCCGAGAGCTCCTTCGGTCAGGGAGTAATACCACTGGCAATGGGTCGTGTCCGGAGAGGCAAACAGGTCTACCTGTGCGGCTCCGAAGATTCGCCAAATCAGCTGGACCACCTGGGGATGGAGTCGCCATTCTCCCGGAAGGGGAGGCTGACGTGAAAGCTCGTCGGCCACACAATTGAACTCCCCTGGGACATGAACGGCACGAAGCGACCTCAGATGCTTCTGACTCCATAGGAGGAGGTGGGAGGCGAGTCGCGACATACGATGGGAGCGCAGACCACCTTGTCGGTTGATGTACGTGCTTGTGTTTGAGAAGCCCCTTGAGGCGACACAAGGCTAAGCGTACTGCTTGCAACTCTAGGCAGTTGATGCGCCAATGCAGCTGGGGCCCCGTCCACAGACCCGAGACTGCATGCCCTTTGTACGTGGCCCCCCAATCCTTGGCAGAAGCATCTGTGAACACCACAGCATGCCTGGAAACCTGGACTAGGGGCACTCCGGCCCGTAGAAACACAGGATCCGACCAAGGGGTGAAGGTTTGGCGACAGTGCGGGGTGACTTTGACCCGGAACGTGCCGCTCTGCCACGCCCACCTCGGGAATCGATCGCGAAGCCAGTGCTGGAGCGGTCTCATATGCAACAGACCGAGCGGCGTTACTGCGGCTGCCATATGCCCCAGGAGCCTCTGAAATTGTTTCAGTGGAACCGCTGACCTGCCTCGAAAAGACTTGAGGCAGTTGAGCACCGACTGGACGCGTTCCTCCGTGAGGCGCGCAGTCTGGGCGACCGAGTCCAGTTCCATACCGAGATAAGAGATCCTCTGCACGGGGCAGAGTTTGCTCTTCTATTATTATTATTATTATTATTATTATTATTATTTTATTTATTTACCAGGACAATGCATATTAACAACAGTATGCCTGTAACATGCCAGAGTTAGCCAGTGGCTAATTTTCATCTGTAGTCCTGGTTGCCAGATGCCACCCTAGGGAGAATACACATTTTTTAAGAGTTTGCATGTAAATACAAATATGTCTGCTACAGCGTAGCTGCAGTAGAAGATAATTATAAAAATATAGAATCTCACTAAAATTTGTTCTGAAAAGCATCCTAATAATATACACAAGCAGTAGCAGCAAGTAGCATGCATTGTCGGTGTAACAGATTAAACCATTTGTTAGATGCATATGAAGATGATCAGTTTTAACATCATTGCAAGTTTATACAAAAATGAAAAATCTAAATCACAAAACAAAAACACACATTCACAACTGTAACACAAACGGGCAAAAACAAGACTTTAGTGTTGACAGGTCTGATTACTAATAAGCCAACGTTTCAGATGTAATCGAAAAAGGCTATATGTATTAATGTCTCTGATTGATGACGGAATGGTATTCCACTCCTGAGAAGCCCTAACAGAGAAGGCGGACTGACTAAAAGCACTTTTTCTAAGTGGAATAATACAGTCACCTCTTGACACTCCTCTGGTGATTCTGTGTGTAGTTGTTCTAAGTTTAACAAAATCGCCAAGGGGTGGCGGGGCCATTCCATGTAAGATTTTATAGACCTGACAGCAATTTGTGAACTTTATTAAATTTTCCCAGCTTAAAATATTGTATTTTAATAAAATAGCGCAGTGGTGAAAATGTTTCGGTTTCTTATCAAGTACTTTGAGTGTCTGTTTGTATAGAGATTGTAGTGGTTTCAGAGTAGTCGAGTTAGACTGGGACCAGCTCGTTAAACAATAAGTAAAATAAGATAGAATCATTGAGTGCATGAAGGTTTTGGCCGCTTGAATGGACATTGAATTTCTAATAAATCGGAAGTTAGCTAAATTAAATTGGACTTTTTTACACATTTGCTTTATATGTGATCTAAAATTTAGTTTGGTGTCTAGATAAATGCCAAGATATTTGTATTCTTGGACTATTTGTATTTTTTCCCCTGACACTAAAATATCTGCATCTTTGTTTACCTTATGTGATTTTGTAAAGTACATACCCACAGTTTTTGACATATTAAGTTGTAAACATGATTCATTCAACCATTTTGTTACTTTAACCATCACATTTGTAAGCTTTTCAGCTCCCTCAGTTTTTGAAGATCCATGTACATACAAAACTGTGTCATCCGCGTACATTTGAATGTTAACCTCCGGGCACACCAGTGGTAGATCGTTAATGTACATACAGAATAAGACAGGGGATAATATGGAGCCTTGTGGCAGGCCGGTCGACAGAGGGAGGGGCTCAGACTGACTATTATCAACACGAACAGTTTGTAATCGTTGACAGAGATATGAATTTATCCATTTTAATACCTTATCTGAGAGATTAAAAGAGGATAATTTAGCCAATAGGATACGATGGTTTACTGTATCGAATGCTTTTCTAAGGTCAAGAAAGACCGCTCCTACAATGCTATTGCTGTCAAGTGATAACTTGATTTTATCAATAAAATAGCAATTTGCTGACTCAGTTGAATGGTTAGGTCGAAATCCGAACTGTAGTGGGTGAAGATGAAAGCAGCTATTATTTAAATGGTCTTTTATATGATCAGATGTCCATTTCTCAAGGACCTTAGACATTACAGGTAGGATACTGATCGGTCTATAATTAGAGACGAATTGTGGGTTTCCTGTTTTAAAAATAGGTGATACAATAGCTGTTTTCCATGTGTTTGGAAATTCTGCTTGGCATATGGAGTGATTCATAATTATTGTAATGGGACTGGCAAGTGATAAACTGAGATTTTTGAGCATTACTGTGTCCATTCCATGGACATCTTTCGCTTTGAACGATTTAAGTTTTTTAATGATTACTTCAGTATTTGCTGTTGTGGCACATGTAAAAACGAGACTAGGTTCTGTTGATGGGGTTTTACATACCGCAACATTTACAGGTTGGAAGCTCTGGGCAACGGCTGAAACAGAGTCAACAAAATAATGATTAAATGTGGTAGCTACTTGCGCTGGATTCCTAATACGCTTTTCATCCACCATTAGTTCAACAGGTTTTCTTGTTTTATATTCTTGGCCCATTAATTTTTTTAGTTGGTCCCATACTAACTTTGTGTTACCCCTTGCCTCGCTAATTATGGTCAGAAAAAAGTTAGCCCTAGATTTTCTCAACATGGATGTTACGGCATTCCTTAGCATACCAAAATGATGTTTATCAAGTGACAGGTTTGTTTTAATAGCCCTTTTCAATGCAAGGTCACGCTCTTTCATTTTCTTCAGGATATCTGCACTAATCCAAGGGAGACTACTTCTCTTTTTCCTATGTGTATACCTACAAGTGAATTTTTTAATAATACACTGTAGTTTACTTGAGAGTGTCCTGCTTCCCTCATGGACATCTTTTCCAGTTAACAAAGAGTCCCAATTAAAATTATTCACTGTGTTTTTAAAATGTTCTTGATCTTTATTAGGTATTCTAAATGATTCCTGGTCTTTAACATTAGAGACACCAAATCTCTTTTTTGTTAATTTTCTCACCAAAAGTACTAAATTGTGGTCAGATAGTCCCGTAATCATGTTGAGTGACTTTGTAACCCTTTCTGGTCTATTGCTGAATACCAGGTCAATCTGGGTTTTGGTTGACTGGGTTACTCTTGTAGGGCCCTTAATTACCTGTGTGAGGTCGAAACGATCTGTTATTTGTTTAAGTTTTTTCCTGACTGATCTATCCTCCCAATTTATATTAAAATCCCCCATTATTATTATCTCTTTATCAAAATTGCAATTTGCCAGCATACTTTGTAACCCTTCATAAAAATCAATATTTGAGCTGGGTGGGCGGTAAATTACAATGAGGCTAAAATACATTTGTGGTGATAAAATAATTTTCAGCTCAATACATTCTAGTTCACAATTCGCCAAGTTTATCTCTTCACACTGAATACTGTTCTTTATGTACACCATAACTCCGCCTCCTTTAGATTTCACTCTATCGCGTCTATAGATCTGGTAGCCTGGTACCATGATTGCGGCTGATGGTGAATTTGCCTTTAGCCAGGTTTCTGATAAGCAAAGATAATCTAGATTTGACTCTGTTAAAATATGCTGAATTTGATCAGATTTAGATATAAGGCTTCGTATATTGAGGTGGCCCCCAAATAATCCATTTGGTTTTGATTTTGAATCCCATATTATTTTTGAATGGTTAACAGTCTGAAAAACATTCCACTTCCTGTTTTTTATGACAGCTGGATTTGTAGTCCATTTCCTTTGTTGACGAGTTTGACTTCCGGATATTTCGCTATTGATTTGATTAGCATCATGTTCATTTGGCGTGAGAGTTGGTGAGCCCCCACCTGCAGCACCCGACAGAAACGGCAGCTTCCGACGGACCGATGCCTCCCGAACACTCAACACGCCGCCATCCCGACTCCAAGCCGACGCCGATGACGTTCCCGGCGAAGGTGGCGCACGCGGCTCCGCACAGGCCGAGACGCCATGCCCGGCCCCGATCTCCGTCCAGCCAGCCGTCACATCCCCATCAGGCACCGCCATCTCCACGGCGCTCATCGGAGAGACAAAACCATCCAGATAAGATTGTTGCCCATTAATGTAATTTAAATTACATAAAGAGCGTACCTGACTGTTACTGGTGATGCTCGCGCTATGCGCGGACGTGGTGTACGGTCTATTTTGTTCTTTTTGGTTGTTGAGCGGACCGGGGCACTGATGGATGTCTCCGGACAGCAAGAGTGAGATGATTATTAGAAACACGTAGCTTTGTTGTGGCTTTATTTTGCTTTTAAAGCGTTTTGTTGTTCGGTTGGAGAGATGTAATTGAAAGAAGGTGGTGGCCAGGACGTGTCTTCCGAATCCAAGATGTTTTTTTGCTTGATTTGTCAATAGAACGGTCGCAGAGAGTAGTTTTGTGTTAAGCCTATTATTAAAATAGTAGTCATTGAAGATTTGACCGGTGTCGGTATAGCAGAAGATACTTGACAACAGCACATAGGTAAAGAGCGCTGCAGCTACACCTGACACACCTGGTCCCGCCATTCAGGATAACCTCTGAACTCTTCTCCCAGTTGACCTGAAGCCCCAACTTGGCTGAGGTGCCGGAGCACCATGTCCCTGTGATCGCACAACACATCTCGCGAGTGTGCCAGAATGAGCCAGTCGTCGAGATAGTTGAGAATGCGAACGCCTTGTTCTCTCATGGGAACAATGGCCGCCTCCGCGACTTTCGTGAAGACACGGGGCGACAGGGCCAGCCCGAAGGGTAGGACCTTGTACTGATATGCTCGACCCTCGAAAGCAAACCGAAGAAATGGTCTGTGTCGGGGAAGAATCGAGACATGAAAGTACGCGTCCTTCAGGTCGATCGCTGCAAACCAATCCCGGGGACGGATGCATTCGAAAATGCATTTCTGCGTGAGCATCTTGAACGGGAGCTTGTGCAGGGCCCGATTCAATACTCGCAGATCGAGGATTGGCCGTAACCCACCGCCTTTCTTGGGTACAATGAAGTAAGGGCTGTTGTAGAACCCTGACCTCATATCGGCTGGAGGGACCGGCTCGATCGCGTCCTTCGCCAGCAGGGCGTCGATTTGAATTGCATAGCCGAGCCGGATGGTGCGGATGAGCCAGCGCGACGGCCCCAGGAGCGCTAACCAGGCTCCGAGAAACCGCCGCCACGAGCCCACCCGCACCATCGGCGTACCCGCCGAGGGGCAGCGAGGTGGAAGGCAGGGACACGGCTCCGGTGGCATTGTAGCGGCCAAGAGCGGGGTCTGGGTGTGTACTTGGACAACACCTACCTGCTTCCACTGGGGGGACAGATGGCAGAGAAGACCCGAGAGTGTTCTGCTGCGGGCTGTCGCCTGGCGAGGGAAGGGGAGGAGACAAGGAGCAAGGCCCGAGGGCGGCTGCTGGTCTCGCCGCCTTCCCGCCCAGCGGCAGACAGGAGTGGCGTGACCGAGGTGGCGTCACTGCTATCTGAGAGCTGGGGAGAGGCTCCCCACTCTCGAGCGGGAGAGACTGCATGTTTGGCAGTCCCAACCGTGAATGACCCAGAGGAGGAAGAAACTGCTCCTTTAATGAGGTTTTGGGTACCAACCGGCTGGTCGGCGGCGGAACAGAAACAAGAAAATTCAACAAAGGATTCTCCCCCCGGCCCTCCTCCGGGGGAAGGAGTGGTGATGACACACACTCCAGAAGAGCAGACGTCACATACTCTGGGTCGCTCCTCTCAGGGTCGTTTCCCTTCCTTTTGCTGGGGGGAAACGAACTCCGAGCAGGCTGGTTTTTCAAGGCGCTTCTGGACCACCAATGTGGACATCATCTGACCGAAGGCCAGCGCTGTAACTAATCACGGTCAGTCATAAAGCGCAGCTCTACTCCGAGTCAGAACTACCCACGTGCACTGAATGTGCAGGGGTAGTGAGAGAGGAAAAAATTCTGCAGATTTAGGCATGTTTGGCTTGCCATATTGGCACCAAAATGCTTCCATACTGCCAAAAAATTTCACACCCATCCAGGCACTTTAGAACAGCCCAGGAAAGTGTGGCTGTCAAGTCTGAATCTTCAGCATGAGAACACACCATTATAGTAGGAACTCGGCATAATTTTCAGACTATAACAGCCCTCTCTCCGACGTAGCGATCGACATCTGCCCTCCCCTGGGGCCCCGAATGAAATACTTGGTCCCTCATAAGAAAGACCAGAATCCCATCCGAAAGCCTCGACGGCACACCTTTACGAGAAAGGGGAGACGAACAATGTACTGACGTGGTCATGCACTCATGAGAGAACATGAACCACCCACGAACGCAGTCTCAACACACTGATTAGGCATGTGAGACAGTGATCGTGGCCGTCAACCAGGCATGCAAGACAGTGAACGTGGCCATCGTCTCGATGACACACGGCACGCTGGACGCTCAAGCCTTCAGGCAAGGCGAACAACGCGCCGACGTGGTCATGCTCTCATAAGAAAGCATAAACCACCCACGAACACAGTCTCAGCATGTTTGCGATGCGCTAGAGGAGTGGGAAGCTCGTGAGGGTCTTTCACCTGGCGAGACGTTCCGCACTGTAACCCCCAGATCACCAATGCTATTAGCCAAAGTAGTTCTCTTTTTTGAAAAGGAACTAGATGGGGAATAAGCAAAGGGACTCAACCTCGTAGAGGTACACGAGTCTCGATCGCGCATCTAGAGCGCCGAATGACGCTCGCTGGGTTGCCATGACAACCCGCGCTGTCAGCTGGCGCTCGACGGCACACGGTACGCTGAGCGGCTCGAGCCTTTTAAAAAAGGGGAGACGAACAACGTACAGACGTGGTCATGCACTCCTGAGAGAACATGCACCACCCACGAACGTAGTCTCACACACTGATTAGGCATGTGAAACAATGAACGTGGCCGTCAAATGAGGACAGGAAACGATCACATCCAGAAACACACGAGTGAAACGTGTGATCCCAATTCGTCAGGGGAACTCCCCCGACGAGGCGTCGGAGTTCCCTGATGACGAAAGGGAACCTAAAATTCTCGGGACAGCAGCATGTGTCCAAATTTTAATCTTAACCGTTCTATTTCATCAGAAACGATCTGTAAACAGGGCTTTAAGTGTAAAATACCGAACTTGTCCTTTAAAGTCTACAGTCCCCTCGTTGTTTAAGCATATAGCTAACTAAATGATTCTTTAATGGATTTATTACAATTATTTATGAATGACAGGCAACACTGACAGCGACAAGGCAATCTTTATTTGAACTAATGTCATTTATTTAAATGAATTATGTAGAGTGTGTAATAATACTGGTTAATTTAATTTAATTAATAAAATGCATTAAATTAAATAAAAAATAAAAAAAATCAAACAGTTGGAAATTTCGATAGGGGATTGTTTTACTCATCATTATACTAACTGATGTTAAACTCCACATTTCCATTTATCGTGAAGTTAGACATGGAAGAGGGTAGGGTTATTTCAGGTTTAGGCTTGGAGGTGAAATTATGCTTCGCTTTGCTTGTTGAGGTTCTAGATGTCAGTATGTCACTCCATGCCCTCCTCTCTGACAAAGATGGGGCCCAATATGACCGCAAACTCGCCTCACATCGGTGGCCTGTCACGATCTGGCGACTTTCTAATCCTGCATCAGAGAGTCGTCCAACAGCAGTGCTCCGCAAACTATGGTTTGTGTACATTTGTGAGATACCTTCCACCTGAACAACAAGAATTTAAAGTATACAATTTAGATTTGGAAAATAATATAAACACAGTTTAAATTCATGGGCAAAAACAAAATATCTATTACCAACCTCTTCACAAATACTTTTTAGCATATTGCCAAGGTAGTTGAGCCCCATCGGCTCCCTGGTGAACCACACTTCGGTGCTCTCGAGTTTGCACAGAGGGATGCGTCTCGGATGCAAATAGAACGCTCCGGCATTTTCTGGACACTTTGACAGATATTTTTTAAAGCTGTCCACGGGACAAAGTGGGTTGCCGGGGCTCGCAAACATAAATCCTCGTAAATTTTCCCTATCCGAGGCAGTGGGATCCTTGTGGTTTTTTGTCTCTGGGTTATGCGCCAGGGTCAGGTACTCTTTCCCATTCTCATCTTGCCGGAGAACGAAAGACTCTTTTGATAGGTTACGGTTTCCTTCTCTTCCCCTCCGTGCAAAACACAGCTGTATGTCAAATCAAGCTTTTCTTAAGTCCTGTGGGTGTGAAAGGGGAGAGTGCAGGTGCATTTCTAATTTTCTCCAAGTCAGACTCAGTAATACGCGGATGATGAACGCTGGTGTCTTTTCCATTTTTCCTGTAGCGCTTTAAAACTGATTTAAAGACGGCATTGCTTGACTTGAAGTCTTTATCACTTATGATGTTGTATTTTGTAATGTGACGGTTTATACCTGCTCTGAGACACATCAAACTTGCAACACTGTATTCGCGTCCAGTGGTAGACTGTTCAGAGGCATAAAACTCCCGCAATTTAAAAGAGAAGCAGAGTAGGTCTCGAAATCACAATTGTTCTGTCTTTGGCGCAAAAAGTCACTGAAAGTGTTAACTGCCCATTTAGTTGTCTTTTTCGTATTGACCTCATCTTTGTCGTCTTCGATCTTATCTAGCTAGCTCTGCCGGTGTCAATTCTTTGTGCCGCTTTTTGTCATTCAACGTCTTCTCCAAGTCTTCTATTTCATCTTGTGCCTGGGCCCATTTCTCAAAATTGCCATATTCACCATACAAATTAAACGATATGCAAAAATCATCCATTTAGCCTACCTAAATAAACGTTTTCATATCTCTCACTCTGCTTGCACGTGTAACTGTGTTACTATGGTTACCAATGTTTATAGTAGCGGATTAATTTTGAACTGTAATCAAACTGACTGGAACTACCTGTGCATTAAACGGTTTTACTGCACACCTTCCAGCCAATCAGAATCGAGTATTTAAACAGCCCATGGTATAAAAAATATTAATATAAAATAATAGACTTCTATCCAACATCCTCCTGTTATGTGCAATGAGCAATATAATCCTTCAGACAAAAAAATGAATAAACATTTTCCTGTAGCAAAATCACAAAATTCATACAAAAATCTAGAATTATGTACTAGCAGCTCTCATACAATAATAATGCTTGTGGACTTATACATATTCTGAATAATTAGTAACATACAAAGCTGCTCTTGTACACAAATATATAATAAAGAGTTATGAATTGAAATTGTTGCTGTATACCACAATCAAAAACAGCTTATACAAAAAAAGTAAATGAACATCTGTAGAGAGCACAGTCAAAATGTAACTTTTTGTGATTGGCATTGCACTGATACACACTGTGGAGGGCAGTCAAGGCCCCATTAATGCACGGGCTTACCTGGGCTGAAGGGGCCCTCCCAAGGGGCCTCCCAAGTTCAGGTTAATGATGAGCTGAAAAGGTCATATTGTTTTGTAACTTGTCAGGTTCTCTTACGAGAGATACTCTCGTACTGCGTAGAATACGCTAGGGGAAAATCCTTTTCCACGAGAATACTGAAGCCAAAAAAATTATCCTTTAATTTTGTATTAATGTAAAACGCGTTGCGGCAGCATACAGACATAGGCGAGGCAGCTCGCGCGCCTATTGGCTGGTCTGCTGGCAACTGCTTAAGCCTATCGAGCGAGACCTAGAGTGACGTCAGACCCAATGAGGGCGCTTCGCGCTGTTGAAGAAGCACCTCAGCGGGACGAGTCGACGAAGCTGCTGGCCGCGCCGCCTTCATCGCCTTCCTGCTGCGCTATCCAGCGCCCATATCCTTTTATTGCACTGTGTGTGTGTGTTCGCCGGCGCGACTCACACTGTCTAAAAGAGCTGCGTCTTTTTCAAGATGCCTGCTTGTGGCTCGTGCAAAGCCACACTCAGCGACGGGGACCGCCATGTCATCTGCGCTTCCTGCCTGGGTCAAGAACATGCAGCTCTCGCGCTCGCTGATGGCGGCTGCCATCACTGCGAGCTGTTGCCATTAGCAACTCTGAGGACTCGCTTGGCACTGTTCAACGAGACTGCGCCCACACCTGCTGTTGTGCCGCGCCGTAAAAAGCGCCGCGCTCAGCGAATCCTGGAGCCCTCTCTCAGCCGTCAAAGCTCGCCGGTGCGCCCGCCTGCTTCTCCGGTTTCATCAGCTTCACTTCCGGACGGACAGCGGCCGCGGTCTGCCGCCGCTTCTGTCGATGACGCTGATGAGATTGACGCGCTGCTACGAGAGGGGGATTCCTGCTCTCTCATAGCATCAGGCAGTGAGGATTGGGCGAGCTCTGAGGATCCCGCCCCCCCTGCCCGTGCTTCCACGGGAAAGAGAGCGAGCATTGAGGCGGAGCTCATGCGCGTGCTCACTCAGGCCACGGCGAGCCTCGGCCTCGAGTGGATTACGCCTGAGCAGCCTGCTCACAACCGGCTGGACGGCTACTTCCTGCCTGGGGAGCGCGTTTCACCTGCATCCAAGCCAGCGCCTTTTCTTCCTGAGCTTCATGAAGAAGTCGCTAAGTCTTGGAGCTCCCCTTTTTCGGCCAGGACACTATCCTCTGTCTCTTTGGCGTTCTCCGCTGTCGACGACGCAAAGAACAGAGGCTACCACTCCCTACTGCCGGTCGAAGAGGCTATTGCAGCGCACTTATGCCCGCCCTCTGCTGGACGGCGTGCTAAGATGACGCTGCCCTCAAAAGCCTGCCGCACGACGTCAGCCCTGCTCCGCCGCGCTTTCTCCGCCGCCGGGCAGGCCGCGTCAGCGTTGCACACCATGGCCACGCTCCAGATATACCAGGCCGATCTCCTCCGCCAGCTGGACGAGAGAGGACCTGACGCAATCTGCGTGCCGGACTTGAGGAGCGCTACAGACTTCGCTCTTCGCGCCACCAAGTCAGCAGCACAGGCCATTGGACGGAGCATGGCCTCGCTTACCGTGTCTGAGAGACATCTGTGGCTTACGCTCTCTGACATGACTGAGTCAGAACGCACCGCGTTCCTCGACGCGTCGCTTTCCCCTGCCGGCCTCTTCGGAACCTCGGTCAAAGATTTCGCCGATAGGTTCGCTGAGGTGCAGAAAGCGACCCAGGCCATGAAGCACTTCCTCCCGAAGCGCTCCGGTTCTGCAGCAGGCCGTGCGAAACCGTCTGCTCAGAGCTCACAGCCTAAGCCTCCGCCCGCCGCCTCCTCTTCTCAACGCCGCCAAACCCAGAGCTCGAGACCGCGCTCTCGCTCATCCGGCCGCCGCCCCGCCCCGCGTGGCTCGCGGCAGAAGATTGCGTTGAAGCCAGAGGCCCCGAAATCCTCCTAGCACGCCTAGGAAAGCGACGGTGTCCAAGTCCCGCTGCGGCCGGACTTCCACCAAAGCTTGCCGCTCGTCCAGTTCCAGGAAATGTGACTGGTCCAGCGTATTTAGCAGCC